>NW_027466067.1:9462500-9832500 GCF_046127955.1 Nelusetta ayraudi | reverse complement strand
AAGAAGAGAGAAGAAACCGCCAGCGGCTACAAACTGTCTTTTTGCAAAGCGTGTAAAAAGTTTTGGGATGAGGGTGAGCTGAGGTGAAGAGTTGAATGGTGGCACTTTATACACACACACACACACACACACACACACACACACACACACACACACACACACACACACACACACTTGTTAAAGCAATGCAGGTTGTACATTAGCTAGCAGGCACCGGCAGGTGAGAACCTCTTACTGGGGAGAGAGAGTGTGGGGGGGGGGGGGGGACTGTAAGTGAGTGAGTGAAAGAGAGAGAGAGAGAGAGAGTTCAGTTGTGTTTCTACGGTCCTCCAAACTCACAACAACAAAAAAAAGTCCTCTTTGGTTAGCGCGCTAAGATACTTACATAAACAGAGGAAAGAGAATCTTTGTGAAATAAATTGCAGTCATTAAAATGAGACTTCTGCAATCCCAGATTGTATACACTATGCTTCAGGAGTGCCAATATGAAAAACACACGTTCAAAAAGAGACAGGACTGGGCCGCGCAGAGCCCTCGACAGCGGGACACAGAACGGCAGTAGCATTTGCCTGCAGCGGGAGGACGGCGTGGCGGCTGGCATGCAGGTGGGTCCTCGCTCGCTCCCTCGCTCGCTCCACCCCGTGCTGTTCCCCCGGTGCACCGAGTGCATGGGTCCATTGATTGTATCTCTACTGCTGGCACTTTAACGGCCGTGCTGCGCTCGTCTCCGGACCCGCCATTAGCATGGTCAAGTTATTTCCTCTCAGGGGCTATTTCCACTGAGCGCACAGAATTTTTCCGTTCACTCCTTAAATTTGTGTAACAGGGCAGCCAGCTGTGTTTTTCCACGGCGTCCTGTATGGTGCCTGGCGATACAGTGTGGGAGGGAGACCCGTGTTTTATTTGTTTATTTCTATAAATAAAAAAAAATTTAAAAAAAAGTTTTTTTTTGTTGCTTTTTTTAATTCCATGTTGTTTAATAGAATAGAACAGAACAGATGTACTTTATTGATCCCAAATTGAGAAGCTTTGCTGTTGCAAGTCAATCAAGTCAATCTCAGTTGAGGTAAGAGGCTCATGAATTGAAGTGGGGTTCCAGGATGTCAGGTAGCCCCAAAAATAAAACAAAAGGAAAGTAAGAGGTCACAGCAGTGTGCAATGAAAACAAATCTACAACTTTTAACTTCTTGTTTTTCTTCCTCGACACAAAATCTTACGAGATGATGCACATTGAGACAATCTTTTCAAACTGGGATTCAGAAACCGCAGCGTTTCGTAGCCTTACGTTGACTCTTGGCTTGAAAGATGGTGGAGAGAATTGCGCTAGCAGATGATAAATTTGTCTGCAGGAGTAAAATACCACAAAAAAACCCAACAGAAACAGAAAAGTCAACAGAAATTAAAACGTCCCCTGAGGCCTCAATTTAAAACGATAACCTGAATCTGTTGTGACTTGAAGCTATTATTATTGTTATTATTATCATTATTATTATTATTATTATTATTATTATTATTATTATTATTATTATTGTTATTATTATTATTATTATTATTATTAAGTATTCCTTTCTATTACATGCTTCCATTCTCTTCTACCAATCATGCCACTCTTGCCTCCATGTGGTCGACATCACCAGGACCAACAAAAAGGCTCCTCATCCCCAGCTGGTAGGACGAAACTCGACCGTCTCTCTCCTCGCTAAAAATGTAGCTTAGCACAACACGCCGGGTGCATTCCGCTGCATGCGGGCCCACGAGACAGATTACGATCTATTTGGTGACGCGGCAGCGACCTTTGAAAAGGGGGAAGAGGTAAAGCCAATAGAAAGAAGGACGGAGGAGGCTCAGTGGATTCAGGGGAGCAGGAGGAAGAAAGTGCAGCCTGAAGGTGGGGGGGGGTTGCACCTGCCAGCAGCTGTTTCCTCTGCAGTAAAGGATAAGATGATAACTTACTTGGGGTGTTTCTACACACATGTGCACACACACACACACACACGCGCACGCTCCACTGCAGGTAATTGGCGCCATATAGAAAAGGCTGTCAGTCGGCCAGAAGGTACCTCGTCTCTCCTGCCTCCCCACCGTCCAGCCTCACCTCTGCTGTGTACCTGCCGTTACTGAACAGCACCGGGGGGGTCGGGGCGGAGACTCAGCTGTGAGTATTTTAGAAAAACAAGGTTCATCTGACTGTCCACTCCCTAAGAGACTGAGACGGCCAGGTGGCAGTATGTTATAATTTGATAAACGAGGGAGGAAAGGAAAAAAATCAGTCGGGATCGCTGGATTATTATTGATTCTCCCACAACAGCCGTTCTACAGCATGAAGGCGGTGGCTCTCAACTGGTGAACATTTTTCTTCCTTGTTATGAAGTTGCGACCAAAATTTATTCCACAAAAATAAAAAATGCTAGCCCACTATCATGTCTCGTGAATTAATTACTGAAATTATTGAATTGAATTGAATTGAATTGTGTGTTCTGCAAATTAAATACATTTATATATACAATATATACATTTTAAAATCCATTTTCTTTAAAAAAGGCAAAGTGCCCACACAGGCTTTCAATCAAAGCAGACCCACCAGTTGAGAAACGCTGCATTAAGGCATGGCCACACAGTTTAAACACTGGGGGTTGTTCTTGGAAAACCAGGATTCCTCAGTACTGCTCAGAGAAGCGGAAATCAACAGGAAACTCGGGCTTCCTCGCCGCCGTGACCAACAGCACCATCTGCGACAACACGCGACGTTCAAAGTGCAGCGGAGCTTTCCTTGAATTCGTCTCCAAAAAAACAGGGTTATTATCGTACATCACAGGCGGCAGCAGCAGCGACAGCAGAGAGGAGCGTTCACGTCTGATGCAGGTGCAGCGACCACAGAGGGAGGCTGTCCAACGTTGCCAGCGTTCCTCACAAAGTCAGCAGCAAAACGCTGGAGTCTGGCCCGCGTCGGATGTTTCAAGCGAGACAGAGTGGCACAATCTCTTTACTCAGGTGTTTATCCAAGCAGCCATCAAGCCGGTTATTAACGGCACTACCGCAGTATATCAAAAATTTATATCAGACGGAAAAATCAGCATATCAACCTGCCTACCGTCCCGGTGCGCTAACCTCATTACTGCTTAAACAAGTGCATCGCTAAGCGGTGGAACTGCTTGAGCCGGTGACGTGTCCGAGTTGTGTGTTTAAGCCTATTCTTCTATTTAAACAATCCCCGATTAAAAACTTCCACTGCACAACGTATAATTAATTAAATTTCTCTCCTGTTGTCCTCCTAGAACCCCCCCACCCACCCACCCACCCACCCCGGCTCCTGCTGGGTATCACAGGATTAGTCCATAAGATTGCAGCATGCCATTGGATCATAAAGGCTTTTCATCACAACATATAGCAACACAATCCAACAAGGCCTTAGCAGGCCGGAGGGCAGCGCAGCAGGTGAGCGGTTCAGAACGCTGCACCGACGCAGGCGGCCGCTCAAGCCTCATGCACTCAAACGCAGTATGCGGAGTACAGTACAGTACAGTACTGTATGCGGTACAGTTCGGATGAGAAAAAATTCACCCACAAACTTCAGATGTCAAGTTTTCCTGCGTCTGAGCCGAACCGAGGGCTCAAATCCCAACCTGGCCCCTTGTGGTTTCCCTGCAGGCAAGTGTGTCCCTGACAGCTGAGGTTTCCAATTTAAATAAACTACAACACGGGTGCAACTGCGAGAAAACTGACAAGAGCCATCATGTGCCGAGAGGCCTTAACTCTCTCAGAGTGTTTTGAAAGGCACAAAACGTCATCCTAACAGAAACTCGGAGACATCGCAGATGATGATTGGCAATTTTTCCAACACAAAGTAGATTTATTGCTGAGAAGCAAGTCAGGTTTGAGGTGTGCAGCACCAGTAGGTGTATCTGTTCAGTTGTCAACGACATCTGAGTTTGAACGCGGGCGATTGGAAAACCAAAAAACCCATTTCAGAAAAGTTTCAAGTGCTACCAACTAATCCATTTGTGCTCTTTGCACGCTGGGCACACAAATCTAAAACACCGCCATTGTTTTGTCAGCAATTACTTACAGTGGAGCAGCGCAGATAGCAGCAACCAGAGGAAGATGCCCAAAAGAGTTTTCCAAAATATCCTTTTCGGTGCCGATGGTCCTCGTGGAAGCAGGGTGGCAGGCCGTCCAACACTAAAGATAACCAAGCGAGACTGCGGCAGGACCATTCGATGGGCCAAATTGGGTTTCCCCACATCCCCGGGTGAGTGTATTAGCCATACCCACACTCAGTCAGGCACAAAGTACTAGAACAAGAAGCTGCGCACAAGAGTCCCGGCCCAAGAACAAATTAAAGACAGGAGAGAGGGAGGCAGGGAGAGGGAGAGAGATGGATGGAGGGAAGTGTGGAGGGAGGGAAGAAGGGAGGGGCAGAACTAGTGCTGTGTGTACAGGACCTGCGAGCACCAGCGCAAACACAAAGAGAGAAATGAAGCGGCTAAATAGGCAACGACCAACTTTTCTTTCGAAACACTGCAATGGAAAGTCCAACTGAAATCACATTTAACCCTTTGCACTCCCCAAAGACCAAATGAGGAACACTGGGATTTGAAGAGTTGTGAACAGCTACTAATTGCAAGGCGTTGTAAAAGACCTACTAGTCAAGCTCCTCAGCACAATTTACTACACTCTTAATCAAAAATGCGTTCCGCAAGTGTTTAATCTCAAAACCTAACTGTCTTCAGATCGCTGTTACAATACCTAAGGGTTTGTATGGCGATTAAATAGAACATATTACGGTGCAGAGTAGATTGCAGGTGACAAAGAGTTGGAATCTAGCTCTGAAACAAACAGTATCAAATGAGAAGCAAAACTGCTAGCCTGTCCATTTAGCAAAAGGGCACGATTTGAACACATCAACAAAAAAGAAAAAACTTTCCATTGAGAGACTGCCCTGAAGTTGTAGGTGGCTGATTAAATTGACTGCTTAACCTAATGTGTCGGCTGACAGAGAGGAAGGTAAGAATCTAATTTTGATCGCTTTTCTAGGTTTGTCAGCAAAAACAAACAATAAAAGGCACTCCACGTATAGATCTTTAAGCTTAGTCTAATGCATACCTGTCAGTCGGGTTGAAGAGACATGACTGCATATTGCAGGAAACTCTTGAAACTCTTACCTAACAAGACCAAGCGTCACACAACAAGCTCTGCGTTGTCCCGCTGGGCACATTTGTCAGCAGCGAGCTTGGCTCAGAAATTGGAGAGGACAGAGAAGGATTGTATTTTTTGAGAGAATTAATTTTTCTGCTTTTGACCACCTGAGACATTTAGTGTGTATGTGTGGTTTGATTCTCCCCCTCTCTTGATCCGAACAGAGGACTAATAATGACCTCTTCTGCCTCTGCTGCCCAGCCGCCTCTGCTCGGCATATGACTTCAACTGAATGTTGTCTCCCATTTAGAAAGGTCACAACTGCTGCTCACCATTTCTTTCTGTTTGTTTGTTGTGGTGACTGGCCCTGTTGTTTTCTAAGGTCACGATGTGCCTCAACACTTTTCATAGCAACATTAGCATATGCACAGGAAAAAGACTAAATATTCCCCATCCAGGCAGAGCGAAAAGGCTCCTCTTCATGCTGCTGTACGCTGTTGTTTGCTGGACAGAAAATAATAAAAGTGAGTTATATACAGTCGGTTGATTAAAATAAAACTGCACATTTGAAACCCGAGGTTGCTTGTGCACGCCAGTGCTCATTTCTGTACCTTTGGGTTTGATTGCAGCAAATTGACATTAAAGATTTGATGGCTGCTGTTTAAATAATTGAACACACACGTTCATTTTAACATGAAAGATTAATCAGCAATAATAATTTCAAAGGAACTGCATTTTTTAATTTTTTAATTTTTATTTTTTTTTTTTTTTGGGGGGGAGGGGGGGGGTTTGTAGTCTCAGGGAACTTGATAGCCCTGAATGTTGCATCAACAGTGGGATAATGTCATCCAGTTATGCCTGAATGACGGCTTACATAAGCAAGCAGCAGAAAGTTCTATTATTCTTTGTACAAAAAAAAAGAAGAAGAGAGAAACTATTTTTAGCACGCATGACAACTAAACATTTCGCACGCGGACACACACACACACACACACACACACAATGCTTCTCGCAGTTAGAGGATGACACACGAGGGAGAGTGGAGGTCTTCCCATGCCCCCATGCCCTCCCAGTTAGACATCTCCCACAGGCTGAGCTGTAAATAAATAGTACCCCCCAACCTCTCTGCACAAAACTGCACAAACTCTCTCTCTAACACACACACACAAGTGCACAGCAACATGTGCATTCATCCACAATACTTCAGAGAGCAATACTTGCAGTCCTAATTTATAACATTAACCTTAATTCGGCTCAGTTCTTCTGCTTCAGTGAGATTCGGTACAGTAGCTTGTCCAATCAAACGCACAAAACTACACTGTACCTTCCCAACCTGAGTGAAAAGCACAAGACTGTTTTAGTTTGTAGTTGACAAGAAAAAAATACAACTCAATTCTTGGTATTTGCCCTAGATGAAGGCACTTCATCTCACTAAAATAGTTTCAACCTGGACAGAACAGCGCGCCTGCAGAAGGGAGTATGTGGGCCATTGGTGACTAAACTAAAAGAAATCACACCTGGAGATTTTAGAGCAGTTTTTGCAACGATTACATTCCAAATTTATATGGAGTGTCCAAAAACATCTCCACTACTGTGTCAGAAAGATTTGCAAACGACCTCACCAGGATCAGTAACTGCCTCCGAACAGATCAGAGGGAATGTTTATGCTATGTCAGAGGAGGTCTTTCACTGCAGAGCAGACACGCAGCATTATTGAGCCATTCGACAGGAACAAGAAACTTGCTAGTTGCAGTTTCACATAATTCAGTTTCAGCCTACAGGAAGTTATAGCGCAGGACTGCAGTATAATAAAGTGTCCTAAAAGTTGGCGTGTAGCTGTTGCAAGCGGCTTCAGACTTGCTAGGTACTGTCCAAATACAATTAGTTAAACGTTAAGATGGACTGACATATTACCAGATCCCTGAAGCCAAATTAGATCATTAGTTATTACATGTAGAACATCAGTGGCAGAGAGGCAGATGTAAGGTAACAGCATGTTGCCTACAGGAAATCAAGAGGCAGTGAAGAAAATAATTTGCCTTGTACTAAAAGTGTCGAGCACGTGGGTGTTTAAGGTCAAGTGTTTACATTGACAGGGATTTATTAGCAGACAGGGATTGGGGTAAAAAATAATATTTCAAATACTTGCACTTGGTCATAACAATATGACCAAGTGCAAGAGGACAAGTTGATTTTGACACAATTTTGGCAGCAAAAATAAATTTACTTGAAAGACTATATTAAAAATATACAATAACATTCAAGCCGCAATTGCAGATGTGGGCCTAATGCGTAAGCTGCAGGAGCTTGGGAACCCATGGCTGTCCCACACTCTACTAACCTGGCAGAAGGTGATTAATAAATGTGACTTACACCGAATGTTGAGGGTGTTTAGATGGTTTGCTTTTGACTCTGATTTTACTCCCAACAGACAAGACTCTAGCTTTAAATCGTGGTCAAGGCATGGTCTTACAACTTTCTTGTCACTCACCAAAAATAACATTGTACAGAGCTTTGATGTTCTGCATGAGAAACACGGATTGCAACAAATTGATTTTCATAGATATCTGCAGCTACGCTCCTACATCAATTGCGAATGTAAAATGACAGGCCTCTCAGATGTTGAATCAGAATTTTTCCACATCCTGAAAAATACCTTGACAATGACCCCACCCACCTCCATTTCTAAATTGTACACAGCTATATGCCATGCCTCCAAGAACAATACTCTTTACATAAAAGATAAATGGGAAAAGGAGACTGGGATGAAGATCAACATCCAATTCCATGGCCTGGAGAGAACATTGCTGGAAGAACATCATCAGATATTTTAGGACACAACAACAGGAAAAATATAAAGGCACCAACTTGTCATGTTGGAGGCAATGTGGAACGACGGTAGCTAACCACTACCATATCTTTTGGGACTGCCCCAAACGTAAAGGGTTCTGGAAGGATATTCAATCTTCATTAAGCACAGTCTTTAACACCCAACTACCTCTCAATTTTGAGGCCTTGTACCTAGGTCATGTTACTTTTTTTGAAATACAGGCAAGAGATTAAGTTATTGCAATTGCTTTTGATGGCAAGTAAAAAGACCATTACTAGGAGATGGCTAACCCAGACACTACCTACTCTAGATGACTGGTTTGGAACCATCCTGGAGGTTTTTAGGATGGAAAAATGGACCTTTCAATTGAGAATTCAGCAAGACAAGTTCTACCAAATCTGGAATAAATGGAATTTGTTTATTACCCCAATGAGAGCAGATTTCTTGTGATCTTACTGTTTTTTGTTTTTGTTTGTGTGGTTAATTACTATTACTATTTTTCTACTTTTGCGGCAGCAGCTGTGGGTTGACCCTCCGGTTCTTGTTGTTGTTCATCGTTCTTGTGAACTATTCATCTCATAAAATTTAAGTTGTATCAAAATTTTGTTACAAAGCTGTACTTGCCATTCCACCGGTACAGGTTTTAAGAATAACTTTGATGTTTCCCAGGAATGCAAGTTACCAGGAATTAAACCAAAAAATGGAAAGACTTTAATCTGTATCATCTTTTATCTTGTTGTAATGTGCAATTTATCTGTCCTTTCCAAATAAAGAAAGAATCTCAAAAAAAAAAATACAATAAGTGTTTTTTTCCATAAAGTAAACAAAACAAAGAGGCTTCAGGGACCCACCTCCTTGCGCTCCCCTCATCTCTACTGCAGGTCTCAGTGGTTGCTGATGCAGCAAGCAGTGAAGCTTGACTTCTCAGATTATTTGACAGTGTCTTATATCCATTTCCAACCCATTTACTGAGTCATGATTGAATAGCTTTCCCAGTCAGTAAACAAGGAGTGGGACAACAAGTCACAGAGTTTTCTTGTTAGACAAGTGAAAGCTTGAAGATCCTGCTTAGTCACAGCCGGGCTTCCGTGTTTATTTTTTTCAAGTTGATGTCATTCATTTTTAACAATAGTCTTAAAATTAGCAGAGATTCCTTACATAAGTCACTGTGGAATCTTACTAGAGACAAAGTGTTACTGCTACAAAGAACAACTGTCCAGACTGAGTTCAGCCATTATGGCATTAACAAGAGAACTACACACGCATATCCTCAGCCACAGTGGAAGTAATCATTTTAAACCTCTTTGTTGTTGTTGTTTTTAACTCCATGAGTAGCTTTCATCCTGAGTGAGCCTCATTCAATTATGGCTGTCAAGATGATTTATTGCAAGCTCCCTTTTCTCAATCCGGGCAAGTTTTTGTTTTGTTACTTCAAGTGTTTCAAGGGCAAAACACACGGCACTTAACAGCATAACTGTGTCACACCCTTCCGAAACAATTTAAGGGTGTGAGACTACTTTAAAACTTCTGTTTTCTTTTGTGCTGCCGAGTTTCAAGTGCTGTCATCCAAAGTGAAAGTTCTGGCTGTGGAAATCTCTACATGACAGGAGGTTTTCTTGTCCTTCTTACAAGACATTCTTGTTGCTAATAAGGAGAGAACACTCTTATCCTCTGTCATCAGTTCTGTCTGGGGATTTCTCTTTTTGCCTCGGCACCATGAAAACTGTCGCGTTAAAACGTCTGACATACGACAACTTCATGAAAAAAGTTGTGAAATGAAAGTGTAAAACTATCAACATCAGCACGTCTGTACTTACTCATCTTCAGTTCGTGTACCCCTAAGAAATGGCATCTCAAAATTAAACACGCAGCAAGGTTTTGTTTATCAAATGCAATACAGTGAAAAGGGATCAAAAAGTAAATAATGTTTTTTCCCTAATAGGCTTTACACACACACACAAAAAAAAATCAACCATTGTTTGTTTGAAAGGCAGACAATACCAAAGCGTTTTTATTATTATTTATTTTCAACCACAGAATAATACCAACCAGCTTAAATGACTAATTGATGACAAGTGCTCAAAACACAGAGGGGGGCAGAGCGACTGGGGGGTGGCGTGGGGGGGGGGAAATAAGGAATATGATCATTGTGAGCAGTGATGGGATTCCAAATCTCTTCACCCCCTGCAGGAACTCTGCGGCGCAGCTTTAGGAGTATTCCGCGTCTGTCACTCACCGCTCCATCAGCGAGAGCACAATGGCAGTCGAGAAACTAAAGCGGCGCACAAGGGCTTTTGTTGTTTGTCGAATGACACGACACTGTTTTTTTTTTTTTTTTATTTCAGAAAAGCAACAGCGCGGCAGCCAATTTGGAATTATATAAGCGGCGCAACCGCGAAGGTTGCATTGTGTTTGCTTCGGCTCGTTGTGGAACTAAAGAGCAGCGTTTCAACACAAGGACAGCAACGGGATAATGTCAGCACACTTGGACACAACAACAACAATGATTTACACGTGACGGTCTCCTGATTACACTGCAAGTCAACACACACACACACACACACACACACACACACACACACACACACACACTTCACTGTCAACACATTTTCAGAGCGCCGTGTTGCTTTATGCTCCTTGACACTGGTCATATTTGTGAAAGAGATCAAGGTGTTTCACACTCTCAGGCCTTCTCGATAACCTTTAATATATTTACCCTGCGACCCCCTCCAGCATAAAACTGACCCACAGTGGTCTTTGACTCGGTCGGGGCTGTGCATCACAGCCGCCCCAGTTCACGTGGCAGGTGTGTGAGGGAGTAACATCAATAACACGCGAGCGGTAAATCATGCGACCTTGCTCTCAACACATCTTTGCGATTAAAAATAACGGGTGATGGCGGGAGGAGGCACGGCCAGAACCCAACGCTGTCAACTGAGCAAAGTCTAAAAAAATAAATAAATAATAAAAGCAATGCAGTGGATGATGCACTGCCTTATCACCTTATTTTGACGTCCCATTCCTATAGGGGGAGGGTCACATCATCACAACTACTCCCAAGGGCCTACAGATTGTTTAAAACTTGCACATCAGGAAAGATTTATTCATGCATTCAGAAGAAAAAAAAATAGCTGAGGAGAAATTGCTGGTGCCAAAAATGGACGCAACAGTGATTTAAAGCAGAACTATGCGAGTCGGTCGCTTTTTCGCGGTTTTTGGTTCAGAAAAACGTTATTTTCGCATCAATCATTTGCATGAACACACATGTATCATATCTCGAACTGTAATGCAGATTTTATTTCAGGTTTTTTTGGCCAAAAGGCACTTGATCTATTTGACGATGCCACACACATTTTACATTTCTCTCATGGTTTTGAGCTGCCCACAAATCATGTCTGACATTTCATATGTGCTGCTAAAATGCCACAGCACACTGCAAACGGACAACCCAATACTGCCTCAGTCAATACAACATGCACATTCCCTCTTCTTACTTGTAGAGATAAAAAACCACTCTCGTTAAAGGTTACATGTGTAATATTTGGAGATTTTCAACAAGAATCAGCGACGTCAAGTGGTTGCAGTTTAGATTGCAGCGCTCTTTCACTTAAGTTCCCTGAGAGACTCTGTACCCTCCCTCTCCTGAGCTTGCCAGTGAACTACAGTGGCCTGGGAGCACAAACCTGGATACCTCACCCACCTTCTTCTTCATTGGTGTATTTGAGGACTAAATACGAAACTGTCAGGTGGGCTGGACTATCCACCCCCAGCTTACTTAGAAATATGGCGTGCACGATGGCAGCTAACTGGGAGACCATAGCTTTACATATATTGTTTTATATATACCCACAGGATTTTGCAACTTTTTACTGTTGTTTGATGTTGCTTCTAATTTTGTTATTTTTCCAAAACATCTTGTTGACATTTAAGTTGTGTGCTTTTATTCTCTGTTCCTCAATTCTTATCGGCCTTTGAGCTTGCCACTCATGCCATGTGAAAAACTGTAACTCTTTCTTTTTAAAAAGCCACACATCCGCGCAGGGGTGTATTCTAGTAGTGTAACAGAACAGCTCAGCGGGAAGGAACTTAGGTGACCACGCAGGAGGCACCTGCTGCGTCTCATATGTGGCAAGAATTTTAAGCCCGGAGCTGCGAGTATAGAGAGAAAATCCTAAAAAAAAAAAAAAAAAAAAACGCGTAGAAGGTGCAGCATGGACAAATGCGACTTGAAAAATGTTTATAGGCCAGGATCTATGTGAGTACTGGCCATTTAGCCACAAGTTAATCACTCCGGTTGTTGCACTCAATTCCTTGAAACATGAATACCTGCATGTTTCTTCTTTAGTCTTACTAAAGTCTTTGACCCGAATGCAACCCATACAAAGTGTAAGCCGTTTAATGTGCAGTTTACCCAGGAATCTAGATTACTCAACCACAAATCCTTATTCTTCAAATCTGCCAAGATTCAGGAAGTTGACACAGAGTGGCCGACTGTAGCCTAATTAGACATCCCTTACATAACAAGATAAACAGGACCACAGAACGGAAATGCTTATTGGCTGTTACTGTTTTACAAAAGTGCAATTTTTGTCACTTGAGCTGGAAAATTAAATATATGGCATCTTGGCAAGCAGTTATTCTGGTTCATTTGAACGTTCAATGAGTGAAATATTGTAAAGGCTGTATATTAATCAAAAAAAAAAAAGTTGGATCGTTTAAGTACTTTTACAATAAATGTGTCCTTTACAAAATAATTGCAATGGCTTAATTGCCTGCGTGTGTGGCTCACTTCAATTTACAAACGTGACGTGTTATGCTGCACTGAGAGGTGGTCATGGAAAAAAGTTGATATCTATCTATCCAACTATACTGTAGTCGAGGTATTTGCTTCCCATGTCCCTACTGAATTGATTTCCCTCAGGCACCAATCTTTGTAGCCTCTTAGATTTTACACGCACTTGACAAGCTATCGGCTTTCCAAATACAAACAAAGTAATTATTTCAGCATAATTAATAGCCAGTGTCCGAGGGGCCACACCAGTGTCGGTGAAGATTAATGAGGATGGCACTCGCACACGCCTTTCAGGCTATTGATATATATTCCCTTTAATGAATGAAAGAATGACTTTTTTTTTTTTTAACCATCTCATTCTTGTTTTCATAGTTTAGGCCAACACTCCTGCTGGGTATTATGGGATTTGACACAGTGGTTTCACTGCAGAGAACTGGGAACACGGCAACACTTTCGGCGCCAGATTAACAGTGGGGTTAGGAGAGGCAAGCATTTACAACAAAATGTCAAGGGAGACAACACAACATTTCTATCATAATTGGCTGCTGTACGGACCGACCCCACAAACAAAATCCCCAAAGTTGTTTACAGAACGTTGTCCAAGGAATAACATGCATTCCCCTTTGTTAGCCTATTATGACTTGAAATACAAAGACAATCTGTTCCATTGAATTGAAATGAGTAAGTTTCAGGTCACCTCTGCAGAATTGAGTAAAAGTGCAGTAGCTGCCAGGACTAAAGGGTTTTATGTGATACATAGTACCCTTAACAGCAAAACAACATATACAAAAGGTGAATAAATTGTGCCAAGATTTGAATTGCAAAGAGAAACTGAGGGCCAGATCCACAAAGCGATTGCCCGGCTTTTGCACCAGAAAATCTGTGTAAATAGCGCCAAAAACGGTGATTCCTTTCCACAGAGGTCCGGGACGCAAACGTGAAAATCGGTGGAAAATGCGCAGAGGCACAGGTAGCGGCAGGGCTGCGCCACACTCATTTGAATGTATTTAAATGAGTCATTACGCGCAAATACACACACATATATACATATGTATATATATATATATACATATATATATATATATATATATATATATATGTTTGCAGAGTAGAGGTGACATTTATGTGTACCCAGATAGTTCAGTCCACTTTTTCTTAAATGGACAGCATCCTCAATTTCCTACAGGACTCTTGAGTTGCCTATGGGGTCAATAAAGTGTCTGTCTATCTATCTATCTATCTATCTATCTCAAATAAACTGCTTTCCAAATTGTTGCAGTGAAGAATGCTTCAGATTGTTAGAAAACAGCAAGGACATCCAACAGGTGAAAGGAAGAGGATTTAAAGGACTTTCAAGGACAATCTGCAGCCCTCCGTTTACAGCCTTAACATAAATTTTCACATCTTTAAACGGCCAAGAGTGATGCCGTGCTACCTTTCCACATGACTAAACCAAGAGACGCTTCTGACCCCTTTGTGACATTGCAAAGGGGTGATGGATGGACTTTAGGTCAAGGCTTGGCATAGTTCATTGACAGTCAATACGTACATTACTGGTATTTTAAAACAAAATGTACATGTTACTAAATATGGGACTTCTGATTTATATGCACTTACTGGGGGGGGAAACAACAATGTCGAATGAAATGAATAGCATTTGTCCCCTAATTCTATGACGTGAAGACAGTAGAGGAATGCTGCATATGCAGCAAAAAGGAGAAGTGGCCCCATCGGTTCCCACCGCAAAGCAGCAGCAGCAGCAGCAGCAGCAGCAGCAGCGCAGCCTCTCCCCGACTCACACGCCGGGTAGCAACAGCGTGTCAGCCCGACCGACGAGTATCTGACAGCTACGAGTAGGGACCGAACACAACGCAATCTGACCGATCCCAACAAAAGTCCCTGAACAGAGAGGCGTGGGCGGGGCGGTGGGGACATTTCACAAATGTGATATTACGTGTCCTACCTGTTTTCTGCCAGTCCGGGAGAGGAAGGCGGAAGGGAGGATGGACGGATGGACGGATGGATGCCGCCGCATCCAGGAGATGAGGGGGTAACGGGCTCTGGAGGAGGAGAAGCAGCAGCAGCGGCGGCGGCGGCGGGGACCTGCTGGTTGTCCCGGAGCTCAGTCACGAAGCACGTCTTGGCTGGCTGGTCGGCTGGCAGACACTCGGCTCTGCTCGACTCGGCTTGGCGCTCAGCCGCGAACACAACACCCGCCACACAGCCAAACCTGACGTTGGGACGCTGCTTTCGGTGGTCCCCACCTCGATTGTTTCTTTGTAATTTGTTGGTATGGCTATTATATTTCCCGACCGGACGTCCCAAACGGAAAAAAAAAATATATATATATATATATATATGTGGCGTCGTATGGCTTTCTTTTATCATTTAGCCTAAACAAACAGAATGGCTAATAACATTTCATCAAAGTTGAGAAATACACAAGATATTAATTCGCGTCACTGGGGGGGGTTAAGTTCCATTTAGTATGTTAGAGCTTTTCTCACAGTCACCAGTGCCGCATCTGGACTAGTTTTGACCTGTTTGGAACGCAGCCGGTAATTAGTTTCATCAGAAACACCTGTGCGGGGCTGCTGCTGCCGCCCCGGTTGCTATTCGAATTGGTGTTTTCCAGGGAATCTCAAAGGTAATGTTAGTAATAAGGGTCATAAAAACTGTCTTGTGTTGTAATTGCAAGTGTATATAATGAATTGGTGATAGACAGCCAATAAGGAGCCAATCCTGTAATCGGGTTAAGTTCCATTTAGACTAAAAGAGCCATTCCGTGAGCAGCATCTGGACCTGTTTTCGAACTGTTTGGAACGCAGCCCATCGTAAAGCTTTTCTGTATTAGGCTTTCTTTCTTTTTTTCTTTCTTTCTTTCTTTCCAGGTAAACGTGTGCAATAATAACATAAGACCGCGGTCAACAAAGAGAATAGTTAGTCTCTGAGTTTGAAATAGGTAAACACCAGTGTTGCTTGACGGCCAACAATCTAATTCAAAAGTTCCTTTTGAGATTAAATAGTCTTTCCATTGACTGCACTCTCTTTGGAATACCGCCCCTTGTGTCATTGGGTGGCGTCATTTATTGACAAAAGAGCTGTGATAAAAAAGGATGGAATGTTTTCTGTTAATAGCAAGTTACAATGTGATATATCTCTTTATAAAAACGTTATGCACAATACAAGACATCCACTAAAAGCGTTTAGAAGCATCAGTCATTGAGGATAAAGCCATCCCCAATTCAGTTAGTGCTGATGAAGTTATAAAACATCAACTGCATGAAGGACTGAGGACACCGGGTTAAGACACTTCACTGAAGATGGATTACATTGAATAAAACTTTTTTTTTTTAAATTAGTGTTGCAATGTTCACAAGTCCAATATGAAAGACAAAAATAAAGACTGAAACTTCAGTTTGTGAAACGGTTGCAACAAACAGCTTGCATTGTGTTTTCCTTCAAGCACAGAGACATTCCTGGAAACACAGTGTGGAAGGATACAAAAGATATTGGAGAAAGTCAAGCGTGGTCTCACCTTAAAAAAACATTACTGAAAAAGAAAAAAAATAGTAAAGCTAGAGGTTTTAATGAAGGAAAATAAAGTAATGACCAAATAAAAAAAAAAAAAAAAAAACTTGACTCTGAAATGTCTTTCACCCAATGCTGCATATGCACTGCATTACTGTAAAGAAATATTACCCATTTGTCGCACAAGATAATACCTATGCTCTGTGAAACAAACCAAACAATGAATAAATAAATCTTCAGTGCACGTTTTGGTTTTTATCTTCCGCACGCTGCGCTCGCTTGTTTGTTTGAGGTTGTATTTTCTGCTGTCACTCTGCTCTGGGCAACATGCAGGGTGCTGAAAATTGATTTGCTGGCAGAGATTTAGATTTTTCCATTACGCAGCAAACATGTTTGCCAGGTCGGGTGTGCTGCTGGAAACAACCCTCGGCGGCTCACGTATCCTTGAGGAGGGGGAGAGAAAAAGAAAGAAAGAAAGAAAAACAAACATGCCGCTGTCTTCCTTCCCACCCTGCGACATAACTTTTGCTCACTGCTGACTGTAATGACTTGTGTTGTCCATT
The DNA here is from genome assembly GCF_046127955.1 of Nelusetta ayraudi. Lineage (NCBI taxonomy): Eukaryota > Metazoa > Chordata > Actinopteri > Tetraodontiformes > Monacanthidae > Nelusetta > Nelusetta ayraudi. The sequence continues at coordinate 9,815,648 of NW_027466067.1, read as the reverse complement.
ATTAGAAACAGATGACAGGGGTCATGTTCACTTCCACCGTGCTGCATATTGTATTTCTGTGATGTCTATCGGCAGATGGGTCGCTGACCTGCTCTCGTAACAGAGCCGGGGGTGCTCGGAGACAGGAATGGAGCGTCGGGAGCAGATGGGATGGAGACGGATGAGAGGAGGATGAGACCGAGATGTGTAGTTAATATTTAACCAGTGGAAGCGGCGTGCTAGGACCTCGCACGCGGAAGGGGAGGGTGAAATCATTGCGGCGAGGTGCCGCCGACGGCGGGGATGCCGTAAGGCGGAACCTCGGGAGCCGTGCGGCCCAGCACCCCTCGCCGCTTGACAAGGCACTTTTATCGCAAGTGTTCGGGATGATTGGAAACGCTGAGAGACGTTATCAAACGCCCTTGGAATCTTAACATGCTAATTAGCAGCTCAGTAATGGTGCGTTTAGGACTCAGCAGTTTGTTTTGTTTGAATCAATCTTTTCGCCTGTCGGCTTTGCTCTCCTTCAATGTGAGCTGGCGAGATGGGAATCATTCGAGAAATCCAAGAATGGGTTATAGTATGAAATGGATGAGGAAAATTACTATTGGGATGGCTCAATTCGGCCCATATACTTCTGTTACGGCATTTGTTTGTCATTTATTGACGCTAAAGCTGGACTCCACAGCAACAATATGGAAGATATAGGATTTTCACTGACTCTTTTATGTGACTTTTACTTGCCAATTTCTGGACTTCGCGAAAACTTGAGCAATTTGTTCACATATTTTTCACACATTCACCTCACTGAACTTAATGGGAAGACATCTCTCCATCTTTACCTTAGAGCAGGGGTCACCAACGTGGTGCCCGCAGGCACCAGGTAGCCCCCCCCCCCAAGGACCTCATGAGTAGCCCGCAGGCCCGTTGGAAAAATTGCACAGCTGCGTCTAAAATTCAATTTTATCCAACCTTGTTAAGTCATTTTTGATAATTATTGAGAACTAATGAGCTTGATAAGTGTCTTCACATAGATAAGTATCATTAATAATAATACATAACTCAGAGAGTTTGTTATTTCAGGAAAATCTAGCAAACTGGTAGCCCTTCATACGGCTCAGAACCCATGAAGTAGCTCTCAATGCCAAAAAAGTTGGTGAGCCCTGCACTAGAGACTTCCCTTTACTAGCACTTTCATGATTTTTACTGCTTTAAATCAAACATTTTGTCCATCGTGCTAATATTTGGGGATTTTTGGGGGGGTAGGATGTAACGATAAATGTCGACCTTCGTGTTCTAAGGTCCAACTTGTCTGATATGTTTCCTATTGAGCCGCTGCATGATGATGTCGGAGTCAAGAAATCTGATTCATGTTCTGGGCTACTGTAGATGGTGCCTGCTTAGAAGTGAATTTTATTTTTAATAAAAACGTAAATGAAAACGGCTTTTTAAACTTAACGTATACAGTAGCTCTCATTGCCAATAAATGTCTCGAAATGTTGCAGTGTTGGGCCATGAGGCCTGGCTTGAAGGCTAATTAAAGTGCCAACGAAGCGTTTTTCACTTCTTGCTGCTTCTCACTCATCTAAAGCATAACTACATGTAAAACACACACACACACACACACACACACACACACACACACACACACACACACACACACACACACACACACACTCACTGCCGCTGTCTTGGCAGCAGACCAGATTTCACAGATGCAAATTAAGGCTGCGCCTGTGGACATCAGTACCCAATAAACGTCCCCAGGACAGCAGAGTCAGCCCACTACTGTGCTTCATCAGCAGACAAGGTCACTGAAGTTATTACATAGTGATGTCACGTTTGAGGCTGACTGCAAAACCTCATTTTTGACACCTGCCAAAGCCTTTGTGACGTTTCGTTACAAATTATTAGTGAAATAAAATGTTTCTGAGTTCATGTTGACAGTGAATCGGTAGGTGTCCTTTGTTTTACTAGGCCTCGAGGTGTCTTTACTCTACCTGGAGGGCCCGGTGTGACACTTGAGTGTTGTTTCAGCCGGAAGCTTTGTGTCAGACACATCAGGCACTCAAACTTTAAGTGTACTGACACTGTTTAATTAATGAGGAAAAGCTTCTCTTTTTTTTCCGGGACGAAATGACTCCCACAAGGGAGAATGGCGGGGAACCATTTCCAGCCACAAATCATTTTACACTCGGCTAAGAATGAAACAAACAATTAGTCGGCTCAATTAATCTTTTTTTTTTCAATAAAAAATACATGAAATAAAAATGAAAAAAATCCCACAAGACAAATTGTTCAGAAAGGTGTGAAGCTACAACTTCAAGACAGGGTGGAAAAATATAAATAAAAAAGCAAATGCAAGTTTTTAGTCATCTCTGATTTATTATATTTTTCACGCAAAATAGTACATGATCCATTTGTTTCCACACAGAACCCTTTTTGTACTGCTCATACAATGGCTGTAAATTCTTGTCAACGCCGTGAATTGTTTACAATGTCAAAAGAATTCTCAATATGTCCAAAAGACAGTGCTCATCTGAGCCATTGAACGTTCTGAAAAAGCAGAATGGGCTAATTAGGAAATATTTGTCATGACCATAATTACTGTGGAATGACGGCACATCCTAGCAGCCTTGAAGGTGGAGACAGCTTTAAGATGCTCAGTTGAACTATAATGTACTACAGTGCTGAAAAACTCTTTGAACTGATTGCATCAGTGGTGACCTCGTCTTCAACTGAAAGGTTTACAAAAACATGATCGACACCCACATTTTTTTTATGTTTGCAAACCACAAAAAATGTTATATTTGTTTCTGACAAACCCTTCAGCCAAGTGACACATTGTGCTCTCTTACCTGTTAATTTGAATTTGTTGTAAATTGAGGGTCAAGGAAGAGAACCGTGTCATTTATTATCGATGATATGATTCTTAGAGCTATCGACACAATGTTACAGCACTGGAGGACATCAGAAACTTTAAACCTTGTTGCAATTGGGTGCAAATTCTATCCCTGAAGTATCATTAAGTAATGTGAAGAAATGAAAGAGAGTGTTTGCATTGGTTAACAGTTGGGAAGCTAGCAAACAACCGTGTTACGAAGATGATTCTCCAAAAAACGACACCATGACTATTGAAAGAGGCGGCGGTTTGATATTATAAAAGGGGGAGGAGGCGGGGGAGGGGCTGGGGACCATAAGGGAACCTGCCAGACATCAGAGACACAATTTGATGCAAATAATCCAAGACGGCGTCTCGGAATTTATGCTTCTGCAGTTGTTGGCAGAACTCTCACAAACAGCGTTTTGGTGTCAAGAGATTTGACCGATGAATCAGCAGGCAGCTCTGAAAAATAGAGACATTAAATATTGAAAAAATCTGTCTCAAAGTGTGGGAAGAAGAGGTTATGGAAAAAAAATAAAGCGCCACAGTTTTCCCAAAGAAATGTAAAAGCCCAAACTGAGGAGGTGGGTTGTTTTTCTCCAAACAAAATAACAAGAAGGAAAGCCCAACCTCCTCCAGTCTGCAGCTCATTCGGTCCTTAACGTTTTCATTTTTCTTTGTTGGTATGTTTTAATTGTCTAAATACAAACAACTGCAGCACATCTGCTCGCTCTCTCAAACTAAAACACATTTAATATCAATGTTTTAAATATTTGGATTGCTGGCACTGAAATGGCTGTTGGCTCGATCATTGACCGGCTATATATTACCTGGTGAAACTCGGATTTGAAATGCATGATGTGTCGGTGTAAACTGACACAGTCTTTAAAATCCAGATATTAGAATTAATCTTGCAGATCATTTTCACAAATGATTAGATTTTCTCTAAAGTCAAAAATCATTCATTTATTTTTGCCTAACTAATAGACCAGAACACTTAAACTGCAAATCAAGAAATAAGGCAAGTTTCAGCAATGAAGAAACTGAAGTCAGTGTTAAATAAGAGCCATAAACAGTTAACTGAACATAAGAATATGATAAGAAATATAAATGTTTTACATCTTCTTTAATATCTGCCCTCAGCTGATGTTCCCAACTGAGCAAATTGTAAAATCGTAAACACTGAGGCATGGTTGAGATCCACCACATGTTCCTCTTACCCTGGGTGAGGTCCTGGTCCAGGTAGAGCTTGAGTCGTCTGCCGCGGAGGCCGAAGACCTTGGCAGCCTCGGACAGGAGGCGGGAGAAGTCCAGCCCGTTCTGGCCTACTGGGTTGGCCAGCAGGAGGGTCCCGACGTCTCCGGTCTGGCACTCTGGACGAGAAGGTTAATGAGAGTTGAAGCAAAGTGAAGCAGACTGGAGAGTCCTTCACAAAGCAAAAACTGAAGAAGTTGCAGGGCAGGGTCATCGACATGAATGTGCAGGAAAGCCTAAAGCTGTACACACTTTAGCCTACACACTCTATGGAAGGACTTAAATAAGATTGTGTAATAATCAACAATGTAGTTTTTAACTGCAGGGCTTCCTGGGTCATATATAAGACAATGATGTGTCACCATGAGAAAAAAAAAAACAATCAAAATTTACATCAGAATTTTATATTTCAAGTGAAAAAAGTAGGTAGATAGATAGATAGATAGATAGATAGAAAGATAAGATTTTTTTTTAACATTATTTATTGTGCAAAGCTACTGGAATGCAGAACTTTGGAATGAAAACCACAGACACGGAAGACTCTCAAGCAATCCAGTACGTATTTGATATTTCTGGAAATCAGGAACACGTTGCAAGTCGAAACAAATCACCTCCCCACAAAAAAAAAAAAAGTGCCCAAAGTGTTCCTCACCAGATGGTTGTGCGTTGCAAAGCAGCAGGTTCACATAAGGGCACAGGAGGGTGCTGGTGGTGGGAACGGGACCAGGGGAAGACGAGCCTGAAGTCGCTGACAGAGTTTTGCCGCTCAGACTTTGAAGGTCTGTTTTGCTGTTCAGCTCTGTGACGAAAAACACATGCGGGGGAACACGGTGGAGAGCGTCAAAGTTGGGTCAAGCGATGAGGCAAGTCCAAAATAAGCTTGATACATAAATAACCCATTTCCATAGCCAAATATTTGAAATGAAAATGGGAGATTTGGACGTTTGGCGAACTTGCTTTTTCACCTTCCTGTAAAGTCAAGTCCTCTTAGCGTCACTAAATATATTATTTAATAATGACAACACTGGTAAAGTGTGATGATGAGAAAAAACATGAGGCCACTGTAGCATAATGGAGCTTTTCCGCTAGCACCCGCTCGGCTCCACTCAGTTTTTAAGCTTTCCCATTAGGTGGTCGGATCTGCAACCAGGTACCGTTGTAGTATCTACCCGGCCGACGTTCCAAGTGAGTTGAGGCGTCAACAGAGTGCAGGCGTCTGATTGGCCAGGGGGTGACGACACAGGACGTTTCACAAGAGCGACTCCTTTCTTCACAGAATCAAAAATCTAATTTTTAAAAAGCCCGCCGAGTGGTGACTGTGTGTTTTTATCTTTGGTAAAGTAGACGAGGAAAATGACTAATAAACCAGGACTTATTCTAACTTTGCTGACTAACGTCTAAAAAAAAAAATTGACATTTCATTTTCAGTTTTGACAGTACAGATGGTATTATGGGGTGTTTTAATTGAGGCAGGACCAAGGACGACGTCAGTAGCTGCGTTTCCAGTACAGTCTTTCGCAAAAACAACAAACAAGGTCAAGTCAAGCAGCGTGTAATGGCAAAGCACCATAACCCTGTCTCAAAAGCCACAGTCACGTGGAGGCCAGAAGAACGGAAGGGGACTTTGGGAGTATCATGTTTGCAAATCAGTGACATTTGACGGTTGAGGAGAGGTGCGAGTAAGAAGTAAAAAGCAGCTCTCACCAGTTGCACCGTTGAAGAGTCGGAGCTGGGCTCCAATGGTCCCGAAGATGCTGCTGCTGACTCTCTTCAGGCTGTCCAGGTCCAGCCTGTTATCCCCTCTGGGGTTCTCCAGCAGCACCACCCCATCTGAGGAGCAAAGCAGACGGGTCAGACGGGTTTATTGCTGACGGCTGGTTTTTGTGCTATTATCCGACGTGGTCCACTTGTCTGACCTGACGAATGAGGAACACGCATGCGCTACCTTTCTCTTTGCTGTTGACGTTCACCCTCAAGTTCACATAGGCGCAAGCTGGTCCATTCAGAGGAGCCCGGGGGGCAGAAGTTCCTTTTGTTAAGGTCAACTCCAAGTCCGAGCCCTTCAGCTGCAACACGCACAGTACACATTACTGAATCTTTTGTCGTCATGCAGATGACATTTCTTATAAAAAAAAAAAAAGGAAATGTAATCACAAAACATTAGCATAACTGACGCTATCTGCTAGCAGCCTGTTTGTCTGGCCCAAACCAACCTGAGTCTTCTCTTCGATGATTACGCTGGCAGATTTGGGGACGGGGAGGAGCACCAGCGGAGACTTGATGGTTGCCAGGATGAAGTCAGTGTGAGCTTCGATCACAGAATCCAAGTACTCCCCCTCTGGGTTGCAGCGGTAGTGCACGGTAATCTCATCTGACGGCACTAAATGGGCCTGTGGGACGGGGGATTAGGAGATAGGTAGAAGGTTTTAATTAATATGCAAATGCCAGAGCGCGTGCACGTACACACACAACAATTTCCGAAAGGAGGCAATTTAGTAACCAAACAGTATCAGAAGACCTCAAAGACGCCCGCAATTGTTCAACAGCAGTGGCTGAATGTGTTCAAAGTCCTACTTTAATGGCTCTTTAACGCAACAATGCACAACATTCTGAAATTTTGTTGCGAACAGCTGTTATCTGATCTGGGGAATTGATTGCCAAGCATACAGAGAATGACAACAATACAAAACACATTTGCGCCAAAGCCTCTTGGTCCTCGTGGAAAAAAAGAAAGGAGGACAAAAAAAAACAACAAAAAAAACCCCACTCAAGACAGCAGCCTTAAACCCGACGGAACAGCTTTCAAAAGGAAAGACGGCGGGAATTAAAAAGAGGACAAACAACACAAGAACAGAAAGAAAAAAAACACTGGAGGCACAAGAGAGCGAGGGGGTTTCTTTCAACGGATGAAAGCGCGTCTATTTTGGCAGCGCGCGCTGCCAGCTGCCTCTAACCTTGACACATTCAAATGCATCGATCCCATTGTTATCTGCAGGCTATTGCCACACATTCACACACACACACACACACACACACACACACACACACACACACACACACACACACACACACGCGCGCGCGCGCAGGCCCACCCCTTCACTTCGCAGTATGTGGCTCAAGGGCGGAGGAGCGAGATACGGAGGAGCAGCCAATCAATGGAAGATGCTTTATGAGCTTTTCCTGCCAAGTCAAGGTAGTGACCCTGCACGGCAACAGCCGGTGCTGGGCGTGTGTGTGTGTGTGTGTGTGTGTGTGTGTGTGTGTGTGTGTGTGTAAGAAAAACATCAGATGGAGCAACAGATCTTCAAAAAATTAAATAAACAATAACGGAGCCGTTGACTCGTCTCCACACTCAAAAAGAACCCAAAATAAACGCCGAAATACACAGACAAACTACGTAACAGGCGTGCCAAAGAATACACGGGAAGTGAATTCCCATCCACAGGGTGGGAAATTCTCAATCAGACCTGGCCGCAGTGCTGCTATAGGGGGACGAGAAAAAAAAAAAAAAAAAAAACCCTGCTTGCTCGCTGCTTGCAAAAACAAGGGACTGTTGGCTAATCCGTCTTTACTCACAAGAACACTTCAAAGGTCCAACGTGGGAATCTGAAAGGGACCAGACTGAAATTAAGCTTCTATTAAGCCCGCCTTATGATGGAGAAAGCTCTGTGACGCCGAAAGATTTCAAAACCGCCCGTGAAAAAGGAAGCGAGCGCGGGATGGGATGAGACAGGTGACGGAAGGGAGGGCGGCGTGGCTAGTTTTCTTGAATGGCCGCGTGCTGGAGGGGTGTGGGTGCTGATGCTCCCCTCATGACGGGCATACAGCTCGCGTATCATTCATGTGTTCTGCTCTTTCAACTCCAGTGGCTCAGCTTTGACGTATTTGTAAAAACTCGAAATAAATCAAACAAAACTGAAACTCGGCGAGACCTTCTACATCTCGTGACGTGCAATGGAAGGAACGCACCTGGCTGGTGACAAACACCCGGCGCCCTCCCTGACATCACAAAGGGAGTTGGTTTTATGAGGGGGGGGGGGGGGGGGAACTGGGGCAGGCGGAAGCAGAAAATTGCAGACTTTTCTTGTTTTCCTGGTAGTGCAAGGTGAAGTTGGAGACGCTTATTTTATAGACCCGCACACACGCACGAGGAGCCCAGTGTTCCTCAGAAGAGGATGGGGTCAAATCAACAAATTCAACGGTCCATTGCTGGGCGCAAGTGCCGTCTTAGCATCGACAGAAAAGACACAAAGAGAAAAAACACTGCTGAAGTCCATGTAGCGTACAAGCAACATACGGAGACTTGGCGTCTGATGAAGATAAATATGAGTAAAGGCGTGAGGCTTTTTGTCTTGTTAGGTCATCTTGGGCGTCTCTTTTCATCTCAGCAGCTCTTTGTACCAATCATCTGCGTCCTCTCTCCTCCTGCCTCTGGGCTCTGCAGGCAGGCCGCAGGAGCCAAACACTAATTAGCAGACCAGCCTGCGACTTCTTCTGGGATGCAGTTCATTGTTCTTCATAACACACGCGCACACACACACACACACACACACACACACACACACACACACACACACACACACACACACACACACACACACACACACACACACACACACACACACACACACACACACACACACACACGTACAATAACACACACACATACAGTATTTATTTATACATATTGTGTTTACATATATGTGTAAAAAATATATGTATACATATACGTACATAAATACATGTTTCTTTATTGACGCGTTTCTTGAAACCCTGTTTACCATTTGCTACAAAACGTTTGATGGTTCTGTGATCACGCCCCAATATCTCAGATATTTCAAGTGTGCTGCATCCCTCTGAAAGACATTTATTTTATTTTATTTTTTTATTTTTTTTTACAATTTTTGACTTTTCAGAGTCAGTCAAATCTCTTTTTTGGCCCATTTTTCCTGAGGAGAAGAATCTGCCTAATAATTATGCACGCCTTGATATAGAGCGTTGATCTCCTTAGGCCACACCCTCCCTCGTTACACAAATACACATCATATAATATGCATTATATCCTCTTAGCATTCAAGTTTATACAGCTTGGGGTTGGAAATTAAGGATAAAATGATGATATGGTCAAAATAGTCACTTGCCTAATAATTGTGCACACAGTGTATATATATATATATATATATATATATATATATACACACACACACACAGTGTATATATATATATATATATATATATATATATATACACACACACACACACACACATATATATGTATGTACATACATATATATATATATATGGATGTACATATATATATATATATATATATATATATATATATTTATACATATATATCTATATATTATTGCAGCATATATATATGTATATAAATATATATATATATATATATATATATACATATATATATATATATATATATATATATACACATACATACATACATACAGTATATATATAGATTTACACACACACACACACACACGCACACACATGCATACGTATGTACGTATTTGTGGAACATAATCCTGATGTTGCCATGACTTACAACACTTCCCCTCAAACAGCTCAGAGGTATTATTTGGCTCACCTGGTCATGGCCCCTTCCTCTCTCTCCCTCCCTCCCTCCCTTCCCATCACATGACTGGCCGAGCGAGGCCGGGAGCAATAGACTTCTCTCTACGTTCATTAGACGGCGGCTCGTTAGATTTGCCAGCAGCGTGCGACGTGTCACTCTCGCTTCCAGAGCTCGCGGCGCCCCATGAATAACTGTCCCTCCTCACCTTCTTCCGTAGCTTCTGCACGCGGTTGATGACCTCTCGGGCCACGCCCTCGTCCACCATGGACTGGTCGGGGGAGACGTCCAGCAGAACCAGGACCTGAGGGGGAACAGTGGGGGGAGGTCATGAACAGACCTGCTGGAACGTGACTGCGATGGTTTTTAACCCTTTGCGGACAATCAACTGACCGGAAGTGTGATTTGAACAGCTGGTTGCAGAAAGCACAAGTCTATCAGGAGGGCAGGTGTTTCTGCATTGTTTTAATATAAGTTATTCATATATTAGAACAGAAATATAAGAATACATTACCTAATTTATATAATAAGACACGACAAAACATAGGAATTACCATGCAATTTCTTTTTCTGTAGTTGTGCACACATTTTTTGTGATCATTTCAGTCAATACAGCAGGTCCTGACAGTGCAGCCAGAATATATGCAGGCCAATTAAGATAGCATCTCTACCAACATTTTACAAAGTCTACTTAATAATTCACCTACACTGCAGACTGACCCCTGCAAAAGCAACAACGCTTCAGCGCTGACAACACTGCAGCCTGACATTAAAGGAAAATTTGTATCAGGTGTGTGTGTGTGTGGGGACTGGGGGGGGGGGGAGTGAGCCGCTGCTACCCAGGAAAGAAGGAGGGAACGCGCGTGCCCACAAGGTTGCAGGGGGGATGAAAGAAAAGACAAGAAAAGAAAGAAGCCGAAGCAAAAGAGGGGAGCGGAGCTGGGGGAGGGAAAGAGATGAGGCAGGCAGATGGGTGCGGAGGAGCCGGTGCAAATGAGCGAGAGTAACGGAGAGTTTAAGAGCCAGCTCAGTAAACTGGTAGTAAGGTGCAGCCGTGTGGTGCGCGTGCGGTTGGCGGAGCGCTGATTAGCGCCGGGGCCCCGTGGGAAACGCGCGCGCGCGCAGCTTTCACTTGGCCGTGAAATGATTCCATACATCAGACTCGCCGTAAAGACACGGACGCACATGCGCGGCGTCGAGCCGCGTGCTGTGGGGGTCACAGTAGCTGTCTATTACACAGTGGGTTCGGAAAGTATTCAGACCTGATGGAATTTTTTTTACTCTTTCTCACAGTGCACCGCAGCCATTTGCTAAAATCAATTCATTGCATTTTTTTTTTTTCCTCGTTCATGCGCCAACATTCACCAATCCAACCTGACAGAACTGGAGAGGATCTGCAGGGAGGAATGGCAATACTTGGATCATTCTACTCGATACTGAGCAATGGGTCCGAATACTTATGGCCGTGTGGTATCTCAGTGTTTATTTTGTAATAAATCTGCAAAAATGTCTACAAGTCTGTGCTTTTCTGACAATATTGGGTGCTGTGTGTGCCCACAAGTGCACGCACACATGTGCAAACACATAGAGACAGCCACGATGTGTCTCTAGCAAGTTAGCGAGAGGTTTTAATTATAATGTGCAGTGGTAGTTTTGCCGCATGGATGTGTATAATGATTGAATGATTATAAGCAAAAGGCAAATCTTTTTTTTTTTTAAGTTTTGCAAAGTGTCTCCAAAAGATTCCCTCCATACTGTCGCATTCTGCAACTTTTTATCGTTACCTATTTGTGACCTGACAACTAAAGGTAGTTTATTACGTCACACAAGACTCGAGACTTGAATATTGAGAGTTTTTAAGGGCATCTTGCCACTTGTTTCCCCTTCCTGGCAGTGGATATTCAGGTGTCAGCCTTTTGATTACATACCAGGTGCAGCGACTGAAGCAAAATCAGAGCTCACAATGTGTCTGGAGGGCTTACAGTTCATCCCGTCGAGGGGAGAATCCACAAACACAGCAATCTTTTTTTTTTTTTTTTTTTTTTTTTTAATCAAATAAATCTAATAGCTTGCATTAATTGCCTTGCCTTTCTTGCTGTAACTAGTTTAGTCTCTATTTGTTGGCTCTTAGGTGCTGCTGCTGCCTACCTGGGAGTCGGAGTGCGTCTCGTACTGCGCGGTGGGGCTGGACTTCTGGTCGAACGTGTACATCAGCCTCAGGTCCTCCTCGTGCAACTCATGGCCGTCCGCCGTGATGGATCCTTAAATTAACCATGACAAGGGTTAAATATTCATAGCCACACTTATGGCATGGGGACTAAAAATAAACATCATTATATGGCAACATAGACTCCTGTTCATTATTTACGAATAAATGAATTAAAAAAAAAAAAAAAGGCAAAGTCTTGTTTGCAGGCAAACATCCAGGTGGCGCATAAAGCTCAACCATATAGAATTCTACTGTGTCCTGGAAGCATCAGGCCATATTTTAGGGGCTCTCACTTTTTTTTTTTTAAAGATTATGGACAAAAGAATATACTTGTAAAGTCTCTGAGTATTTAGCCCTCTGTTTACAACGTCCTAGAGAAATATTTTTATGGTCCTGTTAAAACTGATGTCTTTGGTGCCTTTCGCAGGTTAGCAACACAGCGTTCTTGAGGTGATCTTAACAGTGTGGAATCCAGGCATACAGTAGATGGTTCTGGCAGAGGGAACACCGCCCCCCCGTGACATCCCGAAGGGCAGATCTCCATGAGTTTTACGTCTTTAGGTCTGTAGCTTATAAATGCGTCTCCCATCCAAGGCTTCGGGTCCTCAATGAATAACACCAAGGCTGTAGTCTACGCAGGCATTTGCCTGCAAGCGAAGCCCTCATGACACGTTCACAATATCCGTCTTTGCCATCGACAGCAACAGGAACTCCATCCAGTCCGGCCGCGATTAAGCCAGTTCTCAATTTTGCCATTGGTGCCAATTACCCGGGACAGTGCTGGATGACTAACACCCATGACCATGTTTCTCTCCTCTCCTGGAGTCTCCACAGCCAGAGGCTGGGTGAAACGGTCACTCCGATACGAGATTCCCATGCTTTCATTTGCCGCATCCCGCCCAGCCTCTCCCTGATCCTCTCCTCGCCGTCTTCGCTCTTAATCCGTTTCTTTTGTTCCATCGCCGTCAAAATAATGGGATCAAAGGCACAGGTAGGGAATAATGAGTAGCGCAACCACCGGCCATGAACTTCTGATTACTTTTGCAGGTCATGGGGCAAAGCTGCAGCCACGGTTGTCTAAATTGGGGGAACAACGTATCACGGATTCTGAGGAAGTGAAAAAAAATAATAAGGAATGGAAGTGAAAACTTGTTTTTTTTGGGGGGGCTTCCCAGAATGTGGCAGAGCATCCGTTTTATTCTGTTCTTCACTACATCCTGTGAAAGAGAGACAGACTATACAGACAGGCTATTTAAAAACCAGTCGTCGCGGCGATAAACGGCTCCGAGCTCAAGCTGTACATTTGCTGGAACGCTGTAATAGAGTTTGGAACGTTTAAACAAACTCGGCGTGATGTAGTTGCCCTTCGCCCTTCCTCCTGCCACCATTAACTTGTTGAATAATTTCATCGCGCACAATGCGATCCGACTGCCGTTTCCATCCTCCGCTCCATCCATCAGTCCCCCCCCCCTCCCCCCCCCCCTTTTTTTTCCCCCCATTGGCCGGACTTCAAACGTGACTGGAAACGTTCATTTCCCACAGCCCGGCTGACCTCTGCTGCCTCCCTCCCCAGAGAGTCTGGGGGTTCTCCTCGACTCTCTGTCATTGGACAGACAAGACACCTATAGCGTGGCTTTAATTCACGCTGCTGCTGCTCTATTAGAGCGTCAGAGGGGGTTGGCGCTCGCCTTCAGCGGGCAAACTAGTCCTCCACCGGCGTTCACACTTCAGGCTTCTCCGTTTGATTTCACCCAGGTGTGGATTATTTGGTGAGCGGAATGGCTTGAATGAAAGGAGCGGCTCGACAACAGCAGACACACAAACTGGCTCGACTTTGGGCCCCGCCTCACTTTTCTAACCCTTGAACAGGGCGACGTACCCGTCTTTTGGAAGACTTCCAGTTGTTCGCTGGTGAGCTCCCTGATGGCGGCGGCCACTGATTTGAAGGCGCCTTTGAGTCGCTTGCCCAGCACCATGTGGTCCGGTTCGGCTTTCAGACGAATGCCGTATTTGTCTTTATCCGTTGACAGGGTCAGCTGTCGCACGTTCAGCTCCTAAAGGGTCCAGAAAAACAAAAAAATGTGATGAGGCTAAAATTGCATCTGTATCTCAGTTGCTGAAAGAATAAACTATATTAAACTCATAGATCTGGATTTCTTTTTCTCCACGGTGCCTTTGTTCTCTGCCCCAAACTCACACAAAAGAACAGAGAAAGTGTTTTCGCCGTAGTCCAAGGTCTTGCCAATGTTGTGAATGTAGTAATAAGTGGAAATAAGTAAAAGAATAAGTGAAAAACAAAACAGACATATGTACATATGTGTCTGTGTAGAGAGGGATATTTTAACCTTTAACAAAGCAACTACCTACTAACTGAAATCTGATTAACTGAACTGAACTCTTCAATGCGCAAGTACTTTTATAAAGCTCAAATAGCTCTACACATTTTTTTATTTAAAAGACTGTATATTGCTAAATTCATTGACATAACAAATGGGCAATGTATTTTTTTTTTCAAAACATTTGTGTGTTTATTTAGTAAATGTTCATGAATGTTAAGCTACCAAATTTTTTAGCAAACGTAACAAAATTAAAAGAAGAAAAAAAAAAAAAACTGCAATTGACAATACATGTCTGCAATCAAGCAAACAGATCTCTCCACTGCCGCAGGCCAACCAACCAAACAGACGCCTGTTGACGCCTAACCTTGAAAAAAGCAACTTACCAGAAAAAAAGAGTAAACCCTTCGAGGAATGGGTTTTATAGGCTGATCAATAATTGATACAATGAGTCAGTCTGTCATCAGAGATGAAGTCAGTCAGTGAGTCATTCCTAATATTGAGGCTTCCAGTACGTTTCCCTCCTCCATTTAACTGCAATCAAGACATATCTGCCAAAGTGACAGGAACTACATTGAGCCAAACTGGCACCAACTGGTGGTTTTCCACATGTGGCGTCAATGAGTCACTGACATGATGACTTGAACTCACTTCGATCAGGGAACACTGATGAGCGACAGCAGTAAGATCAGTACACGTGGCGTGGCTTAGAGGCATCTAAATAAGCCTGTTCAGCAGAAATAGAGCTAGCTAAACCCAAAGTGTAAAGAAAGAGTAATGAGAGTTGATTTCAATGTGCACGTTCATTAACATTAAGGCATTTTTACAGCTGCTAAAATTGACCCCGAGGGAAAACAAGGCTGAGCAAAGCTGAAAGTTTAACGGCGTCGACAGCGGATCCAATTTAGTATCCAGGAAACCTTAAGAGAATTAGTTAAAATAGTGTTCTGCCTGAATAAATGGCAATAAAAGTCAGCACTTTGCAGGATTTGCCTCTGCTTGGTGTGAAAAGAAGAATCGCTGCATCATCCATTTTATCTAGTCCAGGCATTAAAACTGGCCACACTGAAGAGGTGGACGGCAAGAAATGTGCCCGCACCAGCGTTTAGGCCACTTGCAGTGTTAAAATAAGCTTAATTATAATGATTTAAAAAAAAAAAATCCGAATTAGTTTTTGTGGACTATTGAAATGTTTAAAGATTTAAATGTTTAAAGATTTTATCCTTGACAACTTCAAGTGCTCTTTGTGTGGATCTGACAACCTTCTTGGCAAGAACAATGTTCAAATCAGAAAGAAGAATCGAAATATAAATTCGAACAGGGGAGACAAAGTTGATTCCAACGATTTATCACCAGGAAGCAACAGGTAAAAAGCTGTCGATGTCTGTTTTTTCTATGTTGTTGTTATGTGGAAACAACCAGGGCATTTTTTTTTTAATCCATTTATAAGAATTAGGACAAAGTGCTGTAGGTCCTAAAAATCTAACAAAATAGATATGCTTTACAGCAGATGGAGATGGGATGTGTTTTAACCAGCGGATATAGGGTGCTGCACATGCACTTCCTGGAACATGCCATGTCTCATTTGCATTTTTTTTTTTACGATCCCATAAATATGACTTGCTACTGGAATCTCTACTTCCCTGAGAGAACCCTAAAAAAGTCTATCTGATAGAACACTGTTCATCAAGTTTTCACTCAATTTGAGAGGACCTGAAGGCAACATCTGAACACGTATTGACTGAAACAATTCAATCAAAGTGCTCAGATTAAAAAAAATATATATAAATAAATAAAAAAAAAGACAAAGAAAAGTTTATTCACCTCCAGGATGTATTTCTGCAGCGACTGGATGTCTTTAAGAGCCTCGGGGTCCTGGTGAATAACCACCACCTCCTTTAATGGGTACTGAAACACATAGAAACAATACATTCGGTCGGAATTTCCAATGGACCAACAAGGATTTTGTCAAAAAACAGCAGCAAGACCTTCCTGTCGAAAAGTCACTCACACGAGCACAGTCACAAACAGCCAGTTAGAAAAACTCCCAGTTTATTGGAAATGGTTCGAGCATATGGATCTAGTCAACATGCTCTTTTAAAAATAGATGATAATAAATCACACTGGGCCTCAATAGTTTAAGTGCTTCTAATGACAATTCTTTTTTTTATATGCGAAATCATTAATCAGTGACAGCTAACCAAAGTGATATTCATTTATTATTATCAAAATGATTCCATTTCCCAGCACCACTTAAATGGATGACGTAAACTGGCACTGACTCACCTTGATGGGCAGGGTCTTCCTCTCTCGGATCACTCGGCCCAGCTCAATCACCGACTGCATCTGGGAAACGGCGCTCTCGATGCGCTTGTCAATCAAACTTTCCCTGAAGAAAACAAAACAAAAGACAACAAAACAAAAAGCAATACAATTAAAACAATAATGAATATAATAGATTCAATAATCAATGGTGACATTATCTGGACATGGTGCAGGACATGATGAAGGTTGGATTAAACAGTGTGTGTCCTCAAAATATCAAGTCGCCATGCTTTTTTTTTTTTTTTTTTAGACCAGTGCGAATAATAGTTCTTGCTGATTCAGCGTATAGCATTTAATTATTGTGCACAGTAAAAGGGATGGAAGTGTATTTAACATACATTTGTGTCTAATCTTCTGCTTCTTGTGGAAGGAAATGCTAATTCGCTTCAACGTGCAGGGAACTAACGACCAGTGGAGCTAGCGTGACTGATTAAAGACTCCGTTAAGAGACACCAGCACGAGTTTAACTCCAACAAAAAAAAAAAAAAAAAAAATGAAATAATGGAATTGGACCTGCACAGACACGGACAATTAAACGTAATGGCAATAATAGCCCCAACTGTGAGCGAGAAAACAGGTCTGTGGGTTTGTGGCTGCGCGCTTGTCCGTTCTCTCCGCAGCTGTATTTCCAAGTGCACGCGCGCACAACTCTGGAGTGTAATGAGAAAGGAGAGGACGCTGGGGACAGCCAATCATTTAATGAGCTGATTGAGGAGTAGCTGTTCCCGCCGCCTGATTGGTAGCTGACCTTTGGGAGAGGTGGGGTGGGGGGGGGGGGGGGGGGGCGCGAAGTCCCATTCGACAGCAGGAAGGACGGGCAGATAATAATGCAGCAGTGCTGCCCAAGTGACAGGGAAGATTATATGAACCATTACACAAGCTGTTTTCCATTTGCTAAATCAAATTGATATTTAATGATATCGGATGTGTGTGTGTGTGTGAGGTTTTTTTTTTTCTATGTTCAATGAATAAATAATGAAGTCTGAACAATGTGGTGTTCCTCTATGGATTACAAGACCGATCAGCCACTGTGGCAAAAATTTTACTTTAAGAGGCGACTGAATTGAGGGAAAGGAAATGATGACATTTTAAATGGGATTATCAATGAGCAGGCCTGCACACTGGAGGCCACGTCCAGTTCCCTGCTGGGAAAATAAAACACTGATTTGGGCACAGTTAAAGAATCGCAGCGTGTGCAGGACATGATTGAAGGGCCAGTGTGTCAATTGTGTCGATTTGTAGCATGTAAAGGTGATAAAGCATACTGAAGACTAAGCTAATGTGAATGCTGCTTTCCTGATGTCCCCGTTGATCTCACATTCTGTACTGTATGAGCTGTCATGTCCGAGTGATAGCAGCCAGTCGTGTTGTCACGATACTGTATTTCAGACTGCAATGCGATATTTGGAAGTATTTTAAGTGTTGATTCTCGAAACGATTTTCAATACTGGTTGCCTCGATGTAGTACCGATATATCGATACTACGCAGAAGTCATATTGCATCGTTTTTGCTTTTCAGTATCGAAAAAAAATAATCAATGTATCGATATTTTTGACAGCACTGGTAGCCAGAGTATAAAACACCCGACTCCTGTTCTGGACTTCTGGAAACACATTTTTACATTCCATTCCATGCCATTCAATCTCACCACTCAACGTGAAACACTTTGGACATCGAAATGGTCGAAGTCAATGTGTGAATTAGATGTCGATAACCATAAATTGCAACCAAGTTGCTTCCCATCTGAAACAATCTCAAATTTGACGACGCCGTCTTAATATGAGAAAGTGCTGCCACGCACGCAAACATTTCTGCTGCGAAAAGAATCTGCAGTCAAGTCGTTGGAGCGGGAGAGATCAGTCTGCAACTTCCCTGCGTTTGCACAGATTCTTGCGGTGAGAATGCACAAAGACTACAACAGTGAACCCCACCGCTGTGTCGGACGCTGCTGAGCGACACGAGGAGCAAAGATTTTCCTCCGTTGTGAGCGTGACTAAGGACTTTCGCCAACCTGACTTGAGGCAGCATGAGATAGTGGATGCTGCCCGAGTCCTTCTCCTCAACGGAGGCGGGGTCAATGAGGTGACGCAGGTTTTGGTACATCAGCTCCGTAATGAAGGGTGTGAAGGGAGCCTGAGGAAAAGCAGGAAGGAAAAGGGTAGAGCAGAGGATTGTTAGATTCTCCCTTTTGACAGTCGCGTTTACATTCTTCTGACGTCGCCAAAGGTCAGGCGCAGCAACAAAATCAGCATAATAACCTTTTGCGCGGCGTCTTTTAAGCGCCTGCTATGATGCGCTGGGCGCAGCGCTAAGCTTGATGGAGTTTATCTCCAGTGTGATCCTCTCTTTCAACCACGGCGGATTAAATTGGAAGGCTCCCGCTCCGGTCCGTATTGATCCGGGTTTGGGCTAACTGCCTTTTAGCATGTGTCTGAGCTCACATGCAAACATGCCCGATGCGTTATAAATAACAACTCCTACTGCTAATGCATTATTCATAGACATTTGGGCACGCACAGGCGCACACTTCTCACACACCGCCGTCATACTTTTGTTTCTCGCGTGCACAAAAGAGGATTTTTTTTTTTCCCTTCTCTGCATTGAATTTCTTTTCTCTCCATCACTCACTCACTCACACACACATACACACACACACGAACTGCATGACTCACCATCAGCCTGCACATGGAGAAGAGAACGCTGAAGAGGGTTTCCAGCGCCCACAGGCAGTCCTCTGTCCCGCTCTCTCCCTGCAAAGTTCACACGTGCATCAATGCGGTCGCTCCCCTCGCAACGGTGGAAAAAGGCGAACGCGCTTCAACGGGGACCCGCTCGAGTTTCCTCCGATCCGCAACGACCCCGACGCCGACATCCACGGTGGGAGACGAGGATGAAGGGGTTTCACCGGCACTCATATATATATTTCACGTGCTTTGCTTAAAAGCTAATGAGCCGTGTCTCACCTTCAGACGGCGCCTGTTGGTCCTCACGTACCAGTTGGTGAGCATGTCCACAAACTTAACCAGGCGAGGCACAACGGTGTACAGGCGGTAAGCTGCACAGAGGATCAACATTGGGTATTTTAAAAGAGATGCATTAAACACAGTGCTAAATCACCATACTCTGTTATATGGCTTTGCATGTATAATAAGAGCCATGTATTACAAACGAAGGCGGGCATGGGCGAACTACGGCCCGGGGGCCATATGCAGCCAATTAAGCCTTATAATCCAGCCCGCCGAACCTGAACAAATGCTATTAATAGTAAGTAAGTCATAAAATAGCTGTATTTCATCCATTTTTTTTTAGTGTTTAATAGTCATTTCAATGAAGAGCTAAACACTCTGGGGCTTCAAAGAGACATATTTAATTGTAACTTTGCTTTTGTTCATTTTCAACAGACATTAAAGCACATGTTTTCTACATATCCCATGATATATTTTTCCTCCCATGAGGTTGGTCACTAAAACACTCCATCCATCTGCTCCTGTTCTGGCCCCTCTGTTAAATTTTAGGACCCACCAGTCAAAACGCTTGCCCACCCCTGAACGAATAGCAAAAGATAATTTACGAAATCTTAAATCCCAAAATGAGATGGGATTTAAACTCATGACTCAGGCTTTTGGCCTTTAGAAATAACGGGTAAGAAGTTTGACTTTAAGGCCGTCTCACCGTCCATCTCAGCCTTGAAGAACTGGATGAGCGACTGTGTGAAGGACTGGATCCATTTGTCCATGATGTTGTCGCTTTGCTTGGCCGTGGTTGCGTTGTACAGGAATGTAACCTCGTCCTCCTGTGGCCACACGTAAAAAAACACAAACGCTCATGTAAAATGCCCACGTGATCTTCAGAGTGCAGAGTGCAGAGTGCAGAGCGCGTTCGAGTCGACGGACACAGCACATGCAAGTCTTGAATTGTACCGATCGATGACAAACATGGAAATTAATGTTGTCACAAGGTTTCCATGAAAATTTTGGGAAATTAAAAGCGATATTTCTAAAATTTTGACAAAGAACAATTGCGATTTGCAGCATAAGCCGTAATTCTCGTAAAATCTCGCTCCGCGAGAACGGGACGAGACGAAGGAGGGTGGACGTACAAAAAAATGTTGATATAAATCTGCATTTCGATGTAGTCGTTGTTATATTTTTCTCTTTTATTACTTGTAAAAAAAAACCAAAAACAAACATTCTGTCTATTCCTCCGTCCAAACATAACGCGGCACATCTCTATATGGATACATCTGAAATACCACCTCACGAGAGCATAAAAACCTTTTAGCGATATTTGAGAGGTTTTTCGAAGTTTAGTGAAGTGTTTCTATTGCCAATTTTTTATTGCGATATTTAGGTTTGCGCAATTCTCTTAGCTCTGCACTAAAGCTGTAATTATGGTCATTAACAGCAAAAAACATTTTTGAGAGATAATCATGACTTACTTGTCAGCACAAGAGGTGCTGAGCTTCTGATCGGACGAGCGAGTTGACTGTGTGGGCAACGCAAAAACTTTTCACTGCGTTCGTTGAACTCCTACCTTCTGCAGCCTTTGCACATTCTGCACCAGGAAGCGATAGGCGTTGTACCAGGGCAGGAAGACGTCCTTCAGCACGTCGCGCACGCCTTCCTCTTTGAAACGCAGGTTCTCCGAGCGAACCACGGGAGAGTTGATCAGGTACAACCTGCGCGGGGAAACAGTGAAGACGGCGGTAAATGCGGCGATCGTGTGACAGGGAGGAGCCAGGCGCTAGCACGCACGGGACGCGTTTACGACTGCGGCATTCCGTTGAACCCAGAGTTTAATAAATGTGTGATCGTACTTGGGATAAAAAGTGCTGTTGTCTCAGTTACATTATTCAGGAAAACATCTTAATGTCAGCTTTATCAGCACGTGCTCGTACTCCACGTTGGCGTCGCTCTCTGTGGTCTGCATTAGAAGGAAGGTCTCTGAAACTCAAATTCTCAGTATTTTACATTACCTATAGTTGTTGGGATCGGAGCGCCTCCATACATTTGACACCCTCATTGCAAATTACAAGACAAGTAATTACAAGGCAAGTACAAGTTTCAAAATTATAATGCAGCCCTGTGTTTAGCACATGACGCAACAACAGTTATCAGCTTTGTGCAACAGACCTTAAGTAATCTTAACCCTGACCTGTATCTATCCAATGTGGAGCACAATGGATATTTGATTATTTTTTTTTTTATAATATTATAAAATGAATAAAAAGTGTTAGTCAGGTATTTCTGGAGCCCACCGTGTCGCCATAAGTGCTGCAACATAAGCAATGTTTCATGGCGCAAGCTGGACATTGTGTTGAAAAAAATCGAAGCCTTGAAGAGAAACAGACTGTGTCCTTTCTTTCGGCGGCTCTCCCTCTCCATCAGTCTATATGTGAGCATATGGTGCAACCGCATAGTGCTTTATTTATTAGGCCATATGGCCATGGCACTGTCACTGCTCAGGGCAAAGGAGGGAAACGCATGAGTGGAAACGGTAAGCGGGCTTGTGTATAGCGTGTGAGCGCGTATTAATGCGGCGGCGCACGTACGATTAAAGCGTGAGACGGTAGATTCGTCTCTTTAGAAACCGTGCCCGCTAATAACGTCGGCTGGCCACAGACAGAGGAACCTGCCGTCGGCGCGCAGGCATTCATGTTTGACAAACGCCGAGGCGCAGCTCTGACCTGAGGGCGTCCGCCCCATAGTTCTGCACAATCAGCCCAGGATCCGGGTAGTTCTTCTTGCGCTTGCTCATCTTCTGTCCATCGCTGTGGGAACGGGACAAGGCGAAAGGCATCAATGCATGTATAAACATTTACGCGTGCGCTAAAGTGCCTGGTAGCAACCGCACACGTTGGTATTCAAATGAGTCCTTCCAGGTCAGCAGGCCTGTGAGCGCGGCGCTGCATTTAGAGCCTCGGGGCGGAGGACGGGAAACCGTAGAGCGGAGCGGCTCTAAAGGCGATATTGTATAGGACACGCTACCACAGCATGAGGAAGAAGAGCAAGGAAACTGGAGGGAGGCTGAAACGGGTAATGTTGAACTGACTGTCGCTAATAAAAGTGGTTATTTTTTGATAGTGACAATGTGAGCAAACATAAACATACTTTCAGTTCCATTTTCTTTAAAGAGATCCGTTTAAACACACAGGACTTCGAATTACTGAGAGTTTGTTTACTTTGTTACTCTGGCGAATCACACAGTTCTTATAACCAGCGTATCATCTAGTCCTTAACATAGACTAGACACTGCTGCGGATGCTGTGCAGTGGATAAAAATGCACTTCTTGGTGAAAATGAACATTCATTGGCAACTAAGACATGAAGTCCCAACCACCATAGTTCAGCATAGGTCGAAACATGTTACTGTTGAGAATTGCTTGCTTGTCAAGAGTGAAGTGTTCTAAGGGCCACTTGGCTAGCTGGACAGATAAATACATTTCACATGCAACACAAACAACACTGACAATATGTCAATACACAAGGCGGGCTTACCTGGCGAGAACCAATCCATTCACAATGACATTCTTGAAGGGCGGTTTGCCAAAGAGCGCTGTGGAGAGCACCAGCAGGGTGTAGAACCTACATCACAGGACCCAAAGTCAGGCTTACCATCAGTGTATTGGGTACATAGATATATCTAGCCTGACTCTTTTATTGATGTTCTCCTCCGGTCAGTTCCCCTAAAGCAGGAGTTCCCAAACTTTTCCAGGCCATGGCTAAACAAACAGCATTAGCATCTTGTTGTGTTGTGTATAGGGTTGGAACTAGGGTTATTGTTAGAATTAAGATTGGGATTAGGGTAAATTTACTGTTGAGGTTGGGGTTAGAATTTGGTTTTCGGGTTAGGGTTGGGGTTAGGGTTATGGTTGTGGTGGCAGTTGGGGTTAGGATTGGGTTTTGTGTTAGGGTTGAAATTAGGGTTGTGATTAGTTTTGGGGCTAGTGTTAGGTTTGGGCTTTGGGTTGGGCTTAGCGTTGGGGTTACGATTAGTAAGGGTTGGGGTAAGGATTATAATTGGAGTTGGGGTTAGGTTTGGGGTTAGGGTTTGGATTGGGATTGGGATTAGGATAAAGATTGGGGTTGGGGTTAAGGTTGGAGTTGGGGTTGGGGTTAAGGTTGGAGTTGGGGTTGGGATTGGGGGTTAGGGTTGGAGTTGGGTTTAGGAAGAGGGGAAGGACCTAGTCTACCCCATCCCCATAAAATGTATTATTCCATCCAACCATTTTCAATACCCACTTCTTTCTGCACTCAAGAGTTGTGGAGGGACATATTTTCATCAATTCTATTTAACAACAATTGATGATTCTCTCATCTTTCATCACCCCTTTATTCACTGTTCAATCACATCTTACCATCCTCTTGTCTGGTCAATGCCCTCTGCGATGAAGTCTGCGGGGAACGTGTCCTCGAACTCCCTTTTGTTTTCAAAGGGGTAGTGGACTTGGGCGTAGGGCATGCTGCCGCTCTCGAACCAGCAGTCGAACACCTCGGTGATCCTTCGCAACACACCCTTACCACCCCGGGAGGGGATGGTCAAGCTGTCAATGCTGGACACGGGTAAGAGTTTGGCATGAGCGAGGGGGGAACAAACAACAAGCATACAAAGGTTATGAAGACAAATGGCGGCATTAACAAACTCAGTTTGGGACTTTCCGTTTGGAATCTAATAAAGAAATATTTGCACGCGCTGTGGATCCATCTGGGAGGTTTTTGGCTGCGACCCAAACAACGATTTCATAATCTTTCACTGCCAGTAGAAAAAGTTTAGAGGGATAAAAAAGTTGTACTTATGTTGTGCTGACACCCACGGAAGAAAGTTTAGTTACTGCTTTATGCTTCAGGGATATTAAAACTGTGTACTATTTGATTTACTTCTCACTCCAATTTAGCAACGAATTATGTTTTGAGAATATTTTGAGACTGATCATCGCTGCACTGCACCAAAGGCGGCTTTAGCCTAAAAGAAAATAAACATTCTCAAAATGCCGTTAAATTGAATTGCTTTACAAGGCAATATGGCAAAACACATGCATTCACACTTATGGATGTGTTCTCAGAGTCTATTACATCTTGCATAACTGACAATCTTGAAGAAGATGATTACAATGTAATATTTAAGGCCATCCATTAGGTTTTAGCTATGTGAAAAAAATACAGTAAGTGTTCTTCAATAATACTTTTTTCTTTTAAGTAGATTAAAAATAAAGAAAACTTTTTCCATTTTTAATAATTACTTTTCTGAGGGTCCCACTCGTGCGCTTGGGTCTCATTTGCTGAAATACAAACGGGAGCAGGGGAAAGGTGACCTCTCCCTGCCCCATTCATTAAAGACAGCCAACCTCATGGAAGTGATTAAAGGTAATTAGCTGATGAAAAGCGGAAGAGTAAAGCGATCTGTGTTCCACGACAGTGGTCTGGTTCGGGCGGGCAGGCCGCGCTGCAGTGGCAGCAGCACGTTCGACAGGGATGACAGAACGCAGGGGCATCATTTCAACTTCACCCAGCCGACGCGCTAACGAGACGTGCATCCTGCACACGCACGCACGCGCGCACACACACAGATGGCCAGTTAATCACCGACTCACCTCTCCCGATGCAGATCAGTCACTTTGACTCCGGTCAGCTCCTCCAGCTCAGCCATGGAGCCAACACACACCACCTGACACACACACGCACGCACATGGACAAAAGTGGTTTTATTTACAGATATCCTTTGAATCATCCATTGCTGACACTGAAAAGTGACTTACAGTTAATGTTGGCACATTATGGAGGGGTAAAATAAGACCTGTAAAGCCTCAGCACACTACACCCCACCAACCAACACCCGGGAAAGAAATGCGGCACCTAGATCGGATTTTATGTGCGCTATTATTTTGCCATTCTAGAGAAATCTGGTAATGCTGCAAACAGCATGGATAACACCAAGGTGAGATGAAAAACCTTTTATTGGGTATTGCAGCAACACGTTGAAAGCAATTTCGAGCTGCAATGTAGTCAATCCTTAGTATGAATCTCTGAATAAATGATTTATTTTTTTATGTGAAGAATCTGCAGTGACATGTATTTACTTTCCTAATAATTTGTCCAGCATGTTTTGGCTTGTGGCCTCCATCACAATCATCCAAGCTCATTTTTAAAGTGAACGTAATTGAAGCTAATGGCGTCGACAACTCAGGCTTGTGCACAAACAAAGAGAATACTTGAAATTTTTAGACTGTTCAATGACACCCAAAGGAGGCCTTACTCTGCCAAATCCCCCGACTTAGTTGGAAAGTGTTAAACATAAGCTGCGTTTCCACTACCCCTAAATTGCGCAAAACCTAAATACCGTACTAAAAAAACGACTGGAAACGACTAAAGTTGGAAAAAACTCTCACATATCACTAAAAGTTTTTTATGCTCTCATGAGGTTTTTCAGACGCATCGATACAGAGGTATATCGCAAAAGTGTCGTGACGCACTGCACGAGGTCATGTGACCAGTTCACTTAAAGTGAAAATGGCCCATTGTTTGGACAGAGGAGGAGACGGAATATTTTTTGGGAGTAATCGAAGAGAAAAAAAAATAGCAACCATTCTTGACAGCTAACAAATGTAAACAAACGAAAGCAAACGTCATTCTCGTTAAATCTCGTCCCACCATTCACTGGAAACACCTGCAAATCGCAACTGCACCTTGTTGGAATTTTAGAATTATCGCCTTTATTTTGCGAAAAACTGTCATGGAAACAAAGCTATAAAGTATGAAGTGTGTTATGTGGTCTCCTCCGGGACTCAACCTGTAGGCTGTGCTCTAGTTTTACACCGCAGCACCAGGTAATGTGGCCCAGATACCCAGTGATATGCCACAGTCGTAACAAAAAAACAAAAAAACAAAAGAAAGAAGAAGAAATCTTAAAATCTTTGAAGGATCAGAGAGACGTGGAGAACGGGGAACAAAAGGAAAATTTAAGCGGAAAAAAATATTTGTATAAATCTCCCAGTTGCGCGCAGAACAGAGCTTTGCTTTCCGGTGTGCGTTTTTGCCGCTGATGGGCGTGCGGGGGGGGCGAGTGGCCTGGAAACAGTTGCGGCGGCGCTATTTCCAGCAAGCAGGTCGCCGGCTGTCCCTCTTTCAGCCGGCGGACTCGCGTCGCAGACGCTCGAACAACCCAATTCTGACAAAACTACCCGGCTGCTGTCGACTTTGCCTCGTCAGCGACGTCGCGGCAGAGAACGTCCATGGGCAGACAAACCTTCACCGCTTGGATTCGATCTCTCCCCCCCCCCCCCACACACACACACACACACACACACACACACACACACACACACACACACACACACACACACACACACACACACACACACCTCTTCTTCTATCCGTCATCGTAGCCTTCCTTTAGTCCCGCCCCCTTCCCTCCGCGCGCACGCAGAAACTCGCGTCCTCATTTCCCCTGACAGATGATTTATTCCACCCCCTCCTCCGCTCATATTCCACATCATCTTTTTTTTCTCTTGGGTGGCCGCCGGTCTCGGGGAAACTTTGAAGTGGCCCCGATGACCGGTGGGGAGGGAGCCCCACATGTTTTGCTCGGCGCTTAATGGCTGTTTGCGCCGATGAATCATTCACGTGTGGAGTTGACAGCGCCACTGACGGATCATGACTGAGGGGGGCGCTGCAGCTTAGGCTACGACGACACGCTCGGTTGTGTTTTTGTTCGTTTTTTTTGTTGCTGAAATGTGTTTGGTTTTTTTGTGTGTGTGTGTGTGTCTGTGTGTGTGTGCTTATTATGATTTAAACGCAACTGGCGTCAGACTCGCGCGTCAAGTGAGCCGTGCGCGCGCGGAGACGACGCGGCGTCAATGCGGGAGCTACTCATGTCGCCGTGCGCGGGTGTCACTTCAGAGCTGCCGTGCGCCGACAGCTTCACGAGCGAGCGATAATGAGATTTCACTTTCTTTTCCCTCCCGAGGACGAACTCCGTCCAATCCGCGCTCGTTTTTGCTAGCATCGTTAGCCCCGTCCCCAACGTCGCAAGACTGTAATGTCCGTCATTTATTATTTTACGACGCAAAAGTCAGAAGCAGTGCGACATTCAGTATGGGTGTTCCATCAAGGGTACCTCATGATGCGATCCTTGATTATAACGATTGTTAATTCGATTATTGGAGCCACGATTCTTCGATTATTGCGATTTTTATTGCTTTTTTTTCCCCATACAAGATTGATTTTGTCTTCATCTGTGGCTAAATTTGTAAATAAATAGCCTGCCAATTCACTCAGTTCCTCTTACACTACACTCATTAAGTAAATAAAAAAAATTTTTGAACATCTGACATAAAATATTTTATTTTATGACGATGTAAAAATTTGCACTTTGCCTTTTCGGGATGAAAGCATATGAAGTGTAGCCTCAAGTTTGTGGCGTTGCTGAGGTACCCTCTTTCTGCTCTGCTAATCTTGCAAATTGCGTAGGTCCTGTCAGCTGTATTGTTACGGCAATTTTTAGGATATAAAAACTTTTACTTTTTATGTTTCCTGCAGAATTCCATGTGTTCACTTACAGTTTTAATGCCTTAAGAGATAATCTACAACTTAAAAAGTCATGACAATGAAAATAAAACTGGCAGTGTGTGTATCTGGCGTACAACCAAACATAAAAAGCAGTTTGGCTCTGACTTAGGGAAGAGGGGGCAAATAAAAAATACAAATAAAATAAAGTTGAATTTGTGTTAAAAATCATATACGGGTCACATTACGGGCCAATTTGCGAGCTGTGTGAGAGTAACCACTGAGTAAGTGAAGTCAGGCTGTACTGACACCGTAGTCAGTCCACTCACCACAACAGACTTTCATTTGTGTGCATTTCACTCACAAACACACACAGTTGACTTGCCGAATTGGGCATCTTAAAAAAAAAAAATAAAACTGGAAGTGCACCCTATGAATTCATGAGTGGGTTGGATTGCGGCTCCCTCGCCACGGTCCAACGTCCCTTTCAGACAGACAAACTCATTTATACGGTAAATAAAAGCCAGAGTTATGGACAGTTCCCATTTTCAATTATGCCCTCTCATGCTTAGCCGAGATTGATTCACGAGGCGGCGCCGAGGCAGCGATGAGCTTCCTCACCAGAGAGTAAGTGACTTGGTATTTAGTCCTGACACAGACAAACGGCGGGATCTCCGTTCACTACGGAAGCGCATTAGCAACATTAGGTACTCTATTAAGGCACGGCAAATGTGTGTTTTGAGTGCGCTGTGTCTCGTGTCGGCCCTCACCTCCTCGAAGTCGTCGCTGACCCACAGGGGGATCGGCGTGCCCCAGTAGCGGTTCCTGGAGATGGCCCAGTCTCGCGCGTCCCTCAGCCAGTTACCAAAACGCTTTTCCCGCACAAACTCTGGAACCCTGGACAACAGATATGGTAGTTTTTTTTTGTCATGCAATTTAACTACAATTAAAATACAAAGCAAAAGCAAAAAAATAAATAAAAATGATAGAAGGCGATTGGAGTGTGCACGTGGCGGTATTCAATATCCGTTGAGGGCGACCGCATACAAGGTTCCATCAAAGACTTTTTGAGATCGCAATCCAATGGGAGGTGCGTGGCCTCTTAGTCAAAACATCTGTCATCACATTATAGGACGGCAAATTCAAGTAATCTACGAGTGGATAAGTAGCATCGAGATCAAGGGTTGGGGATCAATAAAGACTGAAGTACAGCAGTGTGGCCTCCTGGAGTGCAGGCTGTTTTTAGGAACACAAAAACTACCAGTTTATAAGCGATCTAGAGATTTATGTGTTTCTGCGTCAACAGCAATTCCAACCCAAGACGGGAGGGAAAACAATGCTTATGCTCTTCAACACTACCGGAATACACACACTGAATGTAATGAGGAGGATTGTGTTAATGTGTTTTCCTTGAATTCACTGTCTGGTAACTTTCTTCCTACCGACTCCGGGACAAGCACAAGAATTCCATTGTATTTGTTTTAACCTGTTTTTAACTTGCACAAATGAAAAAAACAAAACAAAAACAAAACTCTATTCTCTTCCATTCCATGCTATTCTATTCAAGACAATACCACACTGAGCATATCTTACTTATTATCGTGGCCTCAAAAATAGACCGTCCTGAAGTCTTTACGGAGCTGAACTACAAAAAGGTTAACGCTCCCTTTTAGGCATCCGACTCGGTCGCACTCCTCGCTCATTTCCCCTTTCCGCTTTTCGCCTCGGCCAACGTCTGGCCTTAACGCACTCCCACAGTCGCTTCCTCCTCTCCCCATACTTCCCCTCCTCTTGCCACGCCGTGTTGCTCCACAGAACGGGGCAGGAGGGTATAAATCGTTGTCAGGATCCACACGCTAAGCAACGAGTTCATCAATTCCCATTTGTAGGAGGCATTTCTATTTAGGCCCCTAATATATCAATTTAATGATTTTCTCCCCCCCTGCCGCAGCTCGCCTCCTCCTCCTCCTCGTCCTCTTCCTCTTCCTCCTCCTCCCGCGACGCTTCTCCACCAGTCACCCTTCCCCTCTCGCCTCGTGCTAAATGTGGAATTTAAATGTGCCGTCTTGTGTTGGGAGAGACGCGCAGAGGAGACGGAGATTTGTGCAGGTTTCTATTTTAGGCCGAGAAACGCCACGGATAATAAGGCGGTGATGAGGCAGTCGCAGAGGGAGAGAGGTTGAGACAAAAATATGAAGAAGAAAAAAAGGAACGGGGAAAAAAAAAAACAGGAGGAGCGCCGGAGAGGAAAATGAAGATGCACTAATCAGGGGCTGTTGACTTCAAACGTGCTCCTCAATAGTGCGCAGCCTCTCGTGGCGGTGCACCTCAAATTACACGTGGCAAGGTGATGACTGACTCGAATCCTCTACTTCAAAAAAAAACAAAAAAAAAAAACAACCCTCCACAGGTGATCTGCACCGATGACTTCACAGAATCGCACCGAATTCACATTTTTTCAATTTCACATCTCAGCAATAACTCTCTTTTTAAGATCGTGCACCACTCGCTCTCGCACCACGTGCTCTCGCGAGCCCCCAAAAGAGACCCGGCTCCACTTTTAATTCGCCCCTCAAATTATTCAACATCTGCTGATCTGCTCATCTGAGCGTCTGAGCCTGGACGCTCGGAGAGGAGACGGACGGAGGCCGGCTCTTGGCCGGCTGAGGAAGACTCTGAGGAAGACTCTCAAGCCTCGGTTATAATGAAGAACTGACGCTGATGAGCCTCAAAGTGTCGTTGAGAGATGGACGATTTCAACGTGGCTGGAGCTCGAGTACAGATGACGCGTCTAATCAAAAATGTGAAGTGAAAAAAAAAAAAAAAAAAAAATCCTCTTAAGAAGATAAAAAAAAAAAGGGTTGGAGAATAAGCTTAATTAAGAAGGCTGCAGAGGAACATCAACCTAAAAAGTGCAACCACACATTCATAATTTCAGCATTAAAAATTGAATATCAAAAGTTATTTTATACACGTATACAATGACGGCAATATACTTTGTTGATGAATGATGACGCCTCTTAGCGAGGCCCCTCTGAAACCATGAAACCATTAAGTCTGCATCACTTGGAGACACAGTCGTCTTGTACAGCCTCCAATGCAAAACACCTTCCCAGCGTTGCGCCCGTTTGTGTGACTTCACCTTGCTAGCAGCAAGTCATTCATCTCAGCGTGACAGTGCTATTACCAGTGTGGCCCAGGGAGGAGGGCGGAGAGCACCAGGGGTAATATCACTTAACGGAGCAAATACGCTGACTCCTACTTTCCCTCTGAATATAAGATGAACAATTAGGACGCCAACACTTGCTATTTGACACTAGCCTTGTTTATCTTAATAAAAAAAAAAAAAAAAAAAACCTTACTAGTTATGGACAAGCCTTCCTGTGCTAAGCCAATTCACCGCTGCGCTACGTACCAGTAGCATTGTCCGTTGTTCTCCAGCAGCTTGTCCACCATGTGCTCCACTCGGACAAACCAGCTGGGAACAGCCTTGTAGATCAGGGGCGTGTCAGACCTGAAGACATTATGAAAAACAGACAATGACGTATTTTCATTGAATTTATTTCTGCTGTAAATGACCAAAACAGTGGCAGGTCAACTAGCGCTGGCACTAGCACGGCTAATGCTGTTGCTAACTGGCAAAATATAGCAATGCTAAATAATATTTTGGAATATAAAATAAAATAACAACAATGAAACTTTTATTACAGACACAAATGGTTCAGATAATAGCAAGAAAATAAATATAATTATTATTATTAGAATTATTTTCTTTGCATAATTGTATAATGCTATGTGCTAAATCAAGTTAAACATTTTGGGATGAATAAAGTACATCTATCTATCTATCTATCTATCGACAGGTTTTACCCTTTAAATGATAAACCTCGGGTCTTTAAATCAACAAGGTCTGTACAGATAAATGTAATTGTTACTCCATCTAGTCCAGCTTGGAGAACCTGATGTAGCCCTGATGACACAGAGCTGATAACGCGACACACAGCCGATCCTAATCGAACAGTATGAGTTCTGCGTGTCTCACCTCCAGCAGAATGGGTAATTGTGTTTGAAAGTGCTGGCATTGACGAGGCGACCCTTTTCCTTCAGCCACTTGAGAATGTTCTTGTCTGCATCCTATAAAAAAAAAAGACAACACAGTTGGAAAGGTAAGGCAATTTCCATCACCTATCTGAAGAAATATACAATATTTGCAGTACTGATTTCGAGTTTGATGCACATTTTGGATTTTGTTTCTCTCCATGAAAGCAACGAGGAAAGAAAAAAGGTTCTACTTGATGTAATCCAGACAACAGCTGGAGATTACCCGGGATACATTTTCGGGAATGACGCCTCTAATTTAATTTTAACAATAATAATAACAATTGTGCTTTAAATGCCTTGAGCAGCATGAGTGAGCTTAAGCTAATTAATGTGTATTTGAGGGGGGAAAAAAACACCTTAACCACCTTTCCAAAATAACATAATAGAATAGATGTGTGGTACATTCACCAATACAGATAAATAATACTTATACAACCACATTAAATTTTGACCACAGAGGTAAAAGGAACACGTCGCATCTTCTGTTGTTCAGTTCACCATTTATTTTACAACTGTATATTATATACGGCTTTTTATAGCGAGCTCATGGCTCTCCACTGAGGTCATAACCCATTTATACACACAAAACGCTGCTGTACTGTTTCTCTTGTTTTTCCTGTTCTGATGGAGTTTCAAACTCTTCGCAAAGACTTTCTGGAAATCAACCTTTAACATGGCGGGTGTGTAATTCAATCAATTTTGTGTATATGCACGAACAAGGACTGCCGGTTATGCCGCCGGCAGTGTTGAATATTCCATGACCTTATTTGTATCTGCTCTATTATAAGAATCACAATGGAGGACAGTGGATGTGGCTGGTCTGAAGAACCTCCATTTAACTTTATTTTGGCAGAATTAAACTAAATAAAATGAGCGAATGCGGAAGGACTTCAGAGAAAAATTCAAGAAGCGGCAATGCGGCGGTTGAATGCACACGCACAATATTTATTCAGTACCAGTGGACCACCCGTTAGTAGAGGTTTGTCAGCAGAACATTCAAAATGGAGGAGGGAGGAGAGGACTGCAGAGGTTGTTGTGGAAAGATGAGAACCAACACAAAATGACACTGACACAGGATGTGTGATTGTTCCGTGCAATTATTTTTGGACCTGAGCCTTTCGTTTAAGCGAAGGAGCAAGCATAAAAACACTGAGGAAGTATTAGTATCAATCAAGTCAAAGTCAAAACATTTCACCCAAAACAAAGCCTTTAATAAAGACCGAGTGGGCAGGATGCTAATGAAAGTCTTTTAAAACTTTCATATTTGGGGTTTTAATGTGTGCCGCTGGTCGTCTTGGCTTTGCGTTTTGACTCGTGGGGTTTCGGATCATTCGACGTCTTTCGCAATCCCGAGCCTGTGCTCTTCCCCGTCCAGCAGCTTCCTGTAGGTGGCGATCTCCGTGTCGAGCTTGAGCTTGATGTGGAGCAGTTCCTGGTAATCTCGGAGGTACCTGCTCATCTCCAGCTTGGTCTCGCAGAGCTGCCCCTCCAGCTGAGCGATGACGTCCTCCAGGCCGCCCACCTTCTCCGCGTGGGCCGCGTCCATGTCCTCCAGCTGCTGCTCCAGGGCGGCGTTGCGGAGCCGAAGTCCCTCGATCTGGTTCTGCAGGTCCTCCACCTGGCTGTGGAAGGAGGCGATCTCCTCTCTCATGGTCTTCAGCTGCTCCTCGTGCTTGCCGGCGTTCACCTTGAGGGTGTCAAACTTGCCCCTGTACCACTTCTCGGCCTCCTGGACGTTGCGGGCGGCCACGGCCTCCATCTCGGCGCGCATGTTGCGCAGGTAGGAGGCCAGGTCGGGGCGGTCGCCCTCCAGCTCCGCCGTGACCTTGGAGTCCTCCACCTGCTTGGCGAGGTCGGCCACCTCTTCGTCGTGCAGCTTCTTGAGGAACTCGATCTCGGCCACCAGGCGCTCGGCGCGCTTCTCCAGCTCGGCCTTCTGCAGCGTGGCGTCGTCCACGTCCTGGCGGAACTCCCTCAGGATGGCCTCCGCTTCCTCCTTGAGGGCCAGCTCCTCCTCCAGCTTCAGCCTCCACGTCTCCGCCTCTTCGGCCACATGGCCCCGCTCGATGTCGGCGGCCCCCTTCTCGTCGGTCAGCGCCTCGATCAGGTCGCGCACCTCCTGGAACTTGAGCTCGTACTCCTGGGCGACGCCTGCAGAGCCGCCGCTGTAGCGGCTCTGCAGGGTGGCCAGCTCCGACCGCAGGGCGCCGTTCCTCCGCTCCAGCGTCTGGACCTTGTCGATGTACGCCGCAAATCTAGAGTTGAGCTCCTGCATCTCCTCCTTCTCGTTGACACGACGCCCGTGTATCTCCGTGCCCAGCTCAACGGGAGCGGCGCCGCCGCCGTAGCCGGAGCGCCCGCGGGCATCGTATGAGGAGCCGCGGCACCGGGAGGGTGAGGGGCTCTCCACTCTCACTCGCCCGCCGGCCTCCCGGACCTTCAGGGTCTTCTGGGTGTAAGACGTGGCTCTCATGGTGCGCTGCTGCTTGCGCTGCGCTAGACGGGACGGAGTTGGCAGCTTTCACAAGTGACTCTCTCCCTCGGACGACCTCCCGGGTTTATATGCCGCCCTTGAGAATGTCTCGCCGGGCCTCGAAAGTCGTGCTCGCACTGCCATATCTCAAAAGTGGATTATGACATGACTTTCAGAGGGCAATGACAGCATGTTCTTTATTAGCTTACGCTGTCCTGCTGAGGTACAGCTGGAAGAGGTTTGCTCCTCTGCCTTTGAACACAGATGCGAAATAGCAATCGGATCACGCAGCGCTATTTTCACATGGGACAGTGATGTAGTCGGGCGGGACGGACGAGGAGGCCGGCCAGCACGCTGGTAAACTGTGCAGCAACAACAGGCTGCAGTGGTGGATTTTCCAATATAACTCATGGTGTTTTTTTTCGTGTTTATTTTCACTAACAAATTCATTGAAGGTTGAGTGAGTAATAATTGGAGATTTTGAGAAGAAACAGCGACATCAAGTGGTTACATTTTACATTTATTGCGGCGCTGTTTGACTCACACTCCCTCTCCCAAGCTTGCGAACTACAGTGGCTGTAATATTTTACAGAGGTATTTGGAATTTCTAATAGCCAATATATAAATTAATGAAGAAATTAAATTGCCAAAATACAAATCTAGTGCTATAGATGATTCTTATATACTAATTCTTCTGAAATTGAAGGATGGGGCTCCACCCACCCACTCACACTGGATTCGAGACCTTATGTGGTTCCTACAGCTAAAGAAGATTAGGTCCACTCCGAATGGATCTACAGACAGATTTTATAAGGCCTGGAGGCCATTCATCTCTCAGGTCAAAAACAGCAAAATCAACACTTCGAAATAACTGTTTAATAAGACTGCTAAAGGAGTGATAGTGTTGGCATTGTAACTACCACAAACAGGTTAGATACTAGGTGTACTGGTACTCCTTATTTTCCATCATTTCCAACTCCATCATTTCTTTTTTTTCTCTACTTATTTTATCTATCTATTTATTTATTTTATTTTATTTTATGTAGATGTGTGTGTGTGTGTGTGTGTGTGTGTGTGTGTGTATATATATATATATATATATACATATATATACAGACATATATACACATTATTTTGTTACTTGGTGTGTGTTTTTTTTTTTTTTACGCAATTGTCAGATGTGCTGGGAGGGAGCGGGGCTAGGATTGGGGGATTTTGGTTTGGATTATACAACTGCTACAAATGTATTCAATAGGATGCTTAATGATACATCTGTTGTGTTTGCTTGGTAATGTGAAAAATAAAAGGTTAAAAACAAGAAAGAAATATGGCGGTTTTGAGGTGGCAACTTGGGGCTTGACCCTTGCTCCATGTATATTGTTATATATAAGTCAGAACCATTCTATGGGCAGAAAAACAAAATGACTTTTAAAGCAGTGCACTGCAGCAGCGGCGGCTCTCATTTCAGTGAGAAAGTGCGGAATGTCTGCTAAACTTAATCTGCGTGTAAAAGTTTGACGCGTCACTCACTTTGACGTACTGCCCGACAAAGTCGGTGACCTCTGAAGTAAAGCAGCCCGAGGCGTCCACTGGGCAGATAGGAGTCTGGTCCCTCTGGATGATGTTGAATTCTGTGCACACCCTGTAATCATCCTACGGAAAGAAGAGAAAGCAGCGCGCTGGATGGAGTGACTTGTGAAGCACTCGAGTATTTCTAGTCACATCGTGATTCACTTACTTAGTCATGCAATGCAACGAGAACCAAATGATAGATGCATTAACGGCCGTGGACCATTTACGTGTCGAACATGACAAGAATATCAATGGTCTTGCGTTTTGTATCTTTAAAGTGCATCCAATTGATAAAGTATTTTCGGACTTCGGTTCAGCCCGTGAGTTTATCCCAATTCCTAAATAATTTTGACAATAACAGTATTTGAATGACACATTAATCCATGTACTTCACGGTCTATGTTACTCTCCAACTGAAAATGAAATATTGTTAAATAATGAATGACTTGAACACTTTGGCACCGAGTCTAAAAATGGTCAAGATTCAATATTAAATTCCACGGTGAGCTGGATTCTTTTTGAGGGGCTGAAACACGAGCCACCGGCATTTCACATCTACTCGTGAGATATGCGAGTTCAGCTGGGCTGTAAATGTATGTCGTATTCAAACGCCGCTGCCAAGGCCCGAGATGGACAGCTCACAATGTCAGTTCACATCCAGTCAGAATAACGCCACGTATAAAACGTGCAGAACCGCAACTGCTGTAAATCCCAATCGGAAAATCCTCGATTGACTTTTACTTATGACAACAGCTGCTTTTCCGTTACCCCTAAAATTGCGCAAAATCTAAATATCGCGATAAAAAACTGGCAATGAAAACGCCTGATCTTCAAAAAAAAAAAAACTCAAATATCGCTTCAAGGTTTTTATGCTCTCATGAGGTGGTATGTATTGATAGAGAGGTATATCGGAAAAGTGTCATAAAAACACTTTTTCGCAATTACACGTCAGCGGATGTGACGTACGGGGGATCACGTGACCTGTTCACTTCAAGCCAAAATGGCGCGTTACGTTTGGACGAAATGGAATTATCTTTTTTTACAAGAAATCAAAAGAGAAAAACACAACAGAAATTCTTGACAGCAACCACACGTAAACACACAAAAGCAAACGTAATTCTCGTAAATCTCGCGGGACGAGATTTTACGAGAATTACGGCTTATGCGCTTCACACCATTCAATGGAAACGCCTGCAAATCGCAATTCCACTTTTATCGCTTTTATTTTGCGAAAAACTGTCATAGAAACGCAGCCAATGTGGCTACAGTGCAACCAAACTGTGGCCACATAAATAATGTGACTGATGAAATGCACACGTTAGGACGTTGCTGTGCACAATTCAATAGCACTGCGGGGACTGCAGCTGCAGAAGGACAAGTGTGTCCACACCTGGCTGCAGCCACAAGGGTGTTCATCTGCTACTGACAAGGGCACCTAACCTATTAGCGATGGCCCAGTATCTTTTTATGGCACTATCTGTAACACTGGCCTATAAATTAAAAGAAGAAACAGAGGAGCGTTTGATAACAGCATGTCACAACTGCACTTAATTGGATTCTCTCCAAAAGCAGCATGTACGGAAAAAAAGGAAAGCACCCATGAGAGGAGGAAGAAGTCTTTAGCGTGAAAATATGCTCGAAAATAATAGTTTATAATAGCTTTTTAAAACGTGCCTCTGTGGGACAGTGACTTAGACAGTGTATCAATCCCCTATACGTCAGGTCAAAGGGTCCAGGTGTGGACTTGACTGGTAACGAGGCTCTCCAAGTCATTTAAAGCTTTTCAATCACACGTGCAACCCACAAGTAACTTGATGCGCTGATTATTTTTCCAGACTGTTGCTGCTGCTGTGGTTGGTGGTGCTTCTGTTGTTGTTAAATGAGGTAGATTCTGGTCGGATGATGGCTTGTCTTTAGGTCAGCGGGGCAAGGATTCATAATTTTCATCAGTTTTTTCAATATTTTTTTTTTTTTTTCAAACATTTTTTTTTAATTAAAACATTTTCATTATGGTCAACAAATTAAATAATGTGTTCCTTACACATTTTTCATTGTGAAATTTAGGTTCTGAGGAAAAATCGCAGCTTATCAATTAATCATTAATCGATCGATAAGATCAATCAACTAACGATTAATGAATTGATCAAGAAATTCGCATTTCTAACGAAATACGCTTATAGCTCAGGAAGTGTCTTGGAGTAACATTCTGACTGACTGATCCAATTGGTTTGTTTCAGTAACGGTAGCTCGTGAAAGCATGAAAACAGTCGCGAGTTGCAGCCGCACAGAATGTCGAACTGAAAAACAATGAAAAATAAAAATAAAAATAGAAGTTGTCTTACAGCTCCAAAGTAAGGCGCTTGGTGGACCACTCCTGTGCCGTCCTCCTCCTTCACGTAGTTATCCGTCACCACCTGGAACGCTCCCGACTCCCCACACTGTCACAGAGCAGCGATAAGAGAAAAATAATTAGAGGAATGGCTTTGTGAGCACAGAAGTGAGGAATGAAGTCGCACATGGTCTGCGGAGAGATCAGGAGAGGGGTTTAAGGCACACGGCAGGAGGATGGCAATTTGTGGGCGTGGGACAGGTAATTAGGGCGAGACACAGGTCGTTTACACTTTGTGAAAAAAACAAAACAAAAAACCGATACGTTAAACTAATGGACAAACCTTGGCAAAGTACGGGAAAAGGGGCTTGTACTTTTTCCCTTTCAGCATCTTGCCAGGAAACCTAAAACACACACACGTCTTAGGTTAAGCACACATTTTCCGACAGTAATTACACGATACATAGAAATCCACACCAACTAAAACGTCTGATGACCAAAAGGGAAATTTGAAAGTACCCCCAAAAAGTACAAATCTGAAATAGCCTGACAGTGTAGAAGACATATACACTGCGTGAAAACATTGAGAAATTGACAATAATAAATTAAAAATGGGACCTTAAAGCAGAGCCTATAAGTTAGATGGCAACAACAACGGATCATACCCCATGTGACATCACAAAGAGCTAATTTCCAGACATGAGAGTTGCTGACAACCGTATTCTGAGAAGTGGAACAAGCATAAGAAGGAAAGGACGGACTTGTTGTTGTGTAGCAGGAGAAACCCTGCTTGACAAATCTCCCAATATCGGGATTAAGTTAAATATCTTCAGCTGGTGCTAATTCTAGTTTCTGCCACTAGAATGAAGATTTCTCTGTCTTGATGTGGGGAGACTTTCATCCGTGAGGAAGAGACAACTGCCGGTCAACACATCAGTCACCTCGCCGGCTGTGCCGCCGGGCTCATTTATCCAATATATGAGATGAGTGGGCAGAAATCCGACATGGAAAGGCGATCCATCAGGTTTTCAGGACAGCCTCCTTCCTTTACTCAGTCAGGAGCTCTCCCTATTTCAGGTCGCAAATCATTTTTTATCTCCACTCGATGCCGCACTACAGTGCACTGAAGTGGGAAACTGAGCGCACGAGAGGATCAGATGGCGGATGACAATGGGGGTGGTGGGGTGGTGAAGAGAATATTCAGCAGCGTCCCCCGTTTCCTTAAGTGAGGCAAACATTTCGAGCTTCCTGAAAATGGATTTCTGCGCGAGCTCGCCGCAAGTCGACACTTGATCTCATCAAGCAGGAAACAAGCAGAGAGTCAAAGAGTTGAGAGCAGGTTTCTCACGTTTATCCAGCGATCGCAGAGAAAAGACAACTACGAAACACTGTGTTTTTTTTTCACTCCATCGTCAAAGTCATTTCATTATTTTACAGCTCCAGTGTACTTACTTGTCCAGAATGGTGTACTCGCTCTCGGTCTTAAACAGAGCCACCAGCCTGGCTTCCATCATAATGTACGTCTTCCCTGTGGTGTTGTCTGAAGGATGAAATAAAGAAATCAGGCACACAAACATATTTTTCTGATATCTTTTCTGTCGGGCGTTTGCGTTAAAAAAAAAAAAAAAGTGAGTGTTTTAGTCCACACGAGGCGACTCGATCAGTTGTGAACACCTTTGTGTTTACATCAAAACACACAGCAGAGTGAACAGGTCGGTGAGTTTTGATTTAAAAGTCCTCAGCTCAGCATTTGCAGGCAGTTATCATTTCACTTAAATCGCATCCTGCACATTTTTTCATTTTAATCATCTCTGCAGAATGATGATCACAAGTTTGTAAAGCTGCGACGATGCCTCCTGTGTGTGGCCGTGCAGTCAGAAAGTCAAGGTCAAACTGTGACCCTGTTGTGCAGCCGCATCCATGCATCCATCCACCCGACAACAGAGGTCTTCCCAGGCACGGGCCGCTCCTGGTTGGATGACTGCATGACACATGACATTTTGGGACAGTGCAGCCCTCCCCTACGAACCGGTCCGTGGGGTTTCTCTTTTTTCGTTTTTGAAGAAATGAGAGCGGAGAGGAGGGCAAAAACCAAATGGACTGAAACAGTGAGACACCAAGAGAAGGAGGAGGAGGAGGAGGGGGAGGAAGAGGAGGAGGCGGCGGCAGCATCAATAAAAAATGTTTCTTTTCTACCTCAGCGGAGTGACAAATGACTGCACAGCTCAGACCTGCCGCAGCTAACAGCCCCCACAACAACTCGGGGAGAGAGAAATGTTTTTCAAAAAAGGGGGCAGAGAGGGAGGGGGAGAGAGTGAGAGAGAGAGGGAGGGAGAGAGAGAGAGAGAG
Organism: Nelusetta ayraudi; assembly: GCF_046127955.1. Lineage (NCBI taxonomy): Eukaryota > Metazoa > Chordata > Actinopteri > Tetraodontiformes > Monacanthidae > Nelusetta > Nelusetta ayraudi. The sequence goes on along the minus strand of NW_027466067.1, from coordinate 9,774,739 downwards.
AGAGAGAGAGAGAGAGAGAGATAGGGACAGGCATGAGATGAGACGCAGTGACAGAAAGCAACGACGGCCGTGGACCAAACCAGGAGGATGTAAAAGCAAAGAGAGCAACAAGAAGATGAAGGGCAACAGAGAGAGATGGGAAGAGGGACATAGAAAGGAGAGAGAGAATGACAGAGGGAGAGAGAGTGAGACAGAGGGAGAGAGAGTGAGACAGAGGGAGAGGGAGCGAGGGAGGGAGTGAAGCTAAGCTGACGGGGTGAAAAAAAAATCATTGGTATTCTGAGGCTGTCCTCCATGCAGCACAGCACCGGCAATGCAGTGACGGGTGAGCGACTGTGGTGCAAGAGTGCCCCCTGCAGGATCACACCGCGAATGGCGGGACGTCCTAAATCTAGGTCACTCGGATTTGAGAAGGAATCTGATTTGAATCAGATTCGCCTGCAGTCTGAACGCAGCCATACGCACACAGACTCAAAATTGTTTACAGGGAAAAGCTGACGGGTCCCAGCAAAGCCCCGATGTGTTGGACCTGGATTAAATATTCAACTCCTCAAAATTGCATAAGTGGTTTTGTGCTCAGAATACAAAAGCAACATTTTTTTTTTTTTTTTTTTTAGAACAACAAAAAGCAGAGCGCTATCACCATAATAAGAGGGACCGTCTACGAAAGTCTCAGAGCACTTAGCAGCAAATTACTGCTCATAATTGTAAAAACCACTCTAATTAGTTGTGTACAAAAACAACGGCGCAGTCGCATCTGCTCTTATTTCATTATCTAATATACGACAGCCGGAAGCAAAAAAAAGTCCACTAGCATTAAGCTACCAACGTCCTCTCCTCCGGGTGGAGCGTCGTCAAGCCAGTGCTTCTCTCTTCATTTGTCCTCTCTAAAACAGGAAAACAGCCATTGGCTAACACTTTGGCACGACGGAACGCTCCATGCAGGGTAAACAACAGCAAATTCATAAAAGTAAAGCGGCAGCGTTTAGGCCGCGTCGGCCGGCGAACAACCCACCCCCGTGTTGTGCGTGAGGTCACTGATTCGGCATAAAACTAAGCCGGTCAGGAAGTGAGAGGCGACTCCCTTGCACAGCACACCCCCCTACTGGATGCTCCTGCGTCTCACTGGTTTCACAAGCACAGCCTCGAGCTCGATTCGCCGATCAACGAGCAAAACTTTTAACTGGATGAGACGCCGATGACGACTTGAATTAGGGTAAAGGAGAAAAAAAAAAACACAAAAACTTTGTTCTAGGGTCAACACACCAAAGCCAGATGTTAGAGACTGAAAGTGAACTTTTTAGTCTTTAACATCTGTTGTGATCACAGCACAACACAACACACGCAGACATTCGGTTTTAGCATGCGAGTGAACGCAATTATTTGTTTACCTGCGGCACCGGCAATTCCATTTATGGCTGAAGAAGAGGAGAGGAGAGAAGAGGAGAAGAAGAAGAAGAAGAAGAGAAGCCAAGTAAAGGACAAAATCAAAAACTTGTTTTGCAACAGAAATGGGGCGAGAGTGGATGTTGAAAATCAGACACCAGCAAGAGTCAGGCTGCAGCAGAGACACACTGATTCCTAGAATGTGGATTGATGACTTTCGGTAACAGAGTAATTTGGTTTACCCACAGACTCAATTCAAGCCAACATTGCAAAGTAGCATTTAGTTCTTATCTGCACATCAGATTATACTGTACAAACCAATCCATCTGTCCATGCAATCTAAATACTTTGCTTTTTTCCTCTTGCTCTATAAATATTTTATTTATTTATAATTAATAGCGTTGCAGTTAAGACCGCAACAACTGAGACCAAGACATTATCGAGACTAGAGTATTGAGATCGAGTACTACGACACTAATAATCAATATCATTTTATATAAATATATATAATTATAATTTTACTATACTATACTGTTGCTGTATTTATGCTAATTTCCCCAATGTGGGATTAATAAAGGCATTCTATTCTATTCTATACTATAACAGCTAAAAAAAACAGAAAGAACTAAATCAGGGAGTGATTATTGAATGGAATATCTCATGTCATGGTATATCAGCCTGAAAAAATCAACACAATCTGCATGCTGGCCTGTTCATAATCAAAATGCACATTGTTACAGGTTGCAAGGTTTGCTTCTCACCTTTGACCTTCACATACATCATCTCTGGGTTGACACAGAGGGCCAGGTTGCTGGGCAGTGTCCAGGGTGTGGTGGTCCAGGCAATGAGCGCCACCTCCTCATTCTCTACCAATGGGAAGTTAACGATGACGGATGGATCCTGAACGTCCTGGAGGACGGAAATCGAGGGCATGTAGCCGAGGCTGTGGCAATTTGTACATCTCCTCAACTGCGTCGCTTGGCACCAACCTTATAGTTCTGGTGGGACTCAAAGTTGGACAGGGGGGTGTTGCAGGCAGTGGAGAAGGGCATGACTTTGACCCCGCGGTAAACCAGGCCCTTGTCGTACAGTTGCTTGAACACCCACCTAAACAAGGCGATGGCACAGCAGAACTTTAGAGAGGGCCGGAAAGTTGCACATTAAGGGAAGAGACAGTTGCTGGAAGGTTACAGCTGGGCTGGACTCCTGGGACATTGATGTTTGCAGACGGCGTCCGTCTTATTTTTTAATAACAAGATGCACTCATAACTTTTATGTTCAAATAAAAGAAAATGGAGCAGTATAACTAGGATGAGGTGTATTATGTGTTATAACCCTCACACTATCCTTTTACTAATTCACCATGCCCTCGACAGCACAATACACTGCTCTACCCTCAGCAAAGCTGATGGCACTATCGCCCTTTTGCTCAAACCCGCTTCTTTTGTGACACACAAGCATCTGCACTGCAAAACCAAAACCAACACGTTGTAAAAAAAAGAATAAAAAAAGACAAAAAAAAAAAGAAAAGAAAAAAGCATTAACTGGAAATAAAGCTGCCCTCGCCAATGGCAGCCATGCATCTTGTGTGCTGTTCTTTTGGTGATGACCATAAAGGCAGTTTGAAACACACGGGCACTCGGCTAAAAGACGCGTCTTCATCCTACCAGACAGTCTCCATGAACCATGGGTACAGAGTCTTGTAGTCATTCTTGAAGTCAATCCACCGTCCCATTCGTTTCACAGAAGCCTGTGCGAAAATAAAATGAAATAAACTGAAACACAACCGCACGCCTTCGAAGGTTTCTGGCATCAGATTAAGTCACTCTTTTTCAGAATCTCACCAAACACGGAGAAACATGATGAACATCACTTTAATGTAATTCACTGTAAATTTTAGTAATTCCACAAAGCAACAGCAATCAAACTTTATTAATAAACAAAGTTTCAGGTGCGTACCCAAAATAGATGACGTTTGAAAGACTCTCACCTCCCACTCTTTGGAGTATCTCATGACGATGCCTCTGCACTGCTTGTTGTACTCGGCGATGCCCATCTTGGCCACATCATCCGGTCCTTTGATCCCCAAAGTCTTATCGATCTCGTACTCCTGCGAAAAAGCCAAACCAAGCGCGTGAGTCACGCGGAGGGGGGGGGGGGGGGGGGGGGTCTCGCGTGGACGTCGGCGCAGCCTCGGGTCTCTTACCACAGGCAAGCCGTGGCAGTCCCAGCCGAATCGTCGGTCCACGTGGAAGCCACTCTGATGGGCAAAGCGGGTGACGATGTCCTTGATGGTGCCAGCAAGGATGTGCCCGTAGTGCGGTAAACCCGTGGCGAATGGAGGACCGTCATAGAAGGTGTACCTGAATAAGAGATGGGGATAAAATCACAGTGTTGCTACCGCTGTTTTAAAAACATGTATCCGACAGACAGTTTTAAAGAGACACAGACAACAAAGTCTGAAAAATTTTCACCAGCCCGACACGACAACAGAAACATCAGTGACTCGGTCACTGCGATTGCTGATGCAGTTATCTGACCAACAAAACATGCCGTTGTTCCAAGTCGAATCACACATTTAGTGACATCCGGCAGCTGGTATTGATTGCACAAAGGCTGATGTAATTTGGGCTGATGCAAGGCCGACGCAAATTACAGTCACTCCCACATGGAGCGCCAGTGACAATCTCTCGGCATGCTTTGCTGGGAGAACAGTTAATACGAATGTGTCCGTCGAATTAGTATTTTTCAGATTAAAAAAAACAACTCTGCACTAAATGTTGCTCTGCAGATAAAGTCACTGAAACACAGCTGATGGTTGTTGGCTCGCATACATAGTTCAGTATCAAATTCAACAAGAGAACAGATTTGGTTCAGCCACAAAACTGCTATTCGAGCATTGACTGCGTTCAAGAGTTTTAGCTGCTAAGTAAAGCTTTGTATGTGATATGCGTGAACTGACACTCCCTAGGATGTTCCAATAAAGACTGACAAGTCAAACAACTTGTTAACCAGGAAAAACAATTCATTTAGTTTACTTATTGTTGGCAGGTTAACGACATCAGTGGTTGTGAATATATATATGTAAATCATTACATAAATTATTGTTAAGTGTAAACTACAAAACCCAGGAGAAAAAAAAATCTTGCCCATGTGCACGTGTTAAATTTGAAATATTTCGCTTTATTTGAACTTAAAGGGAACATTGTTGAACCAAGGAATGACTTTAAATGTAAAAAAAAAAAGAAAAAAGAAAAAAAGAAAAATGAACCAGCTCTCGCTCTCTCTCTCTCTTTGAAAAATGAGAACATAGAAATAGAGTTCATGTTGCAGAGGAAACATGTGCTCTTACTTGGGCCTGTTCTTGGACTGTTTCAGGCATTCCCGGAAGCAGTTCTTTTCATCCCACATCTGGATGATCTTGTCCTCCTCAGAGGGGAAGTTGATGGACTCGGGCACTCGCTCCACCATGGTGTCTGCCACAATTCATAACATCAAGGTAAAACACCACAACAGATCATGGATGAGCATCTGATAAACTCACTCTTCACTTGTCATATTAGAAACCCTTTCGTTTTTTTCTCCCCCCCATTCACACCAACACGGTCTTCAAATTGTTTAAAGCAATTCAATAGCAAGAACTTAAGTTTTATCTGTCATCCGTTCGCTGACAAACACGAACAATGTATTCTGAAGGTGAAAATGACCAGTGACAGTTTGTCTGCTGCTTATATTCTCATCATTGACATTTTTACAATCAAACGGACCTGTGGAGTCTCGGCCCAACGACAAACGCTGAATCTTTTTCAGCACAACACTATTTCAGTACAAACGACAGGTTATTTGTCGGTACTCCACTGCCGATACTCAACGCTTCTGTCACTTCTGCACAGCAGCGACTTCCCAGGACTGACGCCTCCTTGTTGTTAGCTGACATGCTAGTTTTATGCTAGCCCGGCTCAAGTCTTAGTTTTTTCAAGGTCGTATCGCGGACGACAAAGTAGGCCAAAAGCACCTTTGACACGCACACATATAATACCAGATGAACTGAGGAGATTTGCTTGGTTTCTGTCTTGTTCATGTAAAATCAGAGTAAGAATGTGTCCACTCACATGCTGCCTGCCACCGGCTGCCGAGAGAAGAGAAATGATGCAAGTTGAAGTCAGCATGAGCGGAAGTGACGACAAAACGAGGGCGTCAAAGAATAAAGAAAAGTTCTCGTCTTGCGTTCGATTACGACCCGCGACCTCACTGTGAGTTGTTTGCGTGGGTTCTCCTCCCACAAACAAAATTAAATAATTAGACATTTATAAAGAAAGTAAAAATGATATATATTTTTTAAATCCTTCTGTTACACAAATATACCATATGCATTCCATTATTTTCAAATGATATATATATATATACACATATTTATTTTAAAGAAAAACTTCACCTGAAGTCCAATTTGCTTTCACAATTGTGTCCCAAACGCTAATACCTCATTTACAATATCAGTACAAAATCTCTGTATCTTAACTTGTCCATGTCATCCACAGGATTTTGACAGTACCCAAGTCAATATGTTACCACTCTACATTTGTCATAATTGGCTTTCCAAGAATTGCTTACTTTTTCAAAGTGTAGCTCAGACCAATTTCATAAAACAAGGTTTTGATATTAAAACTCTCATGTAGAATGCAATTCAACAGGTCGCTGCACCTACAGAAAGCATTGTTTGTTTTTGGCATGAACTTCCACCCTTTGTGAGAATTACACTACCTAAGCAAACTGACCTGAAATAAATAAAATAAAAAAATAAAATAGAAATCACACATACTCATCATCATTGAAGGCAAATTATTTCATTGACCATTTCAGACCGCAGTAATCATCAACAATTATATCAATATAATATTGATGGCTGCTTATATCTCCAAACTCGTTAATGGAACTAGATCTTACTGGCTTTAGAGATGCAAAGACAAAACACCAACTTCATTTCGTATGTTCAGAAGAGAAAAAAGAAAAGTACAAGCACAGATTGGTTTGTCCACAAAGCATAGCTTTATTACAACAGTTAGAAATAACGCTGACAGAGGCAAACGCACAGCAGCTTATTTCTCGGCCTTCGGTGCCTTCTGTGCCTTCGGTGCCGGCGGTGCCTGCGATGCCTTCTGCTGCATCTGCATCTTCTGCTGCACCTTCAGGCCTTTCTTGTTGTGCTTCTTGGCGAAACGCATGTTCCTCAAGAACTTAGGGTCCACCTGCAAAAGAATTGGGAATTTTATGAATATTGGGCACAACTTACAATCTTATAGCAACAGAGCAATGACAAAAAAAAATATACAGCTATTCGCAATACATCTAAGAAACTTGAAGAACAGCGTGACAAAATGCGGCTCCGAGCCATCAAGTAATATCCACCTTGATAGAAAAAAGTTGCTTTTTTTTTTTTTTAAATACATTTTCAAAATGTTTAAACATATTTGACTTTACAATTTAATTGGAAGCCAAAGTCCCAGTTTTCAACAAAATAATAGGTTTGGATGTGACCCTAAGAAACACTTTTGGCAGTCATTTTTCCTTTCAGCCATTTTGTCAGTGGCGGCATAAAATTCTGCGTTTATCCTCTGCATTCTCTTTCCTCACCAAATTCACTACATCCTAGGGCTGGACGACAATTCGATAACGATATATATCGATCGATAGACGTGTGCTGCGATAGCGAAAAAAAAGGAAAGGGGTCGATAAAAAGTTTGATAGAAAAAGTTTCACTTCCTTTTTCATCATAGCCAATCATGTAGCTTAATATTACGGTCATTTCTTCCTCCAACCAATCACAAACACAGACCCGGGTACGCTCTGTCACCAAGCCTCGCCCCTCTCAAACCACAACAGAGAGCACCTGTAGAAAGATGCCGCAGCAAGGAGAGGTGGAGGAAATCGTCTCGAAAAATGATTTCAGTAGCTCACTAGCATGGCAATATTTTGGCTTTTTTTCAAGTCCGACAAAAAGCAAACTGCGGTCGTTGTTTTACCACCTAAACTAGTCGCATCCGCAGGAATACGAGCTACGATACCGTATGATAATTATCGATATTGATCAATATGAATTTTTGTTTTTTTTAATCGATATGCTTTTTTTTCTATATCGTCCAGCCCTACTACATCCATAAATCAGCTCCATGCTCTTTCTCTGGTCCTTCTGCCTACTAGTTCCAACCAATTAGTTGTATTGTGCCTTTATACCAGGGGTCACCAACGTGGTGCCTGCAGGCACCAGGTAGCAGCCCCCCCCCAAAGGACCTCATGAGTAGCCCGCAGACCCGTTGGAAAAATTGCACAGCTTGTTGAGCTGCGTCTAAAAATTCAATTTTATCCAATCTTGTTAAGTTATTTTTGATAATTATTGAGAACTCATGAGCTTGATAAGTGTCTTCACATAGAAGAGTATCATTAATAATAATATATAACTCAGAGAGTTTGTTATTTCAGGAGAATCTAGCAAACGGGCAGCCCTTCAAACGGCTCAGGACCCATGAGGTAGCTCTCAGTGCCAAAAAGGTTGGTGACCCCTGCTTTACACCATCTCAGTCTGGCCTCCACAACGTCCACATCAACCTTTCGTGTGGTCATTCCCGATCCTGTCCATTCTGCTCACTCCCAATGAAAAGCTCAACTTTTCATCTTTGCTTCCTCCAGCTCGGCCTCCTGTCTTCTTCACACTGCATTGGTCTTTAAGCCAGACAACACTTAGGCTCGCTCCAGTGATTTTGTCACTAACCACATTCTGGAAATCAACTCTTTGAACTGTCAGAAAAGGCAATAACACCTCTACTAAGTTCGTGAGCGTAACCCCAGCAAGGTAAGGCGTTTGAGCCACCCTCTCACATCACCCGATGTCCACCTTAGTTGTCCCCTTCCAAATATTGTAAAAACTTAGTATGCCTCTTCTCAAGATCTATACATGGTTCTGAATAATTAAGCAAGCCCATAAGACTGAACTACAGGATAAAATATAAAGAACTATTGAGACATTTTCTCGTACTCCAGCCATGATTGAATTGAAAAGACATGAAGATGAAAAGGCAAGGGTACCATTAAATGTTGAATGCTCACTAGTAGCATTGTACAACGTTAAATTCGTATGTTCTGTTGGATATATTTTAACTTGTACATACCCCCTTCAGAGACTCGTAGCGGAAAGTTCTTGGCTTCTTGATGCCATTTCTGTGGGCTTTACGAGCTGTTGGGTAAAGGAGGGAAGTTAGATTAACGTTTTCATCTTATACATTCATCCTTCAGAAGATCTTACAGTAGCTTAACGCATCATGCCTGTGAATACAACAGAAATTGAGCTTTACACGTGCAGAACATCCAAGTTGCGATACTTACACTGGTTGTGAGTCGTGTGGTTCTTTGACTTGGCCATTTCAAACACTAGGTTTTCTGCAGATGGTTAAATGAGAATACATTAGACGTGTATCACATCGTAATTCGTCACTGAGTAAATTTAGTGTTTTTTTTTTTGTTTTTTTTTAGCTACTTGTAGGATAGCTAGTTGTTTGGTGTGCGCATCGCACAGGGCAATGACTGCGTGTGAACGCAGCCTTTGCGTCAAACCCGAACGTTTCACGATAGGAGGCGCATATAACATGAATTACGCGATTTGAGGGTATATAATTAAAAAATTGGGGCCCAAAGCAGCACGGCTACAAGTTCAGTACAGATTTCAGCTAATGCTACAGCTAAGTGGGTGTTAGCATTATTTAAACTCAATTTTGGACCACCAAAATTGGGTAGATTAACAACATAATGTCTTCAGAATATGCCTATTATTGTAAGGAATTGAAAACTTTAAAAGCTTGAGTGCTGGCGTGTATGATACTCTGTGATTGAAAAGGATTTTAAGGCTAAACTTTAGTGGGAAAAACAAACTACCTTCCACACGAACAGAGGATACCCGGAAGAGAAAGAAAATTGAGCGGGGCCGAACAGAAGACGAGTCGGTTCAAGAGGAGTCAGCGAGGAGAGAAAACGTATGTTTACAAATGGCACTGCCTCCTAGGGGTGACTTTTTGAAAAGCAGGCGACCGTTCATATATATGGCCACATGAGGTCGCCTTTTGCTCATACAACGAAGCCTGAATACAAAAAGTCAAGATACAGTGAGGGTAACCCTTTTTTTTGGTTCTTAAATGATCCCACATGTATTTCTGTCATCCTACAGTGTGCTATAGTTTTTCTTAGTTTACGTGTCTTCTGTGGCACACTATTGAATTGACGACTACATTCTGTAATTGATGCTTTTTAATTTGGGTAAAACTAAAAATGATTTATGTACTTCCACATTAGAAAAAATTCATCACGGATTTTCACTGCAACCATACATACACGTTTTCTACAACGCAGTGCAATAATAATAATAATAATAATAATAATAATAATAATAACAATAATAATAATACATTTTTCATTTAATTTCATTTAATAAAAAAACTACATTAGGATCTGTGTGTCTCATATTGTGTTGCGGCAGTGTGGCAGTGTAACCAGCTGTTCTTTCATTTCACGCCAACGCAAGCTGCATTTTACCGTGGTCCATCATAAACGTGGAAAAATATAATTATTGAGATCCATTTATTTTGTCTTCAACAACAAAGGAGTGAATTCTGATCATTTTTCATTCATTTGTATATAATTGATATTTGAATTGCTCTATTTGAACTGTTCTTTCACATGATCAGTTTCCCTGTAAACACTGACTATCACCTCCAAATGCTGAATGTAAGTTTGGTCGAGGCCCATTTTACCAGTGGGGCACACCCTTCACCCTCCAACACTTTTGTTTGTTGTTTTCAGTCCATTTGACAGAAGGAAATGTTAGCCAGAGACATTTTTAGGCAAACCTTTGTGGAATTTTATACTTGGGTTCTATACTCTGTGTAAAAAAAAATAATATATATGTATATATATATATATATATATATATATATATATATATATATATATATATATATATATACAATAAATATATGCAAGGAAATATATGCAAATATATACACCTGTTCCTGCTACGGTACACTGAGGTTGCAGCTCCAGGGATGTGATGATGGTCAGAATTTATGCTCGGGCCTACGAGTGAATACAGCTGCTGCTGTTGCTGCTGTTGCTGCTGCTGCTGCTGCTGCTGCTTTTGGCCGCTTGCAGTCACGTTATGTTGACAGAATGCGCGAACACCGCGGCGAGCCAACATCACTGTCACACGCATCGCGTGCGCGCACGTCCACGCTGTGGAAACCAGGAGATTGTTCCGAACATTTGCCCCATCTTCCCGTCTTCCTCTCCTTTCTCCTCCTTTTATTTCCCTCTCCTTTAATCCCTCCTCTCATTCTCAGCCGAGGCTGGGTGATTCCCTGCTCAAGCAGAAGAAATCATGCGGCGGCATCCTATATTTAGACCCGTTTGATCACAAGAGCCTCTCCGCTCCATTCTGCAGCGCTCAGCTCTCTGCTAAGTCAATTACAGCTTTTGGTTATTGTGCATTGTCGTCGTTTTTTCCCCCCTCCTTTTTTCCTCAGGTACTGCGCATTCCTGGAAACCGCCCCTGCTCTGTTTCTGAATGAGGAGACTCTAATTCATTGCTAGATGCCTACACATGCATGCTTGCATTTTATGATGCCCACTGGCTCGGGACAATGACCAGGAACTGATACCCGAACTCACTAGTCACTTGATTACGCACACAGTGAAAGGTCTCGAGTACCTAATAAAGTTGGTCTGGAAAGGTGCTTTTTAAATAAAGTTATTAATAAAGTGACTGGTGGGGAGCTACACATCATACACACTGCGCTATTCTGCATATGAGCAGAACGCATCGTTACCAGAGGTTATTTTAATTTCCTGTCGCCATTCTGACCTTTGACCCCTGACATCAACACGCTTCTCCACACAACTGCCTCTCACTGGATATTTTCTCTTCCGGGACCATTCTCCGGAAAGCTCGTCTGGCCCCAACAACCATGTTCACCATGTTCAAAATCCCCCCCCCCCCCCCCTCCATTCTGACGACAGCTTTGAACTTGGGCAAGTTGTCTGAGTTGCTGCCATGAGAGAGAAATTCAGGGTCTCAAAAACGATGAGTCACAGCAGCATCCAATTCCAACACACGCTGTGAGAAACATCTGCGTAAGGGACTCTGTGTTGTTGGAAAAAAAAAATGGAATTATAATGTCAGTAAACCCTTCAGAAAGAAGGAGAAAAGTCCATCCTTAGGTCCATTTGTTTTTTTGCCGCCGTGTTTTTGTCACCTTCTGACACACGTGAGGTACAACAAAGAACCAGTTTTCGCAGGAGGCGGTAAAGAGGAAAACTCCCCACACATGCATTTCATCATTGAACAATTTCTCCTCTCGTTCTCCCGATATTGCCGCGCGGCCTTTTTAAATCACTAAAGAAATTAGTTACTATTACTTTAAATTACTTTTGAATTTCCACCGCGAATGATGATGACTTTGGTGTAATTGTACTGCTTTGCCTTTTTTATCGGCTGCAATTTTGACCCGACGCCATGGGAACTTTACCGTCCGCCACCGCGTAGCTGCGCCGTAACGGCGCTTTGCCAGCGTGAGGCTCCCGCATAACGAGCCACAAGTGGTGCGTTACTGCTCCCCTCTGGGGGAAACATGGCCTGCGAACGTGTCCGCGTTCACAAAATGCGAGTGTTGCCTGAGAAAAAGAGCGGAATCCAAACCAGAAGCGTTGACGTTGACTGCGGCACTGTGCGCGTACCGCTTTATTTCCACAATATTAGGCAGAGCAAGGACCACGAGTCAGTTCTGCATGTCTACGTTTTTGAAAGGGAAGGTTATCTCCAGGATTTCAAGTTTTGAGTCAAGTTGTCTTTACAACTTAAAGTCTTTTTATCATGAGACGGTACTACTCTCGTTATCCTCAAATTCCCCACCTTGCCTTTGTCTTCCCCGTCGCCACAGCTCAGTTCACTCTGTACTTTTGAACTCACCCTCTTTTACTCCCCGCTTCATATTTGCACTTCTACCCACCCTCTTTCGTTTTCATCATCTGTCGGGAGAAAAAAAAAAGATCCTGCTTTTGAGAAACAGAGTCAAACCGTCAGGTAATCACTTCACCGCAACACATTCGAAAGGAGATGCCGCTTATGCTGTCTCTGGTTTGTCAGATTTTACAGGAAGACGTATCGCACCAAGCTAAGTTTGGCTAACTAATGTTAGCTTATGTTAGGCTTCTTGGCTGAAACATTTTCATGGAGCGCAAAAGTATGATTCAGCAGCTCTAAACAAACTAAAGAACAGCCAGTAAAGCCCACAGTCAGAAGTAAAGTGCTGTCACAAGCTAGACTGTCAAATAGGAAACGCAGGTTCAGCCTGACACTATCTACTAGCAGATGTTTGAGTGATTCTGAATTGATATTACAAGTTAGCAGCTAACCAGGAAATAGTCCACACGCATGACTTGCATGAATAGAATGGTGACGCAAGAATCAGTACGCCACCTACTGTTCGTGCTGTATAACTGCACCATTAAACCGAATGACCCTGAACAATGGTGTGTGTGTGAGTGGGTGTGTGTGTGAGTGAGTGTGTGAGTAAGTGTAAATAGTTGTTTATTTTTCTGTTTCCCTGCTATAAAGTGAAATATAGAAAATGAATGAATGAATGAATGAGTTTGCTGTATATAAAAAAAGGCAGATTGAAATTAAATTTATCACACTTATTCTGACAGCTTCTCATGAAAATGACCCCAAGAAAAGCTCAAAGCAGACGAAACGATAAAATCCATAGCCTCCTGTTAGATGTGGGCAGCAGCAGAACACGCTAGCATGTGGCTAAATAGACAGCATGCGGATCAAAACGAAGAAGGGCCGCTGACAGCATGACCCACAACAGAACACACCATATGTTGTCAAAAAAGAAGTGACGTGGCCTGAGCGCTGATGGCCTGGCGTGCAGTCCAGCTCTCTGTTTTCCTGCCATTTTCTCAAACCTCAGCTATTACAAAACCGATCGTGAGGCCCACATATGTCCAAGAGGCACTTGGGCATCAGCTCAAGGAGTCAAATGGTCCACGCTAAAACACCCGAGACATCCTTTTCTCAAAAAGACTGGCACAGCTGAATGTGGATTGTTTGACCGGAGGAAGAACTGAAGGAAACAGACTGTCTCAATCAGATTCTGATGACTCACTCCTTGCACGCTGCAAACACATTTGTTACTCGCGCAGCGCGCGCGCACACATATAATATGTTTCCCCAACACACCCACTCACACCTTTGCACACCGTGCAGCTCGACACTGGGTATTTCTGAACACGGTGTTGTTGGGTAGCCTGTTATACAATGAGTGTCTCAGGGACATCCAGCGTCTCTCTCACCTGTTTAACGTCACAGTGGGAAACATTTGTCCTAAACCCAGGCACGACTCATTATTGTCCTTCCACAGGGAGAAAACACGCATGTGGAGAGAACATTTCACTATATTTACATTGTACACTGTAGACCAACTTTTCCCAAGTCTGTTGGATTAATCCCATGAATCCACCTGGTGAAGAGCTGGTAGTAAATGTGTAACAAGTGAAGGCCCAGTCGGAAACCGGTTAAGGCACCTTGCCATGCCAATCGATCCGCGACGTGCTAGTCGTCTAGCATTTATGCTAGCTTGTACAGTAGTTGAATCTTCTTTGTCTTCTCCTGTGTGTTTAGGGAGGCTAGCTACCTAATACTTAGAACTGATCTAACAGGAAATTCTTGGAAATGTTTGGATGGCTGGTGGAGTCACAGCAACTTCCACTGCCACGTAACGTTAATAAGAAGAGTAAGTAATTAAAAGGCAGACCAATAAAAAACATCTTTTAGTTTGCCCTACACGGATAAAGAAGAAATAAAATGGACCGTCCCCTGCCTGATAGAACATTCCTTGAAAGCTTGTTACAGTCCTTGCCGCAGCATTTCACCTGACATTTTAACCCCGAACCAGTGTGTGGGGTCTGCTTATCAGTGGCTGCCGTTTTCTATTGGCAAAAATAGCTTGATTCACAGGGCGCAGCTGCCTCGGATAGGACGGCATTTAGTTCACGACCAAACCACCAGAGCCGACCTTGGACATAGGTTGTCGGTTACCTAACCAGACACTTCAAAAATCCTCGAGAAAAGAGTGCTACGAGCAGACCACTAAAGGTCCTGTTCCACAAAAGTCGATTTCAGACTGTTAAGTCTACAGTACAAAAAAAAAGAAAAGAAAGAAAAAGTGGTGGATATTTTTTTTTTTAACCTTGAGGAGTGAAAACTTTGTAGTCTTTTTCTCTTTCAGTTTGTCCAAGCTTAAAGTAGATCCTGCAGTTGTTTATCATTGTCAATCGGCCTTAAAATTTTGATTTAGCCATGATTGTATTTGTACCGTTTATGTGATCCGGCCAACTACAAAAATATATTTTTTTACGATTTATCTGTGAATCGTGTTTTTGGCACTTGAGAATTATGATACAAGCCCAAAACAGTATTAAACACCAAACAGATGTTTTCTGCTCAGTCAATCAACATGAATTATGTCCTTTCGGAAACATTCAACTCACTGACATTAATCTAACAAGTTCCCTCTGGAACTGAAACCCTGCTTTACCGACATCAACGATATGCTCCTTTTGTTTCGGCAATGTGTGTCTCACAAGTAACACGGTGCAATTATACAATTACCATGTGGCCACTTCCACTTCCACTTGCTGTGCTAGTTCTGTCACTCACGCAGCAAATCTTTTATGTAACATGACTCTTTTTTTTTTTTTTTTTTTTTCACCTTTGTTCTGGACGTTATGGGAGAGTTAATTTCAGACACAGTCTGTTGACACTTCAGTGTCATACGTTCAACAGTAGATAAAAACCCAGTTCCATTGTGCGCATCATGTGGGTGTTACGCGAGCACGCAGAGGCAATGGGGTGGCACCGGCACTGTGGCAAAAATAAACATATGGAAGCGGCGATTAGCAGAGGAACTGTGTCAGAGGTAAAGCACGCGTGTGTCACTTTAGCACCAATTCACACCCCGGCCCGCTTCCTAAACTTGATCTGAGAATACTGTTGTTAAACCTACAGTGACCCTGACGCAGAATTATGTCGCTTATGACACCATTCGCTGTCTGAACTGTCACAGATTCACACCTACACTAGCGGCCCCACTGACGTTTACACTGCACTACATTTGCAATCTCATGAAAATAGTGGGCGACACGGTGGCGCAGTGGTTAGCGCTGCCGCCTCACAGCAAGAAGGTCGTGGGTTCTATTCCGGGCCTGGGACCTTTCTGTGTGGAGTTTGCATGTTCTCCCTGTGTCTGCGTGGGTTCTCTCCGGGTTCTCCGGCTTCCTCCCACACTCCAAAAACATGCATGTGAGGTCAATTGAAGACTCTAAATTGCCCGTAGATGTGCATGTGAGTGTGAATGGTTGTCTGTCTCTGCGATGAACTGGCGACTTGTCCAGGGTGTCACCCTGCCTTCACCCTATGACAGCTGGGAGAGGCTCCAGCAGACCCCCGTGACCCTGAGCTCAGGACTAAGCGGGTATGGAAAATGAATGAATGAATGAATGAATGAATGAAAATAGTGGAAAATAAAAGCCGACTTGCATCTCAATCAGAATTTTAGGCCCTCTTTGAAATAATGAGTTACTCGATTGGTGCGCATCCATTAAAATCTTGAAATGCAAGTCACTGCATCATCTGAACTAGTTGTTAATGAAATCCTCCCCATGGGTTAATCACATCGCAACTGTGTGCATGAGGATGGAATTCTCCCTGCTTTTCATTCATCCCTTAACGACTCATTTGCTCTGGGTAGAAAAACAATATTGAAACCAAAGCTCTGCGACACAAAATTCTTTTCCAAAAGTTTGCCGATGTTTGCTCAGTGCCTGTGACGGTGGGCGTGGAGCCTGACGATGGAGATAGAATTTTTACAGAACAGCAGAGAAAGGACAGCGTCCTTGAGGACTCGTGTACGTCTCTTTCTCCACCTCTCCTGTCCATGTTGCCGTGTTGCTGACTACATTTTTCTCTTCTGGCCCTCGGCATCCAGTGATCCATTGTTCTGCAAACGCTTTTTCGTAATGGACCGTCATATCATTATTTGAATCAAGATTTTCACACCTATTTAATGGACTGTCAGATTTTATTCAAAGATCATTTTTCGCCCATTACCCCTTTAAAGCCTGTGCCGATTTAGCATCACCCACAATGCATGTCAATTCTGTGACCCAATGTGTCAACACAATGTGTTCCTTTTCATAAATAATCCCGAATTCTCCAAAAATGTTCGAGCAGCTGCCTCTCCTGAGAAAAGCTGAGTCTTCCTCCTCGTTCGCAGCAAAAATTTATTTCCTCTCAAGGTGTTAGTAATTACAGAGGTAGCCTCTGAGTGTTTGGCCTGGAAGTGTTCGTGTTGACATGCTCATGGATGCACACACACACACACACACACACATACACACAGGCGTGCAATACTGAACTCCTGAACGCTGGCGTTTCCTCAGCAGCGGCAGCACTGCCGCCGCCACCACCGCCGCCGTCTGGGCCGGCGAAGAAAAAGTAGGTCTCTCATTTTGTTAATCACACGTGTGCTGCTCGCTGCCTCCAGATGAAGGTGTTGATTAAACGTGGCGTTAAAGACAGAGGGGAGTGGAAGCCTTGCCAGAGGATTTTCACACCGACAGGGGATTTTTTAGGTCAGCCCAAAGCGGTTAAGGAGGCGCTCTCGTCTGATACGTTTCCTTTCTTTTTTTTCTCCTTTTTCACATGGTAGAATTGAGATGAAACGGCGAAAGGGAAACTCCTCACCCGCCAAGGGTGAGAACAGATGAGAGCTGAGACGCGGACCAATCCCCCTCGCTGAATCCGTTGTTTGAACTCCCACAGTGCTATTAAATTACAGAGACTGATGTACTAAAAACATGACATGACATGACACGACTTATTTTAAACCACCATGCCAGTGTAAGGAGTGTGAAAAAAGGGACAAGACTCCCTCTCTGATTGTGGCAGAGGGTTTCAATGGGCTCGGATTTGATGCTCGGTCTTTGATGAACTGTAAAATGAAAACGGTGTGTTTCCATGAAATTACCCAAAAGGGAGTTTTGTTCATCGAAGAGATCTCTGCGAAATAGTGAAGTTTGAAGAAGACTGCGTAAGACGGCTTTCAAAATCATGTGTTTTTATTTTATTTCTGTAGGTGGCGCTGTTGGGCCTTTCGGGTTCATTGTTCATAATCAGAAAGTTCAGACCCGTATTCACATGTGTGGCAAATTTCATGACATTGGCAGCATGTCTAGAGTGTGAAATGTGTCCTGGGAGAAGTTGCTGACATTTTTTGCCGAAGCCTATTGTGCAAATTGCGCACTTCCTGTTTACGGCGCATTCAAAAAGCATGTTGCATAATTGTCGACCTTGATGAGAGAGACGCGTCAATGTCGATTCTAAAGCGTCACCCCTGACAGCAGCCGCGTTTCTCCGCTCGTTACGGCAACATCGGTGAGGACGCTGTGGTCGCACGAGCTGAAAGTTCGCTGTGTCCGAGTCAAATGCGGGAAAACTTTTTCCATCGGATTCGATAAAAGCGTCCGAATGAAATTTTCTCATGCCAGTTTCTTCTTGAGGCCAAGAACTCGTCGCTCTTGCTGCGCGCTGCAAGCGAAGGGCTAAATACGCTGCTCACCGCAAGAGTTGCGTGCATGTGCTCCATGTCCTCCTCTTTGTTTTTCTGGTGTATCTCTGTGACAGTGCCAACAGGCCTGGCACGTGTACAACACCATTTTCGGGGATTCCATGCGATCGCGAAGCACATTTTTCTCAATGCAGTGCAAAAACAAAGAAATGGCCACAGATTCTCATTAAACCCTCAAGGATTAGACGTGGTTTCATTGTTGCGCGGCGCCTCGTAAAAAGTGCCGTCAGGGAGGACGATCAGTCCTTGACGTGAAGCAGAGGGAAGGAAGAAAAATCTCAACTGGAAAAAAGGAAAACGGCAACCTCCTTCACAATACACTTCACATTCTGACAAACGACTGCAATGCAGCTCAGCTCGACTCCGCAAAGCCACGCGTCTCACCTTTTCCAGGCGAGCCAGTCAAAACTGATGCCCCCCCCACCGAGAGGCTCTCTCACGTGCAGGTGGAGAAGTTAAGACAACCCCGCGAGTGTGAGATGCGATCATTTTCCCTCCGCGCTGCCGCTGCCTCGTGTGTTCCTGAGCGGCGGGCCATGTGACAGCGGATCCGACAGGCGGCGGAGCGGAGCGGAGCGACTGCATGCAACAACAAAGCGAAGGAGCATGCACGCACAATTACGCATGCACTCATGCACACGCTAATGCATCTCTTCGAGCAGGACGGACGGACGGGCAATGGACACGCACGCGCCCGTGTCTGTCTGTGTGCGTGCCGTGCGGGCCGAATCGTGTGCACGCAGCGGGGAGAACATCATATTGGGAGGGGACGCGCGCGCACGCACACACACACACACTCTCTCTCTCTCTCTCTCTCTCTCTCTCTCTCTCTCTCTCTCCCTCTCTCACCCTCCACACTCTCTTTCACCAACGAAAGGCCGGTGATGTGTGAAACCGAGATGTGCAGCATGTGACTCCATTAATGAATGAATGGCTCTCAGCACAGAGGCCAGTGCTTGTCTGAGCGTGTGTGTGTGTCTGCATATCTGTGTGTGTGTGCGTGTGTGTGTGTGTGTGTCTTGAGTGAAGGATTTAATACTCTCTTTGATCCCCTCTTGCTCTCAGTACTATGGATGCGTTTGTGCGTGTGCGCGCGTGCGCGTGAGGCTATAGACGGCGCGCGGAGGAGGGGAGGTGTGAGCAAATCCCTTTCATTCAGCAGCGAGCTGCTGTTTGATATATCATTCAGCTAAAAACGAGCCGTTCCGGAGGAGCGGGAGGGGCGGCGAGGACGACAGGGACTCAAGGAGAAGGGGAGAAGTGAAGCTCGCGGGGAACAAAATAATAATACGAAAAGATAATACGTGTGAGACGGGCGGAGGAGGAGGAGAGCGAAGGTGAAGCGGAGTCGTCTGGTTGGGAGGGACGGAGACGGGGTGGGGAGGAGACAAAAGCGCGAAGGATAATTGGTAGCGCTGGATCCACTTTTGTCTCCATTGATTAAGTATGAATGAGAGTCGGCGGGGCTTCGGCGAGGGCCGTAGGCACTGAGCTCGGCCGGTCTGCAGGACGACGGCGGCATCGTCGGCCCGAGAGGGACGCAAAGGACGCCTGTTGGACTGTCGCCACTTCACATGACGATAAGGATCTAGCTTTTAAAGAGGAGGCATTATCCAACTTTTAATTGTTTTTATTGTTGTTGTTTTTTTGGTTTTTTTTTAATTGGTGGGTTCGTCAGGGAGGGGACACACTGGCGCAGTGACGAGCGCTGGGACGAGGGTTCAATTCCCAGGTCCCAGGTTAGCATTTGTTGAAGACAAAACGTCTTTGCCAAATGAATGAAAAGTGTGATGAAAGCAGTCAACGTCAAGTTGCAGTGACAAAATGCCATGATTGTGTATCACATGTCAGACGGCCCAATGATTTCAGTGAAAGAGAGAATTATTCATTATATGTCCATGCTGATAGATAGATATGTAGATATATGTGGCCAACAGCAAACATCAAGCCGGACTGGAAACCGTGATACAATATGAATCGAACTGTGGAACCCCAAACTAGCCGTCCATCCTTCGACCCCTAGTAACCCCTGGTAACCAGCAACCTGTGAAAATGTCATTTCACCCAAAATGAGAAAGAAGAAAAGAAAAAAAAATGAAAACCAAAAGCACACAAAGAAACAGTGAAAAAGCTGCTCGCAGCGTATTTGTCCGCTGGCCTCAGTAGCGTCTCAGACCGGTGTAGTCCATGTGTTCTGACAGTGAAACCTAATCTGTTGTTTTTGTCTAAGCTGTTTTTAGGTGAGGGCCTGCGATCCCACGAGAGCCCCGGTCCATAACAGAGAACATAATCTATCGATCGGTGCACTCGCTGCACTTTAGATGTAACCCAACTCTCAGCCCTCAGCAAACCCCCTCCGACTGCCCCCGCCCCCAGCTGCCCCCACCACACCACCCCCGCATCCCTCCGCAGCATCCAAAGCTGCCTTCTAGGGTTCCGGGTCTAGCTGGGAATTTATTGATCCCGGTGAAACCCCCACCCCACCCCCCCCGCTGCTGATTATCATGTGTTTTATGGGCTCTCTGGGCGGGCGCTTTATGACTTTAGCAGCTGCGTCTGGTTTCTGGTGATGGACTCTGTGAAGTCAGAGTGGGAGGGGCGGGGGGCCGGGGGGGGGGGGGGGGGGTGCAGGGTAAGGGAGGGGTAACAATAGAGGAGAGAGAGAGAGAGAGAGAGAGAGAGAGGCAGAGTGATGCGTCGGAGGGCAGAGTTTAATCGATACTCTCGGGCATGACATCATCGGTCTGCGGGGACATCAGGCGCCCTGCCAGTAACCGACAGGCAGACACCAACCGCTAAAGTCATCGAGTTGGTTCGGAGCAAGCCGGGGCACCTTCAGGCCAGGCAGCATCTCAACAACAACAACAACAACAACAACAACAACAGCAGCAGCAGCAGCAAGTGATTCCAAACACTTTGGTGTGGAGAGGATTCTTCACACTGACTGCTGCGTACGACATGCTAGCACTTCAAAGAGACGAGTCGGCTTACCGCGTATAACACCGGATTAAAAATGAAACGCGTATCATTTCCTTGCATCAGCGGTCGGAGCGGCTCGATTTACACCGATGGGAAAAATGTATTAAGTTGAAATTGAGCGCTTTCTTTTTTGATTTGTTTATTCTGGAGATATTTTCTTTCTGTGTTTTCTGTCACAAAAGGGAAACGCTGGCCAATTAAGGCAGAAATCACAACTGTGCAATATTCTGCCATAAAAATCAATCACGCGAGTGCGAGAAGAGTTTCATACAATGAAAAGCACTTCATTGCTTCATCAACATAAATTAAACACAAACACAAATTAGAAAACGTTTCATTTTCTTCCAATATTTTTGTTCCGCCGCGCAAATACAGGTGACCTGAGGCAGATGTTGATGATGGGCAACGTTTAGAGCACGGCGGGAGCAGCACAATAAAGCAGCGCACGTGTTGTATGTCTTGATGGCTTCAAATTGGAGCAAACAGAGAAAAGAAACACGTTGGAGATAAAAGAAGGAGACACACGATGTCCCCCGTGTGCTAAATTTGGCGGAGCTGAACCGGAGACTTCCTCTGCCTTACCCTGATGACCTCCACACATGAGAGGCATCAAGTGAGTCTGGAGGTCATTTAGAAAACACACACACGTGCGCACGCGCGCACACAAAAACACACGCGCGCACGTAGTGTGGGAATGGTGAGAAGAGGACTTAAGGCAGTTTCCCTTCCGTCTGGAGGTGAATCGGCCTCCGATTGATTATTCATGGAGAAGGAAGAGACCCCTTGTAACCCGGCACTCTCACCCGTGTTAACTTTAATGATCCAGCCACGGCCCAAGTGCTGTATATCCTTACGGTTAGCGGGCAGCAGACAGGGAGGCAGGCCCACAGTCAAAACAAAGCAGAGACGGACACTGAATATCACCGTTATCATTATGGACGTCATTCGAATGACTTATTCACGCGGTTCAAGTTCCCTCTCAGCAGCCTCCGCAAGCCGTGTTCGAAAAATTAACTCTTTGTTGGTGTGTTTGTTGGAATAAAATATTTTGAACCCGTCTTTTATTGTACCATAGGATTCACTTCACCTGGGTAATTCACTTGGATAATCTGATCAATGACCTACTTGAAAGTCATTACTGAGGCATTTAAGTGAATACACACTGCGTCAGAAAACAAAATTATCCCGACTTTATTGGTATCAGTTTATTATATTATATTAGTGTAAACATATCAAAATTAGAATATAATTAGAAAATGCAAAGTACAATGTTTTCCTGTTACACAATAAGTTAATAAAACATTTTTTAACATCACATGGCAGCTGGATTGCTTAGCTTTCCACTTTGCAATAATCCATCTTCCCATGCACAGTGTTTTCCATCTGTCTTAATTGTCCACGCTCTCCATAATCAATCAGCTGATGTGGCTGAGGTGATTCATGTAAGCGGTGCTCTCGGCTACGGCAAAATATTTTATAACCACATTTTGAGGCAAACACTGATGACTTGTCTCACTGAACAAGACTGTTTAACTTCACCACCAAATGGAGAACCTTGAATGGAACCCACAGCTGAGTTACTTGTGACACAACGGTACAGTAGTTGGCACAGCAGAATGTTGTGGGTTCGCTAATGTTATGTATATCTTAAACCTACCATGGCTTAATATTAGCTTTTATATCAGCAAACGTTAGCTTTCTAGCTGAAGTTTGACCAATTTCACCAGCCAGTAAGTTAGCTAAAGACACCTTTATTGCGCATTTTATTGAGAAGACTTAGCTTTCTAGCCACGTTAAGTTTAAGCTATGTTAGTATGAGCAAACATTAGCTTTCCAACAGCCGTAACAGTTAGCTAAGAAGGCGCATTAACGTAGTTTACCTTTCTTTGTGGGTTTTGTAGTGACAGATGAAGTTGGGAGTTGTTGTGGTCGTGTGAAGGATTTTTTAGCTGTCCTTAAGAGCGTCATCGACAACATAATCCTTAAACCCAAATTGAATTATTCTTGGTCTTGCTGCCTCCATGACTGCTGCTCATGTGTTGTTGTCTGTTGACCCCTGTTGGTCTGCGTGTAGCATGCGTTGCACTGTAAAATCCCCCAATCATGTTTCAAAATAAAAACACATTTTCTCTTGTAATCTAAAAAAAAAGTTGCAAAAAAAAATGCAAATGCAAGTCCTTTCGAGTCATCTGTCTCAGGTCTAAGTCAAGTATCAAGTCATGAAGACCAAGTCAAAGTCAAGTCGAGTCTTTTATCAGTGTTTAGTCAAGCAAGTCTCAAGTCTTCAAATTTACGACTCGAGTCAAGTCATGTGCCATCTCTGCCTCCAGCACAGCCTCCAGACCTTCACCTGTAGAAGCGGTGACAGGAAATAGATGGATTGATGGCAAAGAGGTCGGCCTGTTTGAATTTGACAGAAAGGACACAATCGTCTCGCCACCTTCCAAGTGAACCTGAATGACAGAGAGCAACGTTCCCTGAAGTCACAGCCTCCACTGCGCCACCTGAGGCAATAATAACATCAACCTGCGAGAGAGGAGCCGAGCGTCGCGGCTCGCCTCCCTTCACGTGTGGGATCAAAGGATTCCCTGCGGTGGCTGCCTGAGCGTCTGATGAGGAGCCTCTTCAGCATCTCCTCAGGAGGCGCGCGCGCAGAGGGTTGAGGACGGTGTCAGCGCGCAGCCGCCGGGGTTAGTCCCGACATCGGCGCCGCGAAACGAGCCGGCGCCACAGCAACACGACCTCGCTTAAAAAAAACAACAACAAACAAACAAACAAACAAGCGCACACATTAATCACGTTTCTTTATTTTTTTCTTTTTTTGGTCTCAACCCGCCAACGTTTATTGCTGCACCCCAGTTGCCATAGAGACATGGTACAAAATATAAAGCGCTGTGCGCGCGCGTGTGTGTGTGTGTGTGTGTGTGTGAGAGAGAGAGAGAGATAGGGAGAGAGAGGGAGAGAGTGAGTGAGTGACATACTTCACCCTCTGCCAGGTTGTATTGACTGAGGTGTGCGTGAATTTCGACAAAGGGTGCACGTGTTACCTCTGCTGGTGTGTGTGTGTGTGTGTGTATGTGTGAGTGAGTGTGTGTGTGTGTGTGTGTGTTGGGGGAGGCGGTGGGGGTGATGTATTAAAAAAAAAAAAAAAACAAACAAACAGAGGAAACACTTGAGCTCGTCTGTCGGCACTCGGATCAGAAATAGGTCTCATGAACAGCTACTCATCAGATAAGGGCCTCTTTTCCATTCCCAGCCACAGACTGAAAATCATGCAACCCGCTCTGACTAAAACGTTACTCATAACCACCCCGGACATACCAGTAACTGACTCTTCTTATTTATAGTTGAAATCCCAAAAATGATATTTCAAGGAAAAAGTCATCTTTGGACTCACGCTATTGCTATCCCGGCTGAATAAGCGGTGAGGCATGAAGGGTTAGAACAGGATGTCTTAACTTTGACTGTTTCGGTGCCTCATCAATAGTTAAGATGACGATGTTACATTTGGATCATGTCAAATGATTTTGGCGGAAATATTTAGAAATGAAATAAAAAAAAAAAGAAGAGATATTTGGATGACTTTTGACTGTTTTTCAATGGAGGCCACTATTTATTACAGCCAGATGTTTTGTGATCTGTTCTGGCCGTGCCACAAATCAACCTCAGAACTCAGTGTGAATGAACTCCGAGTCCTCCAGTGTCTGAGAATCTCAGATGTTCTGCCTCTGAAATCGACTACAAAGAGCGAGAACAATGACGAGGCACCGATCTATTCAGCGAGGGCAAAATGATGATTCAGTACAATTTGTCTGACAGAAGAGAAAGAAATAGAAATTTCACAGACCAGAGTGGCAGGAGTGTGGTTTTTAGCTTACGTTTGACAGCCAAACGCTTGATCAGCTTTTTATACAAATCTATTTATTTGAACAGTAATTATATTCATACGTACGGTAACCCTGTGTCCAAGTTTAAAGTATGAACAGTGAGGAGTGAAGAAATGAGATTATTTTTCTCCAAATAATGGCGTTTTACCAACTATTTTCATTTCATGCAGCATTTCCTTCCAGAATCCCTCCTTCAAATCAGTTTGACACGACCCGATCTGGGAAAAAGTTAATATTTGCGAGTGAAAGTTTCTCACAAAGCCATATTCCTCTTCTACTGTTCTCCCGTCCATTTCTGATGAACCTCGCGCGGCAAAAGTGTCTCCTCTGCCCCCTCTGCAATCCTACGCGCCATCAGCGCTCAAACAGGAAGTCCTGAGCTTAGCACGTCGGATATTAATGGTCATAAGTGACTATTTTCAGGCCCCCGGCTCGGCAACTTGAGACGACTGTCAGCTGTGCACGGAACAGGAAGGAGTGTGTGTTTTTGGATGCGTGTCAGAGAGGGCAGGAAGCGGACGTGGGCACCTGAGTCACCTGATACATTGGAATCTGTCGCCCTCGATCACATGTTGGAATCTGTTGCGGCAGGCCAAGGACAGGCCAAGACTTTCCCACAGTCAAGGAGTGAATCAGAGCGACAGCCGTAGACAGCTTGGCTGAAACAATGTGGAAATAGATCCACTTCCTGCTAAGTGACAAAACGCAGAACCAAATGGTCTTTCCGGAAAAAAAAAAAAAAAAAAAAAAAAAAGAATTATAATAATGAAAAGAAAAACCAGAGTGGCATTACTGTGGATTGCTAGATGTCATGTTTCCCAAACACACTGGAATTATGTCACATATCCATCTGGTAAAGAGCTCACAGAGAGTGTTTGCTAAGCAATTGGACGAGCTCTCTGGCTATCACATTCAAATCAGAGCAGTCAGATTTGTTTTGTACTTCCAGTCAATCAGGTTAGCAACAGTCCAAGGCTTCCTTTCGGTCTCGTTGCACTAAAGACCACACTAAAGCCACGATAAACTGTTCTATGACCAACACACCTTGATGCCTTAAATGACCTACTGTGTAGAAATTTGGGGAAACACCTATAAAACTAACTTAGATTCATAAGTAAAACTCCACAAAAAGAGCGGTCCGGATTATAAATGAAGTTGTCTTTCGTGAACCAACAACTTGTCTTTTTATTCAGTCGTCTGTTTTGAGATTTCATGACATTGCATATCTAAGAACACTGGAAATGATGTACCGTTCAAGAAGAGTTTAAGTTGAGGGAAGGGAAATATCATTTCAGGGGATTGCTTATGTTTTCAACAAGTGCAGCAAGAACAAATGTGAAATACAGATGTGTGTCAGTGTTGGGAGTGAAATATTGGAATGGACTCAATGATGGACTCAAACTGTGTTTATTGCCTTTTTGAATTCAGAAAGACTTTAAAGCGCAAAATAATGAAAGACTATATATATATAACTTATGGATGGTACAGGATAGGAAGAAATAAGCCTTGGGCTTCAGCTTATTCCTTCTTATTTCTACTTTGTTGTAACCAAAATCAAGTTATTCATTCATTCATTCATTCATTCATTCATTCATTCACACGTTTGAGGATCTTGGTTTTTTGGAGCAGTTTCACACTTGCTGTCCATCACTCATGCAGTGGGGGAGGAGGCAGGGTTGTCTTCTGGGAGATCTCACTGGATTGATCTGCCTCAAATCTCAAAGAAGGACTTGTACAGTGTGGTAATGAAGGTTCTTAACGGCCCGTCTTTGGTTGGTGTTGGGGAGTGGAGGTGGGTCGGTGTGCTGGCAGCACCGCTGCCATCTCCTCGAGACAGCTGGACGCCCCAGTACAAACCTCCCACAGAAAAGCGAAAAGCGGACCGCTGATCTGCAGTGGGGGGGCGACACTCGGGGCCGTGGCTACTAACAGACGTGCGGCACACTTTAACCGTCCGACTGAGAGTCCTTGTGTCTTTTGCCAGGAAGAGTGAACTCTGTGCCATCGTCTCTGGCTCGGATGTCCTCGGCCAGCTCCCATCTTCTCTCTGCTGTGCAGCCATGGCTCGCTGGGTTAGTGCGCACTTCTTGATGAACAGCTGTTTGTTTTTGGCCCCAAATAGTCTGTGGCACAATGTGAAGTTGTTTGTTTTAGCCAATTTTGTCAAATGGCTCGAGCCCAAAAGGAGCATCTGGCCAACCAGAAGAAACACGATGAATTGAGCAGGCTACACAGATCTAGTGCTTAGGTTCGAAGTGGAAAAATGAGTTTATATCTTATTAGTTTGACTTACATTTCTATTTGGGGAATTGGAGGTGTGTGATGTAGTGTTTCCTTGGAATCTCTTAATCTCACGGTAACGACAATGATTCATTTCTGTGTTGCTATATTTTGAGGACTTGAAACAACAAAGTGTCAGTAAAGGTCAAAGGTCTCCTCTCCTCTCCGCTGTTCTCACCTCACCCCACCGCTCCTCTAATGATGACCTGCCCTCTGTTCCAAGAGCACAGCATGTGCCGGCGTAACAAGTGTGTGCAGCTCGTTAGCGGAGAGAGCTGCAGGACAGATTCGACTTGACCCTGTCACATGCTGCCGCTAACACCACAAGGCGCAATATCAAAACCGTCCAGCTGAAAGAGAGTAAAAAAAACAAGGAAGTGCTATTCTGATTCCGATCTTCCGAACCAACGTGGACCAAAGCTTTGGCGTTTTTCTTTGACCTGCGAACTCCAGCCATATGCCAATAAAATTGGATTTTTTTCCTGCACATGATAAATGCACATCTTTGCTTTTTGTCAGGCTAGCAGCTGACCCGCACTGCTCCAGGCCCAGACCATCACTTGCTGGCTCTCAGTGGTTCCAAGTGAAAAAGGAAACAGATTTAATGCTCTTGTCTCAGCCCCATTTCAACGACGCTGACATATGCATGAACCCTCTGAGCTTTCGGAAGTATGTGTGTGTGTGTGTGTGTGTGTGTGTGTGTGTGTGTGTAGCGTCTCGTTTGGCAATGCTCATTCCCCGCTAGCAAAATTTCTATTCATGTATGATAATTTTAAAGGGACGATATCATTGAGGAGCTGCAGAGTGGGTGAGCATGACACAGTTACACGCTGCTCATCAGACAGAGCATTACAAAAGTCTTCACAGAGCCGCTCCAGACGCAGTTTGATTTGATTATGCAGCCTGTATTTGGGTTATTAAACGTTTGCGACCGATATCTGACAAAAAAAAACTCTGTGCATCTCCGGTTGTGCTCCTTATTGTCTGAAAATTTGGGGCAGGAGCAGGTTTCTGTGGCACTTTGCGTGCTTTCTTTATGTTGACTGCAGTTGTAAGAAAGGATTAGCTTGGCAAGCTATGAGACGCTTTCCCATCCAGAGAGAACTGCCAGGAATGTTCCAGCTCGACCATGGTGAGGGGTAAAAATCAGAGCTATCATTAAAAAAAAAAAAAAAAAAGGGCTATTAAGATGCCATTACATGTACTATTAGAGTCCTTCCCAGGAAGCCGTCACCGAGAAAATCAGGTTGGTCGAGTTGAAATGAAGCTCATTTCTAAGAAGAAGAAAAAAAGCGACACTGACGTAAGAAGGCAAAGTTGAGTCAGAAGTCACAGAGTTTTCAAAATGTCTCCGCTTCATCCAAACGTGCTAAAATAACATCGTCACTCCCTTTCACAAACAGTAATGAGCTGAGGTGAAACCTGCCTCTCTGCAGGATTAGTAAAAACTCCAATTTAGTCCTAGACTAGCTCTAATCCATCCTCTTGCAATTGTCTTTGTTTAATCCAGAACAGACCAAATCTATGACTATTTTCAGATAAGTTTGTCCAGTGGATGTTCGAGCCAAGACAGCTGGGCATGGCTCCAGCACCCGCATGACCTTGTGTGCAGGAGAAGCGGTGATAGTAAGTGGATGGATGGAGGGATGGATGGATGGATGGATGGATGGATAAATGGCTGGATGGATGGATGGATGGATGGATGGATGGATGGAGGGATGGATGGATGGATGGATGGATGGATAAATGACTGGATGGATGGATGGATGGATGGATGGATAAATGGATGGATGGATGGATGGATGGATTCAAACTGTTAAACAAAAAAATGGGCCAAGCTTTTCAACGTATTTTCATACAGTATTTGAGGAGATCAGTTAGTGAGAGGACCACATCCAGCAGCCACCTACACACTTGTTAATGTTGCTAATAAGATGTCAGGGCACCACTTTCTAGACGTTCAAATAAGTTCACGTATCTATTGTCGATTGTCGGCTAAACAAAAAGAAATGTATTTTGGTGCGTCACTATAAAGTCCAAAGATTTATTCTTTAGATTTCTTTCTATTTATCTTTCAATTCTTTCTTTTTTTCCATGTGGATTTTGCATGTTCTCCCTGCGCCTACTCGAGTTCTCTCCAGGTACTCCGGCTTCCGCCCACGGCCCCTAAAAAACATGCAAGCTAGGTGAAACTCTAAACGGCGCCGTGGGCGGAAATGTGAGTGTGATCGTGCCTGTTTGATAAACCGGCGGCTGTGTCCTGGAAGTGACCCCGCTTTCCTCCCCGAGGCAGCTCGCTGGGACGGGCTCCATCACCCGCAGAGGCTCGGAGTGGAGCGGGAGGAGCGGCGGCGGCGGAAAATGGACGGGCGGATCGGTTTCTTTCTTATTGTCCCAATTATCGTTTGAGTGCTGCTGTTCAAAAAAAGCCCCCCCGCTGTTCCCTTCTCTCTCTCTCTCTCTCTCTGTGTCCCTCACACACACACACACACGCAGCGTCCTCTGTCTCCTGCAGGAAATAACTTGTTGACATTCTGTCCCTGAGCGCTGCATCTCTTGCCCTCCCCGCAGATAATGGACACTAATGAGGTGAGACAGACAGAGGCAAAGAGTCACAGGGAGACACGTCGAGTCGGGATGTTACATGAGCAGATGAAGGGGGCGGGGGGGGGGGGGGGGGGGGGAGGGGTAGCGGAGGCCGAACGCAGCGCCCACATGCATGGGTAAAAAAAAAAAAAAAAAAGTGTGTGTGTGTGTGTGCGTGTGGTGGTGGTGGTGGTGGGGGCGAGGGGGACGAGGAGGTGAATTAGATACAGGGACAATTAGGAGTGTTTGAATGAAACAAGAACACCCTGTGAGCACGTAATGAGATTACAATGTGGAAAGAACATTCATGATTATTTCATATTCGCCAGAGAGCTCTCGTCCCCGCTGACGCCAGGAAGCGTGCGCGCGTGCGTGCGCGCGCCTCGGTAATTAAGCCCTTGATATCGAGCCGGCACGCGTCGGCTCCTCGTGGACAGCGGAGGCAGAGTCTCGACGTGGGGAGACGACGCGAGCGTTTGTTTTTGTCCAGTGTTGTGTCTCGAAGAACATGCAGGAGACACAACAGCCGTGCGCCTAAGGGGGTTAAAGTATCTCTGAGATAGCGGGCCCGGTGCTCGGGGATGAACTCAAAGGTCGCAGCTTGTGCGAAATATATTCGCTCATATTTCCGAGCGATAGTACTTTGTGTCCACTGGTCTTCCTGCTGCTCTGTTGTTGTCCAGTACAGCAAAGCATGAGAATAAGAAGCTTTGCTTTTTGACTTTTACTGAATTCCCCCCCCCCCCCCCCGTAAATCTACAGTCTTCTCTCCTCTTTTCCAGCATTCAAGAAAGTCTTGTTTTCACATCTTCAATCTGACTGTTGTTGCTTTTCATGGTCAAACCTGACTTCTGATCTACTGTTTTCTCAAGTTGTTGATCGTCACTTTGCATTTTGAAAAGTGTGTTTTTTCAGAGTGCTTTAAATCATCCAGTAAACAATGTGCCTCTTAATTCGTAAATTTAAAGAATAAGGTTGCTACTGTACTGTACTATACTGTCTCTGTTTTTATTTCATTATTTTTTTGTTTGTTTGTTTGTTTTTTGTCGTGTTATTTGCAGGTAACTCTGTTTGACATTGTTGTGTTGATATCTTCTGTTTTTGGACCACCTTGAAAATGAGATGGTACATTTCAAAGTATTTATCCAATCGCAACAACAACAACAACAACAACAAACATAGGGCTAAATAAGCTGTATTTCGAGTTAGCATGAGAAAGTAAAGCGTTGCTCTTTGCCTTTTTCTCAATGAAATCAAATTGACTACTGTTCCTTTGCGTAATCATCTAAAAAAAAAAAAAAAAGAGGACCCGTTCAACCAGCAGTGTACCTGTTGCACATGCTTTCACACAAGTGAATAAGTAGTCCTTTGACAAACAAACAAATTCATATCAATTCATTCTAATCGCAATAAAAAAAAAAAGAAGCCCTGAATGGATTCATACTGTCACGCTTCAGTCGAATCTTTTTATTCCTTTACATCCTTCTGATAGAAGATACTGCTGCTCTCTTCACAACCAGCAGGGCTGCTGCAGAATAGGCGGCCTTCAGCGAGTCTTGCTGGAGGACGCGGCTCCCCCTCGTCCCTTGCTCGGCGCAGGCGTGCCAACACGAACAGCTGGATGGTGTTTAAGGCCGAAAGGTTTTCAGTGCAATCAGTCCAAGTCGGGGGCGAATTATTCATCGAGAGGAGCGGTGTAAAGAAGGCAACTCCCTCTCGTGCTCAATACAAACACACACACAAACACACACACACACACACTCACAGTACGAATCCGTTCAGATCTGCGAGTCAATTCTGAATAATTACAGAAAGTCGTGCTAATGCGCATTTCTTCAAGTTCTGCCTGTGAAGTGATCTCTGTGGGGAACCCTGTGGCGTTACATAATGGAACCCAGCCAACTCCGAGACTGCACACGGTGCTCGCAGTGAGTTCACGCAAAACGTTTGAGACTTGCGATTAAAGGGAATACCGGTGAACGATGGACGGTATTGAAAAAAAATAATAATAATTTAGTAAATTGGTTAATTTTTTGGTTAAAATTTGGATTGGGGTTTATTTATTTTTATATTAACATATCTACCGCAAATCTACAGTCTTAGTCAAAGTTCAGATTATTCTGCTAGGTTTGTATTATTTACTAGGAATGCTTTTATTCCGCTCAATATCAAAAATATTGTTGTAAAGGATTCTGAATTTCCTCTCCAAAAATAATCATGAAAAATTTCATCACATGCCGTTTTGTATTCATTGTGTTTTTCACGGCACAAAACCATACAGGTACTTAGACCAGGTCATATCTAGTCACACTGGTGAATATGGAGAAGATTCTTCTCTCCCACATGAAGTTACAAGGGGGATACTTATTATATCAGACTGTACGGAAGGGCTGCCATAGATTGTATCCCCCAACAGTCTGATATAATAAGTATCCCCCCTGTAACTGTAACAGTGCACTGAATAGCTTCATATAATCTTCGACACCACGAAGGGGACAGCGGAATAAAAACATTCCGGATAAACGTCTCATTTGTCCGTAGCAAGGCGTCGTTGATTAAACTAACCAACGGCCAGGGGATACAAATTCCAGCGTAGACGGGAGAGGACGTTTTGTTTCCGGGGCAAAGGTATCACTTCCGTTTTGGTTGATGTGTTGTGTCTTCTGATTTGCGGTTGCGTTTTCTGATTTGGGGGTTGTGTTCTGCGCTTTCCGGCCCACCGTACATTTCACACACACACACACACACACACACACACACACACACACACACACACACACACACACAGACCAAAGTACAGCGTAGATGCGGCAGAGGCAAACCGGGAAGCGGCACGTTCGCAGAAAGCCCAACGTGCGCCCCGCAAGGGAAGAGGGCCGGGGCGGCTCTGCTGACGCCTCCTCTAATCAGGATGCAGTGCGGTGTAAACACTCTCAATTCAGCTGATCCGGGGTTGTGGGCGGCGCGGAGTGCTGTGGGTCAGCGGGAGTTTGCGGCGGCCCATTATGCAAGCTGATAGATAATCTGAGAGGGTCCGATAAGATTCCGGCTAGAGTCCACGGCAGGGCGATAAGCGCTCGACCCTGTCAGCACAACCTGGTTCGTTCAGGAGGACTTGAAAAAAAATTCACCCCGCCATTTTTTTTTTTTTTTTTTTTTTGGTCGGCTGTGTTTCAGCCGTTCAATAAAAGGACAAACACACACGCAGACACACGCGGGACCGTCTCTGGGGCCGTAATTACACATTCTGGTGTCTATCAGCGGCGGAGCCGGCCCTGCTGAGCTCGGCAACTCTTCCACTTCCTTCCTGTTCCCAGTTACTATGGTAACAGTAAAGAAGAACTCCACGATCATCAGACGGATTGGGCAGCAAAAATTATTTTTATCTCCACTTCCCCATCTATCTGCCTGCTACAACCGGGGGGACTGGGCGTCCTCACGGTTTCCACACTGCAGCTGGAGCGAGCAGCCATTTCAAAGGAAGTGAGAGCGCCTAAAATGAGATAAAAGCACAAAGGCGGTCGGAAGCTCATCGCTTCCAGAAAGTGTAAATATTTATGAAAGCGGCTGGTGCACCCAGAATAAACAGAAACGCGCTCAGGGTAAATTTGAATAGCACGCGGCGCTAAATGGGAAGAGGACGCGTTCTGTGATCGAGGCTCCTTCTCACCAGTTCAGTCCACCTCGCAAAAAAAAAAAAAGGAACCCAGAGTTTTCCATATTTCTGTTTCAATTCGTTTTTTTCCTTTTAAAATGCATTCAAATTGCTCTTACATTGTCTTTTGAAAGAAATATTCGTTGTTTTACCCCCGAACATGAACTCTTCCAGGTGGGAAGTTTGGGTTTTAACTGACAGTCGAGCCAACAAGAGCAGGACATAGTACCTGATAGATGGATAGATATTTAGATAGATAGATACTTTATTTATTCAGATCTAGCAGCAGTCTTCACACCTACAGAGTCATTTCGATCAACTCATACACAACATTATAGTCATCATTGGAAAAAAACTTTAAAAAAAACTCCTGCTGACAACCTAGAAAGACTTTGTGTAAAACAAATCTTATAAGAGCTTATACAAAAAGAAAGATAAGTGTTTTTATTTTTCAGTTTTACAAAGTTCATTTGTAGGAAAAAAAAAAAAACATGCTGCTGGAAGAAAAAAAAAACAACAACAACAACAACAACAACAACCCATCAAAATGTTTGTTATGGCCTGGACTCTGCAGCCTTCGCACGCCATCCTTGTTTTCAAAGGCGAAGTTTCTCCTCGCGCCGAGGCTTTTCCATGTGAGTGAGCGTCTGGTGTCTGTCTCGCATCCAGCAATAAAGTCTGATCTAACCGTCCGTCTCGGAGGAGCAGCAGGGGTTGAGAAGACAAGCGCTGAGATGGTCTGACTCCGGCTGGCTGCTCCCGACATAATAGGCCAATTTGAAGGGGGGCTAATCATACCCCGAGGAGCGCACCGCATCGTGCCATTTATCATTTATAAGGGTCACGGTCGAGATGAGCCGAATCACCAATTACCTCATCCAGACGTTTTAGTGGTCGGCCTCACAAACTGACTGGACAAATACGTTACCAAATTGTAAAAGGTTCATGCATTCCAATTTAAAATTGCGATAAAACATGCACAAGACAAAACCTCACAAACCGGGAAGAATAATTTCTGAAATCCACGGGAGTTGATTCACAGTAATGACTAACTAACTAACTAACTAACTAACTAACTAACAAACTAAATAAATAAATAAATAAATAAATAGATAAAGCCCCTGAAACCTTTGAAAAATTGAGGCGAAAGTTTTCATTACACAGGAATAGCAGGTTACAGCCATTGGGACAGCCTTAAAATTTTACAAAATCTCAAATAATGACAAAATATTTGTATTAAACATTTATTTATTATTTAATTTACAATGGAGGGCGAGACGGTGGCGCAGTGGTTAGCGCTGCCGCCTCACAGCAAGAACGTCGTGGGTTCGATTCCGGGCCTGGCACCTTTCTGTGTGGAGTTTGCATGTTCTCCCTGTGTCTGCGTGGGTTCTCTCCGGGTTCTCTGGCTTCCTCCCACACTCCAAAAAAAACATGCATGTGAGGTCAATTGAAGACTCTAAATTGTCCGTAGGTGTGCATGTGAGTGTGAATGGTTGTTTGTTTCTATGTGGCCCTGCGATGAACCCAGCAGACCCCCGTGACCCTGAGCTCGGGACTAAGCGGGTATGGAAAATGAATGAATGAATGAATGAATTTACAATGGAGATTCATTTATCCAAGAAGAAAGTTCTTCTGAAAAGGATTTTATTTTGAAACACTGGACGTAAAAGGACACATTTAAAAAACACAAGACGTTTCGGTGTTCATCCAAACACCTTCATCAGTTGCTTGGTCCACAGGAAGTAGCTCTGGCAGTTAAAGACACATAAGGGTCACATGACAGCCCAATGTGTGAGCCAGAGGAGATGGTGTCCCAGCAGCCTAAGCAGATGCTCCTCCCTCCCGAGCAAATAGCTTGGTCTGTTAAGCGCCTGGGTAATGTCTTCAAAACAGCATTGTAAGATGCTCTACTTCATGTAGATGGCCTGCTTGATGCCATCCTTCACACAGAAAAACACAGTTCTAAGGATCAAGATGTCCACATCCTGGACAGAGAGAGGATGGATGGTTTGAGAGGGCCGTCAAGGAGGCCATCTACAGCATGTGAAAGTAGAGTGACCCTCTTTTGATGGAGGGGGTGGGGCCTGTGACATCACCTGTCCTCATCTTACAATGCTGTTTCGAAGACGTTCCCCCGGCACTTAACAGAGCAACTTATTTGGATGAACACCGAAACCTCTTGTGTTTTTAAATTTGTTCTTCACTCCCAGTGTTTTAAAATAAAACCCTTTTTAGAATATAAGAAAACCAATGCACCTGACACTGTTGAGTGAGAGAGTCATATATATATATATATATGTGGTCGCTCTTGAATTTGCATATGCGTTTAAATGGAGCTTTTTTTATTTAATTTTTTTTTACCTTTACCCTTTAGACTGTGCGAGGCTCAGCGTTGCCACAATCTGCTCTGTGATCTGACTGCGGTGTCATATTCACTTATTTTTGTTACTCTTTAACTTGACAACGGATATACTGCACACTTTAATGGAGCGGAGAGCATTTAACCCTTAGCCTGCCTGGGCTAAAGCTTAACCTGCTGGATGAGATTGGGCCACATACCCAGACGTGGACAAAATTGTTGGCACCCTTCCGTTAAAGGAAGGGAAACCCACAATGGTCACTGGAAAACTTTAAGTAAATATTTATTTGTCACTACTTTATGTCAGTGGTGGGTTTTTCTTTCTTAAATGAAAGGGCAATTTTGTCCATTTCTTTCCATATATTTCCCATATGTATAATGTATAGGTGCTACTTTGGACATCAAAAAGAACCCTAGTGTACTAACATCTTCCCGTTTACTTCCAAGACATCAGCAGACAGACCACTTTCTTCGCACTGTCTCACTCTAGCTCAATGGTGTGACGCCAAAAGTATCTAAAAGAAGCCACTTGGCGGCACCGACACTGACTTCAGACACCAGCTGGGTCACTGAGATGTTAAAACTCAAGAGTTGTGCCGGATCCTTGCTGGAAAGCTGCCACCTCCTTCCTGTGACACTGCCAGCTTCCTTTAGAGAAGAAGCAGGCCGGAGCGTCAGCCGGGTTGTTGACTGTGACAAAACAGGAAGCCGCTGCAAAGCTCGTCAACAGCGGCGGTGGCCGCGGTGTGGATGCCGCAATAGCAGCAGTTTTTTTTTCTTTTCTTTTCTTTCTTAACAGAACTGGGCATCATTTCCTCTTTGTAAGCAGGGCAAAGATCAGCAGGAGAAGGATGTCCTCTACTTCCACTTTGGTTAAACACAGCCAAACGTTCTTCAGTCTCCTTTGAGCGAATGCAATTTTTGATGTGTGAATAGATTTAATACCCGAGAGTGATATAATAATAATCCATCCAATATATCGTGTTTATTGCTCTGGCTTGAGATATGGAAGGAAGATATTGGTGAAGTAAAAAAAGTCATGGAGCGATGAAGATGAAGAAACAGCAAAAGAAGAAACAAATATTTATTTGCCAACTGAGGCGGCGCAATTAAATTTCAGTGGGTGGAGGTGATGTCAGTGGAGGAGATAAGAGCGGAGGGAATCAAGGACGGGATCTGAAGTTAAACTTCAAACAGAGTTGAGATAAAACTGTAATGTTTTTCTGGACAACGGCTCTTTTTAGGACCACACAGTTTATTAAAAAAAACAACATTTTTTTCTCCTGTCGGACACGCAAACGGCCAACATCGGGTTGTTTAGAAGGCTGGAAAACATTTTAATTGTGTAGTGCCGCAACTAAAACACTGGACTCTGCCCTCGCTCCACTCCAGAGCGCTGTGTCCAAACATTGATATGGACTCAAAACAGGTTTTTATGTTTCACTGTCACAAAAACAATTAGCCCCAATCTATATATATATTTTTTTTTTTTTCTTCTGATGTTTGGCCTTTCAGAAATCACATTTAGAGGTCAAAACAATTTGCTCCTCCATTTGCCGCGCGCGCGCAACAAAAAGCCAGCGTGCACCTGAGATATTAAATGGAGAGTCCTGGGAGCAATTTGACAGGACCGTCTATTAGAGTTACATAACCAAAACACAACAAAACAAAACCAAAAAAAAAATTGGGGCTTTTAGCCTCTCTTGCTGGATTGTTCAGACCGCAGTCGGCCAGCAAGAGGAGATGATGATTTTCCGTGTGAGGGCGCACGTAGCATGAAGTGGTGGCTGGTTTCGACACTCTGCGGCTCGCCAAACTGCCCTGATTTTTTTTTTCCTCTGGGTTAAAGTTCGCCTTTTCAGCCGAGCCTTGCAACCCTCATTTCCTGTCAGACTGCAACCTGCACTTTACACTGCTGCTGCCGCCGCCGCCGCCGCCGCCGCTCTTGGATTTGTTTTGCCGCTGCATTCGCCGGCACCGTCTTTACGTCGTTCGGCGCGCCGTTGCCCGACAAGGGTTCAAGACCCGCGAGTTTGTCAAAACACACCGAGAGTTGCCGCTTAAACAAATATTTGCCGCACGGGTTGAAAATAAGACAAAAACACCTTGTTGCACGGGGTGTTCTTTCTTGGAAGTGACATTTTTTGATGAATATTTCGAGGGATTGTTTATCTTTGAAAAATGTTTTCACTAATTAAACATTTTTAATAGCCGCTTTGGTTAAATTTTGAAACCTTCTGGAAGCTGCAGAGCGGAGCAAAACACACCTAAATTGCTCATCTCATAGTGTCAGTGTGTCAACAGAATACTTAGAACTAGCAAGTCACCACCTCCTGATTATCGAGCTATAAACCCTCGTTGGTCTATAGCCCTATGGTTTGATGGTGACTTCACAGTTCAGAGTTATCAGCGTTTCCCAGTCACTCCCCTGTACTTGTCTAAACCATCTCAGTCTGGCCTCTCTGGCTTTATCTGATAACATCTGACACACTCTGCCCCCGGACCTGATGTCCTCACTCCTGTCCATCCCGGCCGCTCCCTCAGAGAAGCTCAACATATATGCTTATCATATCTGCCACCTCCAGCTCAACCTCCCAACTTCCACCCTTTCTCTTCCACGCCTTTCCTTTCTAAACCCTCTGTTCTCCGCTGCTCTCGACTGTTGACACAGAGTGCTTGAAATTCTCCACCTATTCATCTCTCCTCTGTGTCACTTTGTATTCGCTGCTGACCTTCATTCGTCTCCACTGCATTTTCCTCCACCTGCTCCCTGTTCTCTCGCTGCAGATCCCAATG
Organism: Nelusetta ayraudi; assembly: GCF_046127955.1. Taxonomy (NCBI): domain Eukaryota; kingdom Metazoa; phylum Chordata; class Actinopteri; order Tetraodontiformes; family Monacanthidae; genus Nelusetta; species Nelusetta ayraudi. The sequence continues at coordinate 9,736,081 of NW_027466067.1, read as the reverse complement.
TCATCTGCAAACGTCACAATCCACAAGGTTTCCTGCCTAACTTCATCTCTGTCGGCCTGTGCATCACCAGGTCTCTGAGACTCGGACCTCACTTTGCAATCTGCTACCTGAATCACTATTCTGCCGCTGCTTACCAGCCCTGAATAAAGCTTCCCATCCTGGAGGCCACCGAGGGCTTGATGTGACAAAAACAAATGAAGCACTTTCCCTTCCTCGCTCCTCTCGTCCTCCCGCCATCCTCCTCTCCATGATCTCCGTGAGATCCCCCCTCATTACGCTCTCCGAGCGTTGCATGGCTGGACAGAGTGCCGCGCTGCCCCTTTATGTAACTGTGAAGAGCAGCCGAGTACAGTGCAGCACAGCGCAGGAGCACCAGCGCAGTGGGAGGACAGTGCTCGCTGAGTGTAGCAGCAGCGGCAGCAGCAGGAGCAGCAGCACCGGCCGCTATTTACTGTCATTATTAGGTCCCATTAAAGGAGTCGGCAACAGGAGGAGGCTTTCAGGGAAATATGGAGAGGCTGAAAAGCGGCTCTCTTGGTCAATGTCACCACTCCGGACGCCTGCGGTTCGACAGTGCCAGTCTCACTTTTGTCAATAAGAAGGGGGAACGTGGCGAGAATATCATTAATAGAGGTTCGACGACGGGCTGTTGAAGGTTTGGCCCCTCATGCTGAGGAAAAAAGACACAAAGAAGCAAAAGAAATCAGATACTATTATACTGTATTTTCAGATCAAATTTATTCAAATATATATTTATATATACATACAGTATATGTTGTTTATCTCTCTCCTATTGCCACCTACTACTATAGATACATTCATTTTAATAGCAGGCTTTTCTTTTTGACATTTTCCATTTTCACGTAAGTTTTCTTGAAGCAGGACTGTTTGATGTTTGTTCTCAAACTGATGCTCTTCCGATCTTTATGCAAATGCAGATCTTATGCGGATCCTGATGCTTTATGCAGTTTTGTCTTAGTGGGTTTTTACTTATACAAACATCTCGGTGTGACAAGTAGGCGACTCACAGTTCTTTGCCGTTTCCTTTGCCACAGTGGACTGTTGATGCTTGGATGAGGTTTTCCCTGGACTCCTTCCCTCTTCTTGGGAACGGTTTTAATATTATTTCATTTAAAAGATGAGCGTATGAGGTTAAGTCGCAATATTATATTTAGAAATACTGCACGGAAACGAACACGGAAATTTTAAATGCTTGATATTGCCAATAAACCTGTGTCACTCGCATGCGCACTAACGCACACAAGTAAAGTTATATTCTGTTTCATTTCATGTCCGCAGTTCCATGTAACTGTCACACGCTGGCCCTTTAACTAATCATTTCTAAGGAGGAAGTTACATAAAGTGTGATGATAATGTGCATGTGGGAAACCCTGTCACTGTGTTGCCAGGAAACCAGGAAGTAATCAGTCGGCAGAGTCGATCATCCCAGTCGCCTCCCTCCGCAAAAAGAGTGGGGTCCTTCATTTCCGTTACTTCCCCTCTGCCGTCTTTACAATATCCTGTCTGAACGACGATAAGGTGCATAGCGGGATCAGCTGACGGCGACGTGGAAAAACAGACAACCAAAAAATAAAAAAAAAATAAAAGCAGAAGCACAGCCGCTGTAGAGGAGGGAGGGGGAAGCGAGGGCAACACTGGAGGAGACGAGGAGGAGAGAGAGGGAGATATTTATAGCTCTGCTGTGTGCTCACAGCGCTGCGTTTAAGATGCTCTTTTCTGTTCTCACCAACCATCCGTCTCGCTTCCTCACTGCGCTGATCCCTGCTCCCCGAACCATCAGCGTTGATGCGCGCAAGTGTATGATTACTGCCCGCTAATGAAGTGTAATTCCAAAAAAGAAAGGCTTTGAGGGATATGGGCTAGCAGAGATAATGGACTCTGCTACTGTAGGAGACGTTGAGGTTTACAAAATAAAGAGGTCTGCGTATCAGATTTCTCGCAACAGTTAACGCGGCTTGAAAATGAGTTTGTTTTCTTGTTGAGTGGTAGCTTGCTAGCTAGGTAGCTTAGAGCTAGCTTACAAAGCCTTAACAAGTGACAAATGAACCCTACCCGTTAGCCCCCGCCCAAACCTCACTTTGCTGTGATAGGTTTTCCTATATGGCTTGCAAAAATATATATATATTTTTTATCTTATTGTTTTTTTTTTAGGGTGGAGCAAAAATGAGCACGCTAATTAGCAACATAAGAGGAACTACTCTAAGAGGATGTGTTAACTGTACACCTTCGGACAGTCGCTCCAGCTTCCCCCCCTCCTGTGAAATCCCCGAAAAAGCCTATTTACCAAATGTACAATACATTGCACACAAATATTTGGGATCATACACTGTAAACAGTGTTGATTGTGATGCCGGTGGTTAAGTTGGGCTGGGTTGTTTTGCTTGGCGGGTAAACACGTTGTTTCTTTGCCACACACAGAAAAACCCCACTGCGGTGCTCGAAAGGGGAAGCTGGAGAGTTTCAAAGTTCCAGTTAAAGAAATTGGATAGGTGAACGTTGCGAAATCTAGAGGCCGCGGCGAAGAAACGACGACGCGGGACCTGCGTGCGATTTTCCTGTCTGCCTGTGTGCGTTCATGTATCTGCCATCTTGGTGTGGACTTTAGGTTCACGTTTCACCAACATTTGGGCTTGTGAGAACGTGTCGTCTGGGTCTAAAAGGTTTCTGAGGATTATGGTTCAGGTTAATAAAGGTTATTCGTGGGTTGGGTGATGGTTGAGTTTATGGTGAGGGCCACTTCCAAATATAAGAAGAGTAATGTGCTGAGTTGCTCAAAACGCACTGGCAATCGATGACCAATTAACAAATGTTTAATTTTTTTGGTAGAAAAAAATTATTTGATACTATTGGTTTTAAATATATTTTGTCAATGAATTATTATTATTATTATTATTATTATTATTATTATTATTATTATTATTATTAATTATTATATTATTTTAAAAAACATAGCTATAAACTAGCTCCCCTTTTTAAATTTGCACGATATGACTTGTAAATACAGCATTCTCCTACGTACTGTATATGCTGGATTTCTCTCAGTCGGACGCTGTTGTTAGTCTCTGCCTCATTAACCGCCTCGCCATGTTGCAAGTTTTACTTATGACGCGAAACGCATCAGATATTTGCTGCCGTTGCTTTCCAGGGGTGACTCTTCCGTGGGGTCAAATCAACAGGTCACACGTGTTACAGAAAAAAGAAAATATCTCAATATTTATTTGCGGTATAAACATGTGTAGAGTTGCTTCCACATACTGTACAATACATAGGGTCAACTGTACTTCCTTCAGTAGACAGAAAGGTCAAACTGTCCTAGTTAACATGCCCCTTGTTTTTATACACAGACAGATTGCACTATACATATGCATATGTATACGTATACATGTACATGCATACGTATACATATGCATATATATCAAAACAGCACAATACAAAACAGCTTCTCAACAGGTGTCTGAAGCTGTAACACGATGCAAGATGCATGGTCAAAAAAATCCCTGAAAATTTCCTCATTGAGGTAACATTTAAAAAAAAAAAAAAAAAAAAAAAATCATTCACTTTTTATTTCCATTGGTACTCGTGAGCGTTGTCACCGCTGCTCTCCTCCTCTCCTGCCGACCCCTGTTCTCTTCGGTTTTCTTTTTTTTTTCCCCTATCCCACATTCTCGCCGAGATGTCGCTACAGGTTTAAGGACACGGAAACGGGCGTTCCCGCGATCTGGCAAAATTTACAAACAGAGAAAAAAGTTTCTCTTTCCAAAATACAAAGACACGCCCACGCGCGCGCGCACACACGCTCACTCACGAAAACAAACGCACAAGAAAGCAGCTTTAAATCAATCGTATCGTTTTTCAATGGTTAGAGTTCCATATTGAAATATGGAAACGTCTCAATCCCGGGGTGCATGTGATCAAGTCCTCGCCGCTCTTTGTTTGCTTGTTTTTTTTTCCTCCTTTCCTTATTGTGTTGTGGGACACGACTACAGACGAGGGCAGGCCGTTCAAGCATGGCAAAATTATCTTCATCTTTGATGCTATACTAGAGGATCATTTGCATATAAATTCATAACATATATATTTATATACTGTATACCCAGATACATATATACTCAGATTGAAGGCCACAGGAATAGCATAGAGCACATTATATCAAAAACAAGACAGAAAAAAAAAGACCTTGTAATTATAAAAGCTGGGTGATATAATAGTCGTTTGTCAAATGTAACTGGCATGCTGAAACACAGCTTTGGCTGTCTCAAATAACGTGTGTGTGTGTGTGTGTGTGTGTGTGTGTGTGTGTGTGTGTGTGTTTGAGCGGTGAGGGAGAGACTCTGCCAGCTTGTAGAGGCACATCACGCCCCCACCACACACACTCACACTTTAGACATCCCAGGCAGGTTAAAATGTCACTTCAGTCTGTAAACTGTATCACGTGTATTGTTTCATAGAGTAGACATGGTACAAAAAGAAGAGGACTCTAAAAACGCTTTTGAGGTCTTGGATCTACAAAATACTGCAAAAAAGAGTTCTGATATATTGCAGGATAACAAAGAGGACCTCGTGCGACCCGTGGAAACGACAGCTCGCTGTCCGTTATTACCGTGTTATGATTCATAAAACAAATAGACAAACTTTTTTTTTTTCTTTTTCTCTTTTTTTTTTTTTTCTTACACAATGTTCTTCATAAGTGACATACAAAGAGTATTGAACAGTCAGCGAGAAAGAAGTTAGAAAGGTTATATAAGGCCAGCTAAAACCAACCCTGTTAAGATTCTACTGCCGTCCCCTCTGGAACTCAGCTCTGTGTCCGGAGACCCCGTTCACGTCGCCCCGCTGAAACCGTATACTGCGCTTCCGTACGCGGTGCCATGCAGGAAGCACTCGCCGTACTCCGTGTTTGTTACTGGGTAATAAATGGGACCAAGTGCAGGTGTTTTCATTCCACAATGGTCAGCAATGAAACGAGGAACTGTAAACATATTTGACACTTCTGATCTCCAACAAGCGCTTGAGTCGCATCGGAGCGGTGAGCCAACAGTAGTCCACTCGGGAAAAGACACCGATCTGATCGTGATGATTTAGAAATTTGTACGTGTCGCCACCGATCAAACGACGCACGTCAAATCAACAAAGGCAAAAAAGTGGCCGACTGAATCGCAGGGGTTTTCTGGGAAGGAAACGCAGCAGGCCGACAGATTTCTCAGCACTTTTGCTCTGATCGTCAGTCAGCTTAACCACTTCCTTGTCCTCACCTACGGCCTCAAGGGTTTTCTCAGTGTGGGAAACCTCATGAGCGGCGCTCGTCTCTGCTGGCGCATGCTTCCGCTTTTTGTTTTTCTTGTTTGTTTTTTTTGGTATCAAACAAATCCTTACATTGCCTGCTGCTCTCGGTCACACGCTGGCTGCTAAAACCCAGGCGTGGTAAAGCTAGCATGTACAAGCTAACAAGGCTAACTCACAAACTCCTCACGCTCGGCGCGCAGGAGGTTTGCAGTTGCAACACCAGACAGTCTGGCGAGGATCAGCTGAGGTCGTGAACAGGGTCTCGGATCCTCCCTTAACCACACGCTGCTCACCGCTGCCCCCGCTGGGCAGGCGGCAGCAGTGTAAAAAAAAACAAAAAAAAACGGTCCCCGTAAATCGTTTCCCTTCGACGATAAAGCGACATCGAGCCGTTAGCCATGGCTTAAGGGGGTGAATGAACTTGGACAGAAGTCTCTAGTTTTCTCCCAACGCAGGTAAAGGACAAGACGCTAGCTAAGTGGCTACATGCAGTCTAGTGATTGAGGCTGGTCCCGGTCCGGAATGCCGAGGCCGCAACCCCTCCGTTGGCGTAATGCAGGGGTCCCCAAACTTTTTTCGGTGGTGGTCACATCCTTTCTGTGATGGAGGGCCAGAGTCAACTGCCTTTTCCTCGCACTGGACTAAAAAAAAAAAGTCCATCTGTCCACTGATGTTTAAAAACTGTTTCCCTGGCAGTTTCGACATTTTGTCGTCAGGCAGTCACGTCAAAATCGAACCTTTTTGGGGGGCTGTAAACAGCTAAAACTGCCAAAACTTTAAATAAGAACACCAACGACAAAATGTAGAATAATTGGCCGTGTTAAGATGGATCGTTTTGGACGTGAGGTGGGCCACTCCACTTGTTTAGGCAGGCCAGATGTGGCCCCCGGGCCTTAGTTTGGGGACCCCTTGCGTAATCTGTACCAGGATTCGAAAGAAAGACGGACGACATCTCAACGGGAAATAGATCCGAGGCACTTCCTTGCCCAAGGTCGCCGCGATAAGCTGCCCTGAAAGTTGCTCGTAATTGTCACCGACACCTTAGCGGCGCCGCCTCCGCCTCCCTCCCCGCCAACAGAACACCTCTCATGTGAGCGGCGGCGGCGGTGGAACGGCCAGGGGGAGGTTCAGAGGTCAGTTTAGCTCGCGGCTAAGAATAATCCAAACAGCTGGTGGAAATAACTGGCACCTCTCGTTCGCTCCGCCGTACGGGAAGGGAAGCAGGAAGGAGGAACTCGCAACTTGAACATCTCTTGGCCAAATGTCAGATTTTTGCCCAGCCGCGATTCCATGCGATAATTCCTCCGCCGAAAGCTCCACTTCCTCTCTCCCTCCCTCCCTCCCTCCCTGTCTCGGCCGCGCAGCTGTCGGGACTCGTCGCGGCCTGGGACTGCTCTCGCTCTCTCTCTCTCTCTCTTCCTCTCTCTCTATCTGAAAGTCTCTTTATCTGCCCCGATTCCAAACACTGGCTCCAAGTGCCGACATGTCGATGGCTATACCATTGTGCAAACTGCATTAGGTCATTACGAACCTAGAAGACACATACACAACTTAGAAGAAGTAAAAAACAAAAAGAAACAAACATAAAACTGAAGGAATATCACAAAAAGGTTCATCTTTGTTGGCGCTGCCACACCCGTTTCCCTTCTTTAGTTTTACATTCTCTTAAGCCATTATTGGATTGGATAGATACGATTTCTATGCGTATATATATATATATATATTTATATAAAATTCTATATTTATATAAGGTATATACTTGTGCGTAAATTTACACAAAAATATACAAAAAAAAATGCATTTAGACATACTGAACTTGTTATGGACTGCCTATACATTTTCTGCTTTGTACTTTCACATACAAACAGTACAAACATACATTGTGTGTGTCCGTGTGTGTGTGTGTAATTCCTTGGTTTGTTAAAAACTCTACATTCGGTAGAGAGCAGATCACTGACGCAACCAAATCCCGGGTTCTCCACTTGGCACCAGTCGTCTCGGCTCCAGAGCTGAGACGGAGACACAGAGGATGTTGCTGTTGTTGTCTTGGATGAATTACCGTCCACGTGTTTGCTTGTTTGTTTGTTTGTTTGATTTTGCCATGTTCCTATCTTTGTATGAAGCTGTCTGTCCCGCTGCCGCCTTTATTTGTTTGTTGGTTTGTGTCTCACGAACGCCTCGTCGGTTCGTCTTTGTCGCGGGTTGATCGGGACACTCCGTCCAAAACAGAATTCCCAAGAGAAAGCCATCGCAAAAAACCTGAATGTCAGAAAAATACCCTTTCTCCCCCCCCCCCACCCCACCCCCCCTTTTCTTTTTTTTTTTTAAAACACGGCATCTGCGAACCATCCCGTCCCCTCTGAACGCTCCAGCCTGGGCGGCGTGGGCGGCGAGGCTCCGGCGAGGCCTTCAAACATTCACCAGGAGCCGGCTGCCGCTTCGCTCGCAGCTTCGCAAAGACGTCGCCTCGACCCCTCGAGAAAGAGAGAGAGAGCGAGAGAAAAAAAACAGGGTCGGCCCCCCCCCGACCGCCGAAACGCTTCCGATTCTCATGTGGACTCCAGCCTGTCCAGCTGGAACACGTTGTGATTGGTCGGGGTGGTGAAGAAGAGCTGCTCGTGCGTGGGCGAGGCCGAGTGGTTGTCGCAGGGGCTGTTGAGGCCCAGCGTCCGCTCAAAGTCCAGCAGCTGGCCCATGAAGTTGAAGTTGGGCGAAATGTTGGACTTTTTCCGCTTGACGAAGTCGTAGGCGTCGTTGAGCGACAGGTTGAGCTTCTGCATCAGGTAGGCCACGGTGACCGTCACCGAGCGGCTGATGCCGGCCAGGCAGTGCACCAGGATGCCGCACTTCTTGGAGCGCGCCTCGTCTGGAGGGAGAAGAGCCAGTGTTAGGATGGCTGATCACAGAGGGCGCTGTACTGAAGTCAAAGTATGGATACTAGAAGAAAACAGTCTGGTAAACTAAGGAGCACTGATTTAACTCTTTTACCCAAGTAAAAGTAAGAAAAATACAGGTTCTGAAATGTACTTAAGTAAAAATAATATATTTTTTGCCATTAATGAATCAATATATTTGTGATTATTTTGCAATGAAAAAGTCATGACAGGATATTCTGGACTCAACTGACCAGAGGTCTTGATGACTATCTGGATCATTTTGATACTCTCATGACAATAGTTTTTTTGTTTTCTTTTTTTAACTGCAGCACAACAAAATTAAATCAGTTATATTTTTGACCAGTGAGACATTCTAACAATTTTAATAACAATCAATAACCAATGTTATTTTCTACATGTTCTACATGTAATTTTTTTCTCTGTTCTGAAAACTTTCTGAAACTTTTCTAGTGGAATAAGTAGAAAGTATTTGTATGCAAATGTAGGGAGTAAAAGTAAAAAGTTGCCAGAAAAAGAAATACTCAAGTGACGTAAAGATAACTGAAAAATATACTTAAGTACAGTAACAAAGTATTTGTACTTTGTATTTCCCACCTCTGGCTGATTAGTCAATAAATAATATCCCGGAACAAAAACGCTGCTAGCAAAACCATCCTCATACCATTTCTAATGGTACAAATATGAGGGTGGAAATAAAGCCAAACTGAAATTTGGTGAGAACAAATATCAGAGTAGCGCAGCTGGGGTCATTTTTCATTGGAACAGACTCCTCCACATACAAAAAAAAAGAGGAAAAGAGCGAGGCTGATGAAAACATCTGGGATTGATTGTGAAGACGTGGTGCAAATATCCGTTTCATTGTCACTGCTCTATCTCCGGTGAGGTTTAGTCACCAAGTTGTGATTGTTGAATGGGGAATGACCTTCCTCAATGACAGCACAAAGTCATGTTTCAAAGTCACTCCGTGTGTGTGTAGGAAAATGCCAAATAAAAATAAAAGAAACATCTTGCATTATTAATAGACTACATCAATCCAGGCTTCTATCAGTTTCAAGCCCTGGCACTTACATCACTACAGGCCATTAGAGCCAAAGTTAAGTGCTCCGTTGCTTTCTTCGCCCTCGCTCTCTCCCTCCGTCTCTCTCTCTCTCTTTCTCTCTCTCAGCCACCCTTTATCTCGCTCGGCCTGCATCTCTTGTTCTTGGATCGAGGTCAGCCGCTTTCAAGCGCCGTCTGCCAAGCGTGCGGGCCGAGTTGAAGTCATACGTGACGTGTGCGCGTGTTTTCATACTTATGAGGGACCCGTGAAAGTTTCGGGAGATCCTCATCAGGAGCTGAGCAGTGACTCAGATCGAGGAGGGGGAAGAATGTGCCGCGTTACGAAACTTTACCAATCCAATCTGGCGTTTTTCAGTTCGGATGCAAATCTAAAAGGTTTAGATTTAGATAATACAATCTAGTAAATTCCTGCTGCCGAGGAATATTCATTTCAAATTGAGCGTAACTGACTTCCTGTCACACTAGAAGGTTTTCCAATCCAACAGAAGGAACTGAAGAGCAAAATGGAGACCCTCAGAAATGGCTTCAGAGGCCTTGAACAAAGTGTATCTCCTCACGTGTGCTAGTCTGGTGTCTGCTCTGTGTGTTTCTGGTTGGTTTTTATGGCTCGCTGGAGGTCTTTCACCTGAAACGTTGCCAGAAACTTCATTAACCTGCGTGAGGCAACAGCTCTTCCGCAGTTTGACGCGATCGCTTAACAACACACTGTGCGTTGTCGCCGCACGTCTTGCTTTTCGACGTCACTCGAGCGAAACAACTCCGAGCTATGAAGACAAAGCCAGTTAGCCTCGGCTAAGCTAATAGAACTGGGTCTGGTGTGGTCTGTCTGCTGTCCGATGACATGCATTTGACATTTATCAGCCACCGTGGAGGCCAAGAGGTCTCAACCTCGATGAACCCCGACCTTGTTGAACACAAAGCTCCGAAAATCTCCTATAATCTATGTTATTTAGGAGCTGGGCACCGATGGGGAACACCAGAAGGTCACGTCTGGGTCTCCTTTGGAGGGCAGAGTCTGTCTTTTACCTATAATTAGCCACCATTTAACATCAGAGCAGTGTGGATCTGCCTTGCCCCCCCCCCGCCGATCCCACTCCGCGCTCTGGCATTCGTCACGCGTCATCCCAACGACTATCAGAGACGTCTGACAAGAACGAAAGAGGAACGCCGAGGGATCTGGACAATCCGTGACCAATGGAAAAGCTCTGGACTTCTCTGTGACTCACCACTGAGGGAATTCACTAACTCTCTGGGAACCAGACCGGACAGAATTCTGGGAAATACTGACGAAAGGGGACGAGATGGGGGCCAGAATTGTTTTGGAATGACCCAACAATGAATGGTACTGGCTTTGTTTGTTTTTTTTTGAAATCGGAAATAGCGAAGGGCCAAAGGGGGTTTGTCGGAATTAATTTAAGCAAATATAGCAACATGGTAAATCTATAGTTCATCAATTTACCAAAAAATAAATAAATAAATAACTGCCCACATTTAATCAAACAAAACAACACATGTATGTGGGAGTGCAGTCAAATGAAAACTTTTTGGGGAGAAATGAAAAACTTAATTGGAAAGATCATTTTAAAACAGATCACGTTGGATTCCAGATTATTTGCACTTTTGTCTTTATATCTGGATGAACATAAAATTAGTAAAGCAGAAGGTACTTTTATTGATTTCAGTTCATTAACAGCAAAAGGATGTATAGCTTGAAATTGGTTCAAACAGATGTTGTCTAGCTCACCTTTGGAAAGAATAACACATACACATTAAGTCAAGGCAACAACAATTCAAAAAGATTTGGAGGCCCTTGAATGATGCTCTTAAAGACTTTGATGTTTCTGATGTCTTGAATAATTTTTGAATCCCTTGCAACCATGTGCTGTATCTAGAAGCTATGCTAGAGGCTACGCTCTTGAAAGGCTCTGTCCTATGTTTTATACTATATTTACGTATTTCTTTTTCTGTTGTTGCTTTTCTTTCTATATCTGTTTTCTATATTTGTAGAAAACATCTGATACTGACCTGTTTTGTAAGGAGGAGTATAATTGAAAATTGTATCACTTTGTAAAAAAACAAAAAAACAAAACATAACAATGTTTATGGGTAAAAAAAACAAACAAAAAACAAAAAAACACAATAGTTTGCCAGTCTGTCTAGAAAATAGCAAGTGGGCGGATTGATACGTGGCCGTCCCTGAAAACACATGGAAAAAGAAGACGAGCGATTACTCACCAATAAATGAAATGGCCTCTGGGAAGAACTGAGACAGGTTCTGACTCCAGTGATCCGAGATGGGGATCTGCTTGTATTTGAAGTCCCCCTCGTGTTCAAACATGTTGGGCAGGTTGGGCGTCACGTTGAGGATGTACTTGATGTTGTACTGGCTGAGCACGTCCAGGTTGGTGGAGTCTTTGGCACAGCCCAGGTAGAGGTACGGCAGGATCTGGACGGGGAAGGCGGGCTGGTTGTTGGGCAGCGGGCTGCCCTCCGACTCGGTGGCGCTGCCCGGCTCGCGGTCCGACTCGCCGTCCGAGCAGTCGGAGCTGATGCGGAGCCCCCCCAGGCCGAGGACGGAGGTGGGCGGGGAGCTGCTGGGGCAGGAGCAGTCCAGGTTGGTCTCGCAGTGCTCGGGGTACTCCGACTGGAACTTGTTGAAGCCCCCTGGGGGAAGCAGAAATCAGCAAAAAAAAAAAAAAAAAATGCATAAAGGCACATAAGGCGCAGCACGACTGGGTAGTACAACAAGGTGAAGTCAATTATCTACGGTCAAGTCTGCAGGACACATCAAGATGAATTAGCCAAATGGCTAATATGGTGTTGTTGGATAAACGATCATTACATTCTAAACATTATTACACTTTAGTTAAACCGAGGGGGGGGGGGGCACACACCACATAATCGCAGTTCATATGAATATCTTTTTGTCATGCTGCAGGAATGGCATGCGTCTGATTCACCGATGTGTATGTTAATGGGGTAAAAACGTGACAACGACGTCACTATGAGGAGGCAAACGTGCCGGCCAGATGTTTGCGCTCCATTGAGAAAAGCTGCGTCCAGGGAGGATCAGCAGCAGCAGCAGCAGCAGCAGCAGCAGCAGGAGGAGGAGGACACTCTGCTCTGCTCCGCTGCTGCTGCACTTTTTCTTTTTTTTTTGTGAATGACAGCAGCTCGGGCTTGGGACTCCAAGCGCACGCGCGCGCGAGAAAGAGAGAGAGAGAGAGAGAGAGAGAGAGAGAGAGAGAGAGAGAGAGAGAGAGAGAGAGAGAGAGAGAGTCCACTGATCAAAACACACCAGCCAGCCGCATCCCAAGAGCTGACAAATCCGATTCTTAATCTGCGGGAACACGCGACGAATCTTCCCCTGTTCGGTTTCATTCATGAAAAAAAACGGCACTTTTTTTTTTTTTCCCTCCTTTGGTCAACCCCCCAACCGGTGAAGCAACAACATGGCGGGGGCAAGTATCTCCATCTACATCGTGCTCAGTGTGATCTCAAACAAACACATCCTTTATTGCCCTGTGTATGACATTTCAATGTAGTTTCAGTCTCACCGTGACAGCCGCTTTACGCGCGGGCTGTCGTTTGTAAGCGCTCAGCGGGGAGGAAGCAGTCAAAGTTCATTATAGTTCAAATACAGTCACCGCTGATAAGCTTGGATAAGAAATAAATTAAAAAAAAAAAAAAAAAAACTGCACTCGAGTGTGAGTAGATAGACCATTGCGACACACCGGTGATACATCTGTAATTACACGTTTAGCGTGTCACTGTTCTGCAGTGAGTGGGGAAACTTTGCTGTGATTCCTGCCAACAAATACAAGACAAGACGAGCGAGTTTGTGTTCCGTCCGCTTACACACACACACACACACACACACACACACACACACACACACACACACACACACACACACAGAGCGAGCCAACAACAACAACAACAACAACAACAACAACAACAAGAAGCAGCAGCTCCTCACCCTCCAGGTAGAACGCCTTGCAGCCGTCGTCCCGCAGCTTGTGCAGCAGCAGCCCCAGCACCGAGCTGCCCAGGCCGGACTCCTGGCGCTCGGCGCTCGCCGCCTCGTCGTACAGCAGCACCACGTCCGTCTTGCAGCGCTTGACGAACTTCTCCTTGTCCTCGTTGTTGGGGATGATGGAGCGGATGGGCAGGTTGCCCTTCTTGAGCCTGCGCAGCATGAGGCCCGGGATGGCCAGGTTGATGGCCGACTCGATGTGCGACGACTCGTACAGCTCGTGGGACCTGCAGTCGAGCAGCAGCAGCGCGCCGGCGGCGGACTCCAGCTCCTCCTGCAGCCACTCGGCGCTCTTGCTCGACGTCGTCATCGTGGTCACGATCGCGGAGCCTCGCCACGGGTGGTTAATTCTCATCGGGGAAACGTTGGTCCGCCGCCTGCACCCCCCTCCGGTAGCGGTGTGCGGCGCGTGGAAACGAGCGCGAGCGAAACCGACGGCCAAAAAAACAACAAGAGCAGAAAACGAACCTAAAGAACGGCGGAGAGGTGATAGAAGGAAAAATAAATAAAGAAATCGGGGCGCTAAACTTGCCTTCCCGCGGCCACTACAGCAGCAGCAGCCGCCGCCGCAGCGGGCGCACGCACCCACAACGCACACGTCTCCCCGACGCGCAGCCACATCCAACGCGCACGCAGCGATGGGGCAGCTCTGGGACGGAGCAGCACAACTTGAACATGCAGAGGTTTCTCTTCCTCCTCCTCCTCCTCCTCCTCCTCGTCCTCTCAGTCCGACAGAAGTGGAGGTTTCATTCCAGCCCATCGACGTCCATTCGCTCCAACTTTGACGGCTCGACGACACGGAAACCCGCCCAGCTGCCCCCCACCACCACCAACACCACCACCTCCCTCTCTCTGCCTCTTTCTCGCTACTGTCCGGGGACGATGCGTCTCTGGCCGCTCGTCAAGTCCATGATCAGCGCGTGCGTCGGACTGGCCGGTCTCCGCGATCAGCAGCAGCAGCAGCAGCGGCAGCGGCAGCAGCGGCGGCAGTGGCAGCAGCGCCTCTGGTTTGTCATTTCCACCGTGTGGACGCGTTAAAGAGGCTCCGCGCGCTCGTCACGGGGAGGGAGGAGGCGGAGCGCGCGCATTTAAAGGCGCAAAGCCGCGGAGTAGAGCTCGAGGAGGCTCTCCTCGTGACATTCATAAGTGTTCATTGATGGTGGACGACAGGCAGCGCGGCCCGACGCTGAATGGCGAAGCGGCTTAATAGGATCACAGGAAATACACGGTTTCTCCTCTCCGTTGGTGTCTTTAGTTTGATGTCTGCGAGGTTCCGGTTTCAGCAAATTTCACGTACAGTAGATACATACATACATACGAATATACATATATGTATGTATATATGTATATATATATATATATATATATATATATATATATATATATATATATATATATATATATATATATATATATATATATATATATATATATATATATATATTTGAAAGCATGCCATATGCACACATACAAACATGCAGCAGGCCCATTAAAACGGGTTATTATAAACAGTGGGGGAATATTTTAAAATCATACAAGCATTGCCGCTTTAATGAGATATTTATGCTTGAAAACGTTACAGGTCTTATTATACTTATTTACACTTCACACTTGTGATTGCAGATGGGTCAGGGCCATCTAATAAATGTAGTGCATTTAATAACAAGGATGGAAGAATTACATCCACTCAATCCCAACACGATAAAATAAGAACAAGTTCAACTCTTTTACATCTTTAAAGACTGTCCACTCCCTCGTCAACGGATGTCTGCATACTGTTCACCAACAAGAAACTCTGCTCGTCAATGCATAATGTTGCGCCTTTGTTAAACATAAGGGCTCTCTGTATGTTGATCAAACAGCAGTCCTGGAGTTCTGTCATGGAGAGATACAGACTGGAGATAGTCTCCCCCTCAGATGGCTTCAAGCTCTTTATCCAAAGAATCTGTCCTGTATAGCAAATGAATTAATATTAAAAAAACGACAATTCAATTACGCTTTTTTTGAATTGCAAATACATTTTTCATTTCAATTTTAGATGCAGTGTGTTTAAAGTTCGAAAATCTGGAGTTGAGCCAAATAATTGATTCAGATAAATAGTGACAAAGCTATATATATTAAAAAAAAAAAAAAAAATCCTGATATTTATATAAAGTTAACTTGTCAGTCTTTCTGGATTCCACCTGTTATACAGACAAAAACCTTTTCTGTTTTTTTTTTGTATTTATTTTCAAATTTCTTTTTTTAATACCATTGACCACAATGATCGAGGTTTCCCTGACACCACAGATGTCAAACTCCGGCCCGTGGGCCAAATTTGGCCTGCTTTGTAATTAAATTTGGCCCACAAGGCAATACAAACCCACTACTGGAGCTGGCCCGCCAGTATCATACATCACATGCACCGCTAATCCTACAAATCCCAGAATGCTGTGCTCAATCAGGACAGGACGTTCATTGATGAATATCATTATTATGACTTATTTGTTTTATTGTTTTTTCTTTTAAAATGCATCATCAGCCCGTGAAAAGGGTTATTGCTGAAATTTTATTTACATTTTATTTGTTTTTGGTGAGTTTTAATTAGATTTTTTTTTTTTTTGAAATCCGATTATGCTTGTGTGAAATATGACGTTATTTATATTGTATAGTCTTTAGCTTTGCTTTGTTCCATATTCAGGTTGAAGCCAAACTTGTTTGGGGTCCATATTAAAAGGTTCACTGTTATATCTGGAGGAAGGCTCGTTCAATAAATATCAATATTGGACCGAGACTTTGTCCAAGTTTTAAACTGTGCGTTTGATTTCGACACGCCTGGCCTGCACCGCCTGCGCGCTGACAGCTGCCGCCTTCATTCTGCCCAGCGCCGTTTGTCTCGTCTTGACGGCAGGACCACCACGCTTCCGTACCTGCTCCGCCACAGCCAAGCCGTCGCTGGTTCGTCGCCACACTCGGCCCATGAATGACCTAATAGGGCATCAGCAGGTTGTGACAGAGGCACGGAGGGAGGGGAGGGGGGGGGAAAGAGAGGAGCGTTTGATTTCCGCACAGCTGCAGAGAGGCGGGGCGAAGAGATGCACCAGCTGCAGACAATGGCTCTCTATCCCTGCCAGTGGCGTGCACACGCGCCACTACACACACCCCCACACACAAACATACAAACTTTGGGGCTCTTGTATTTCCACTGGCTTCGCGGGACAACAAAAGACTCTCTGAGGGAGTGTGCGCGTGTGTGTGTGTGTAGCCACTCTGTTTGTGTGCATGCGGACAAACTGCTCAAACAAAACGTGATCACACGCATCATCATCTGGAGTATTGACAGCAGCTTTGTGTGTGTGTGTGTGTGTGTGTGTGTGTGTGTGTGTGTGTGTGTGTGTGTGTGTGGTTTGCGTTCTTGCATGTTTTGAAGAATTCCAGGCCACATTCTTAAGATGTAACAAGAATTATTTTCATTTTTAAAACAGGGCTGACTCCCCGACTTGCATTCTTTCCCCCCCTTTAAAGGTCCAGTGTGTAAGATTTTTAAGGAAGCCCTGTGTTTAAGGACAGTGAGTTTTATATTTAGGGCACTGTCAGGTGGGCCACCTTAAAAAAAATGGTGGTGCAAGATGGCAGCCAACCAGGAGTAAGAAGCTTATTGCTTTATGTATATTCTTATAAATATATTAGCATCGTTCTAAGGGTGGGAAAACCAAATGAATTTAATTGTACGGCGAAAATACACTTTTAATAATGCATTTATGGGCTGTATGTTTAGCTTTTCCCAGTATAGAAATCATCATAAATCAAGCCAAATTTTACACACTGGGCCTTTAAGTGCGTCAGCACCTCTCGCTCTTCTTTAATGAGCGTCAGACATGAGGGCAAGTTCCCAATGTCACAGGTTGTGCGCCTGCGTTTTCACCTTGCCCATGGAATCTTTGTGACCTCTGACACACACCAAAGCTTCCACTTGACGTTTTTACCTGAGTCTTTTGAAAGATTAGGATCTTCTTTTACACGCACTTGTGGTTGGATACGGCACACAACAGTCTCGAGCCGCTGACATATAGAGAGAGGATTGTCGGTTCGCCTACGTAGAGACGCACAAAAGCAGAACAATAGAAAAGTCTAAAGATTAGGACAACTCGCGCTCTGAACTACGAGAAGACATGAAGTCATCGGCTGCTTAACGCGCGGGTCTACCTGCACATACACGCACGTCCACATGTCGCATTCGGACTATTTCAAAAAGAAAAAAAAAAAAAAAAAAAATTCTTCACAGTGACACTCATTTTCCTGCAAAACAGATCCTCTAGACATGTCAGCGCAAGTCGGGGGTTTAAGCCTCATTATTCCTGAGGTGAAATGGAAAAAGAGCCACGCCAAGAACAGGGACTTTTCAGGGTAACGAAAGCTATGCCAAGCACTACACGCAATATGAATTACGCCGCACTCTCTTTTTTTTCTTCGACGCGGCCATCCGTCACACGTGGAAAAACCCACCCAGACGGAAGAGACCCTCCTAAACCAATTTCTCCAGAAAGGTAACCTTATTTTCTGAGACAAGGCGCTCTGATGATGACATAGTTCCATTTTCTGTTCCAAGCGCAACAGCAGGAAATGAGCTGCTAAGAGCGTCCGTATGAATGAAACCCCAAAATTCTGAAATATGGGGGAGGTAAGCCCTCCTGAGTCACGGAGCAGATGGCGAGAAAGAGGCTCCGCTGTTTGACGTCTGCCGACACGGCGCGCGGGAATCCAGCCATCTTGTAGCATCACTTATTTATTTGATTTATTGCGGCGGATGCGCGGGATGGCAAACGGTTCAGCGGGGTGCCATGCTAACGGTGGCGGCCTACGCTACGTGGGCTAAGCCTGCGCCCGGGCGAACGGGAAACCGCGCAAGGTTGGTGGGGCGATCAAACGAAGATTTGTTGACAAAAGCCGAGTCGAACATCTGCGACAATTTCAAACTCTGTTTGAATCTTCACGGGGTGACGTTGGTCTCATGCCACCATCTGACAGACGGATTGTCCCAGTTTTACGCACAATCCTGGCGGTGATGATGCAAAATCTCTCCTTTTCTTGTCTCCGGAGGATGAGAGAAAATGACAACAATTTGATCTCTGATTCACGATTCTTTTTTTTTTTTTTTTGTCTGAGGTCTCTTTCAGGCAGACTGCGGTTTAAACCCACTCACCTCAGTAATCTAGCGTGGTGACCACCCCTCTCCCACACTAACGCTGGCATTTCCTCTGTTGTTTCCTTTGCCCTCACACACACACACACACACACACACACACAGCAACTGGCCTGGAAAATGTATCAGGGCAGCCTCTCTCAGACTACAGCAGGATTGATGTTGCTACATTTTTGAGATCCAATTGTTTGTGACTTTTTAAGCATTACATGAAAATGTGAGTCTGGAGTTCGATTCTTGCAATCTCTATACTTTATTACTCGACTTACACTTTTGCATGGAAATGCAAAGAGCGATGTTCAATAATTATCATGTATCGTTACAGATGTAAGTACTTGGTTTAGGCTACATCCTCTTCATGTTATTATCATAAGGTGCTTTAGGGTCATTTCCTTCAACAGGATGGTTCAAAGTGGCGCTTACATTTAACATGAATAAATCTAAAGGAAGAGGCCTTGTTGATTTTTCTAAAAGATATCATTGAAGAAATATGTGAGAAAATATAACCTTTGAAATGTGAGGTTCGGGAGGTTTAATGGACTCAGATCGCAGCATATCTTGCAGGCCGAGTGTCACGACACGACATGGAGGTGATGCTCCTCTCTGAGGCGCAGCTGTTCTGAAACATCTGGGGGGACGAGATTGGCTACAGAGTGCTCGGGGACCACAAGGGAAAGAGAAAAAAAAGAAGAAGAAGGACAGAACGAAAAAAGGAGGCCAGCGTTAATGCAGAGGAGAGGGAGCGCAGGCTTACTATGAATTTTTCAGAAATCTAAAGGATAGTTCCAAAGCGTGGCTGAGCGTGCACACGCGTGTGCGAGTGTGTCTGCTGAGGAGCGGGCGTACACGTGCGGGCTACACTTTGAAGTGTGAGCAGACTGCGAGAAGGCCCCTCGGTCGGTATGATTTATTATTAAAGAGCGAGCAAGTAAGATAGAGGGGCGCACACAGGCGCTGACATAACAGACAGTAAAGGAGGAGAGAGAGAGAGAGAGAGAGAGGGAGAGAGAGAGACAGAGAGAGACGTCTTGAAAGGAAGGGGATTCAAATGTGGAGAAGGATCAAAATCAGTTCACTCCCGACAAACGTCTTCGTGTTTGATGCAAACATGAGGGGAAAACGAGCTGAACGGAGCAGAAACACAACCTTGAAAGAGTTTGTGGGGAACATCAATAAATATCTTGTTTTATAAATGAGGGAGAACAATATATATCTTATATCTATCTTGTAAAGTTGAATTTTACCCTGACCAATCGGTGAGCTTTGGGGAGAAAGAGGCGGGAGCGACAGGATTTATCCTATAGCTGTTAGCCAATGCTAGCGCTAACACGCAGGCTGCAACGTTAGAGAGCGAATGTTATCCGATCACCATTTATTCGTTGACGAGGACCTCCTCGCGAGATGTACAAGAAAAACAAATGGCAGGCAGCTATGACCTCTGACTTGGCTAACCAGGCTAACCAGGCTAACCAGGCTAACCAGGCTAACCATCTGCCTGACCCCCGGCGGTCCCAACGGAGGAGGGAAACACACTTTTGCGAAGAGCTGCGTGGAAATCGCTGTGGCGCGCCGACCGGCAGACGCGCGCGTCCCATCCCGCCAGTTTTGCGCCCAGTCGGAGCGAGCGCTAAATCAATCGCTAAAGCAACACGACATAAGCGACATTAATTCAGTCTGACTCCTCGTTTGGACGTTTAAATCAGTTTAAACCCCCGTGTAATCTCTCTCCGGCACGCCTACCGTATCTAATGGAGCCGCAGTGCAAACACTGTATACCTACACGGGGAAGATGGTGACTCATGGCGTGTTCACTCGCACACACGTACACGCCTTCAGCCTGAACCCATTATATTACTATGACAGCGGGGAAGCGGGGCCATAAAGACAGATGGTTGGAGGTGGCCAAATGACGGACTAATGAGCCTTTCTCCGCTCTTCACTTTCCTCCTCTCTGCTTCAGCTTGTTCCCGGGTGCCGCGCGAGTTTTTCCAGGCGGTTTAAAACCCGGCAGAATCGAGAGGTCATCGGCCGACGGTGCCGACAGGTTTCTGTCTCGCAGAAACAGAGAAATTGTGGTCAGGAGCAAGAGCGAGCGACGTTTGGCAGCGGATGACGCAAGGAGACTCAGGAGGCACATCTTGGACAAGAAATAGTAATGCATAAATCTTTGGGTATGCAATTGCTCCTGAACGCGTTCATGTCAAAGCCACAACTGTCTCGCCGCTTTCCTTGCTTCCTGAACAGCGCATAACAACGAAACTCTAATCTGCCAGTGCAATGCAAATGAAATTAAAAGCAAGTCAAGTCAAACTTCTTCAGAACTGTTGCGTGGGATTGACGACAAAAAAAAAAAAAAAAAAAGCATCGATGGCCTGAGAACACAACCTTTTTGCTTTTCCTTTTGCTTTCCGTGAAACGGCCTCATTGCTACCTCTTTCAGTGTTACAAGAAATGACCTAAAGATCCCTATTGAGGAATTTGATGTGGGCGAGCAAGTCTGTTTTTATGAAGTTTTAGCACAGATGAAAAGATGGCGATATCTCTAATTAACAAAAAGAAAAACAAACGTTTACTTCCACATTGCTGCATTTACCAGGCACACGAGACCTTTCCTGTTGCCGTACAGTTTGGATAATGATATTTCACTTGGAATTAGACACTGGTGGTTGGCGGATTGATCCAGAGTGCCCACCCGATCCCAATGTCGGCGTCGGTATCAGATCGCTACGTCAAGAAACAGCCACGTCCAGTCAAGCAGAATTAGAGTTGCGGTATCGCACCCCTCCACCAGAAACCATCACAATGGTCCAAAGTTTCTTCCTTTGCTGTGTTTAGGGGTCAAGTGAGCGGCTCGGGACATTTATCGCAATCATGAAACAATGCAGGAGTATCTTGATGCAATACATGTGCTCTGCTATCCCAAATCACATCTTGTTGGGCTAATGTCAAGCTGTAGGTTGTCATGTTGCCAGAGGGAAGCGGAGGGAAAGCCTTTCTGCCATGGTATTATGTCTATTTAAATAGACATAATATTAAATAATATAAAGGCTGTCTGTGTCCTTACTGTCGAGGTTAAATACTGATTTTTCTGCTTTAACAGGTTTTGGTGCTCAAAGATGTTTTTGTTCAGAGGTGCAAAAGTTCTATGTTGCATTAACCTGGGACTTTTCTGATTGGTTCCCGCCTGCAGTTTGAATATCAACTCATTTTGGAAAAACTTGTTCACCTTAAAATACACGTTTAACCCCTTTATTTTTTTAACATACAGCAACATGTAGGCAACATAATAAGGTGTCAGTAATGCATCCTGGCTTAATTTGCACCAAAGGCAAGAGCGAATGCCATTCAACGGATATTACTCATTATAATTATATAATCTGCAATGAAAAAAAAATCCATTCATTGGTTTCTCTTTAAATAATCCAACTATCTTTTTTAATTTTTTTATTATTTAGCTCCCTTCAGTCACAGGTGCGTGTCAAAGTGGTCCACCATGAGAGGACCCACCAGGGTGAGGCGAAGCTCGGTGAAGGAGGAGGAGGGTGGCGGAGGATCACAAGTTATCTCGAGGTTTGCTTTATGGGTTGGCCCGTCGTAAAGTAGGCCATCGGGTTTACACATTCAGCACACATTCACACACCTCTGAGCGTGTGTGAGCTGGTTTTATTTGTGTTACCTGAGCAGTGGCACCACAGGTCAGGTGTGATTTAGAGCCGCATTGAGAGCCTCACACAGTAGGAAGGCCGGACACTTATGTTCTCGACTGCGACGACCCGGCAGGGCTGAGCAACTTCAAATTGCGGGTGGTGAGATTCAGCGGAGGAAAGGTGTTTCTGACAGGGGGCAGGTCTAAACAAAACCTTCCAGCGAAATTATTACAAGGATTGGAGAAAAATAAACAAGCTCCTCTACAGTCAGCTCTATTGCTCAGATTACAACTGTTGCTCTTCAATTTGTGCCAACCTCAGATAACAGAGATATTAAGACTCTAGGATTCCATATCCAAATCAGTGCGAAGGAAGCCAGAAAGAAAATTCAAGGACTTTCTCTCTTAGCGACCCAAAAAAACGTTTACTATTACAGTGGCGTGACTTCTACCATAACAGCACTGAAGTGTTTTTCCCACTTCTGATTGGCTCCCGCAAGAGTTTAGTCAAACACTACGGCGTCCAGCGGCTGGCGTAGTGCAACGTGCAGCTTCTGAGGCCTCTCGCACCAACAGTGAGCTTTTTTGCCCTTTAGCGACTCTTCAAAACAAGCAGTAAGTTTGATTTGACAAATTTGACTGATCTGCTTGCATGTAATGAACAGTTGACACGTCCAATCACCTGAGTTTCAGTTTGTTAATAACGCTGATGAACATTGTAATCGGCTCTCTACCGCTTGGGTACGTGAGAAAAATCCTGAAAGATTTCAGAAACGTTCCATCTGACACCCCAACGTGTCACCTTCCTTCCAAACTGCCATCAAAGGTCAGAAGGTCAACGTGATTAAAAAAAAAAACAACAGAAAAAAAAAAAACAACTCTTACTTTATAGTTTTACAAGCGAAGAAAAAAAATTATACCTCTCTCCCTTCCACGTCCATTCATTTCTGTTTCGATGGGATGGGAAAGGGAAAAAAAAGAGGTGGTTTTGGAGACCGAGTTGGAGCGTGGGCTGGAGGAGCACTGCGCCAAAACCTCAACATCTCCCAACAAGCTCGGCCTCAGATGGGGAAGGAGTGGGAGGCGCCGAGGCGAGAGAGAGGGAGAGAGGGATGAGAGGGATGAGAGAGGAGGAGTGAAGCAGGAGATGGGACACCAGAGTTTTTTTTTCCTCTTTTCCAAATCCAGCAGCGGTTGGAGAGAAATACGCGGCGGGGCTGGAATTCCTCGAAAGGTCTCTCACCTGAACGTAAACTCCCTACGTCAGTTCAGGTCAACTGCCTCAGAAAATCCTGCCACTCAACTTTTGACTTCGTAAAGGCGGCAGGTCGTGATAAGCACCCGCTCCCCCCCCCCCCGGGAGATGTTAATCGTTCTCATCCGTATTCCCAGCAGATAACCCATGTTTGTCCTTGTCCCCAGGGACGCGGGGCCCACTCCACTTCCCATACATATTAATAACGGTATTTGGGGATTTTTTTTTTTTTTTAAGGCATCGCAAGAAATCTCTAGATTTCCAGGGAATGGTCCCATGAAGAGCGAGAGAGAAAGAGAAAAAAAAAACATTGGGTGAGCAGTAGTTGTGAGGATGGAAAATGCCTCGTTGAGGTCAGGGGTCACAATGGACCAATTGGTTGGAGACCAGTAAAGAAAGGCGACGGTAGTTCTAATAAGGACCTACCTGGTGCTAGCAAGGCGTACATAAAACCTACCGAACAATGTGGCTGATCAGTGTCCAGCTATCTATATTTTATATACGTGTGTGTGTGTGTGTGTGTATATATATATATATATATTTGTGTGTAAAAATTAAAATGTAAGTAAAGTAAGAATTTCAGAAAAAAGCTACACTTGGCAACTCCCAGCTGCTGCTTAACGCTATAACCTTCTGTGCGTAGCTGCTTTTCCATTACAGTTTTTCGCAAAATAAAAGCGCAATTTCAAAAATTTCGACAAAGTACAATTGCGATTTGGTGGCGTTTCCATCGAACGGCGTGAAGCGCATTAGCCGTAATTCTACGTTTGTTTGCTGCCAAGAATGGTTGTTTTATATCTTTCTTTCTTGTAAAAAAAAAAAATATTCCGTCCCCTCCTCCGTCCAAACATAAGGCGCCACTTTCACTTGAATTAAACTGGTCACGTGACCCCGTACGTCACATCCGCTGACGTGCAAATGCGAAAAAAAGTGTTTCCATGACACTTTTGAGATACACCTCTGTATCGATACGTCCGAAAAAGAACCTCAAGAGAGTGTAAAAACCTTTTAGCGATATTTGAGTGTTTTGTTTTTTTTTAAATTAGGTTTCACGCAATTCTAGGGGTAGTGGAAACACAGCTCACGAGAAGGCCTGGGCAGGTTTTCACCTTAGAAAAATCCGTAGTAATCTGTCGTAAAACAAATGAGAAAAAAGGGGGGGGAGTAAAAAGGAAGGAGTATGAAAAATGTGACACAGTGAACTAGTAAAACACTAAAACACACAGTGACACACTCTGAGGCGAGCGGTGGCAGCGACCACAGCGCACCAGGAAAAACATATCCAGATGTTCTTCTCATAGGATCACCGGCCCCCTCCCTTCCTCCACACACACACACACACACACACACACACACACACACACACACACACACACACACACACACACACACACACACACACGGGCCACATATTATAGAGGGCTGTTCTCCATCTTCTTGGTTCCCTCCTTTCTGTTGCGAGCGCAGACACACACACACACGCACACACACGCACACACACACACACACACACACACACACACACACACACACGCACACACACACGCGCGCACACACACGCGCGCACACACACACACACACACACACACACGCACACAACTCCGTCCACAAATGCACCAGCTTAACTGGCAACCCTCTCAGCTAAACCCTGCTTTAGCGACGCCGTGTTCCCAGATTTCAGAGCAGCAGTCCGGGCCAGCCAGATGCAAGAACCTTTGACTTTGGAGGCGGAAGCTGACAGGTAAACCTGGGCAGAACTTTTACTCCCCCTCCCGGTACCGATTCCTCGGCAGATCAGAACAAACTGACCTCATTCCGACGAACGGGGAAGGGGGGGGGGGGGGCTAAAACGAGCCTCAACTCTAAACAGACTTTCTTAGCAACATCAAAGTGTGCGTCTTGAGTAATAGTTGGCGGACAAAAAAAAAAAGAGAAAAAAATGAAGAAGAAGGAGCAAAAAAAAACAACAAAAAAAAACGTGACTTCTTTTTATTTAGACGTCACGTGTGGTCTGGACAGTTCAAAAGCAGAAACCAGATGGTCAGTTGACGATGACGCGAAGCAGAAACACCAGATAAGATCCAATCGAAGACCATTAGCCGTGTCTTTAAAAGACGGAGGGCTTATCGAAAACGGTCGGGGGCTCAGTTTGTTGGGTAATAGTTTCGACTTTTTGCATGAATGTAAAAACTAATCACATTCAGCCCCTGGACGGTGAGAGTCAACAGAAAAAGTCCTCACTAGAAACATAAAGCTGTACTTTTCTTGTTTTTTTTATTTTGTACAAAAGTGAGCTGCGCACACACACACACACACACACACACACACACACACACACACACACACACACACACACACACACACACACACACACACACACACACACACAGAGTCCCTCCTCCTCCGCAGTATAGAGCTACAGCATGGTCGTCTGGTTGAGGCCCATAGTAAAGGGAGGTTTTCTCTGGAATCCGTGCGTGTGTGTGCGTGTCCTCGGGCCCCAGACAGGAAGGAAGAGAGTGGGCCCGGCAGCACAACTCCAGAATTCCGGTTTTGTTTTTCTTCTTTTTCCATCGGTGCGCAGCCAGGTCTTAAAGAAACAGTCATTAATATTTGGCCCCCTGTTCATGGTGCCACGGTGCTCTCCAAGAGTCAACCGACACAGGCTGATACATCGCCGCAGCATGCGAGCATCACGGCTGATGAATAGCGCTTCCGTCCTTTCCAGGGAAAACACCGGACTCATTTTCATCGGAGCCTCTAAAAACACGAAAGTACCGATCCAGCACTGGCGGTCGCGTTACGTAAAACGACCGGGGGGGGCAAGAAACGTGAGGGTTGGAGTCGGGGGGGAGGGGGGAGGGGCAGGTGTCACTTTAAAAAGGAAAACACCAGCGCACTCGGGCTCAGACAATCAACCCCCTAGAGGGCGGTGGCGGGGACCGCCGCCCGTCATCCCAACGTCCGCCGAGGACAATAAAGAGAGAAATGTGAGAATTTTCTCCGCTCGGCCTCCGCGGGCCAATCAGAGCAGGGG
Organism: Nelusetta ayraudi; assembly: GCF_046127955.1. Taxonomy (NCBI): domain Eukaryota; kingdom Metazoa; phylum Chordata; class Actinopteri; order Tetraodontiformes; family Monacanthidae; genus Nelusetta; species Nelusetta ayraudi. Next base: position 9,709,665 of record NW_027466067.1, on the reverse strand, counting down.
AGACGGTGTCTTACGCTAAAGCAATGACATCACGGATTTGGCAGCGGCCCGTTTCTAAAAGGGGAGCAGCTGGAGTTCCTCCAGCGAGGCGTTTCAGACAGGAGTGCTGTACATGTAGGGGTGGGGGGGGGGTTGTGGGGGGAGTTTATTGGAAAGGTTTAAGAAGTTATTTTTAGTATATAAAAGTTGCGTTTAAGAGGTAGAGCACGCCACAGTAACCGCAGTGAATTACAAGCAGTCGCCTACCACGTCTCCAAAGAACACTGTTTACAGTACGGCGACGTCCCGACTTCCCGGGATGAGATAATGTTATTTGCCGTTGGCTCTGCTGTGCTGCTTCATTGTGGCTCTCATGGAGTCCGGAGTGAAAGCTGGTCACCATGATTCCTGTGGAATCAAAGGACGTCCGCTGGGGTTGTTCATAGACATTGGGAACGCAAATGAAGAAATAAATAAATACGGCGGAACCAAAGAAAACAGCTGGCGTTAGGCTACATCCATCCATCCATTTTCCATACCCGCTTAGTCCCGAGGTCAGGGTCACGGGGGTCTGCTGGAGCCCATCCCAGCTGTCTTAGGGGCGAAGGCAGGGGACACCCTGGACAAGTCGCCAGTTCATCGCAGGGCCGCATTAAGCTACATTTTCAAGAATTTCCAGATTTTTTTTTTTGTTCTTCTCTTGCTGGCAAGTAACGTAAACATACTTTGTCATACTTTTTGCCTCACACCCCTCTTCTAGCCGAAGTGTAAATTTCAGCTGCACTTCCTGACCTGAGCTGCTCTCGAGCTGTTTGCCGTCTCCACATCCGCCACTCTTCCCCCCCCCCCCCCAGAAACCTGCTTTTTCGGAGATATATTTTATTTATATATTTATTTATTTTTTCTAAGAGCAGTGCATCGAAGGTCCCTCGTGCGACTTGATGTCCTTGGCCGTTCAAACACGCGCACGTTGCGGACGGCCACTGGATCGCACACACCTACACACGGCGGCGGCGGCGGCGGCAAGCAGCAGCTCCTCCGTCAGCAGAAAAGTGTCTGCTCTCTCAGCAACTGCTGCGCAGAGCAGAGCCTCTAATAAGGGACAATTTACACATCTCCGACTCGGGTCGCATTTTTAAGTCCAGTTAGAAAAAAATAAAACAAAAAACAAAATAAAAATGCTGCCCGGTCACCTCTGCTTCCCCTGAGTTTGAATCGCACGCAGAATCGGGCGGCAACACGAGGCCGTCGCTGGCTAACGTGCAAGTTCGTTTTCCTCCCCCTCCTAATATTGCCATCTTTCGGCCTCTTCCCTCTGGAGCTCCAAACACTCCTTTAGCTTGTCCTCGGTGAGCGTCAGCCGCTGCTCCAGGATCGAAACTGTCTGTGAAGAGAAGGACAAGGAGAGGGGGAGAGAGAGAGAGAGAGAGAGAGAGAGAGAGAGAGAGAGAGAGAGAGAGAGGGGCAGGGGATAAATGAGAAGGAGCATAATGGAGAGGGCTGTGCAGCATCAGCCCGACAGTAATGACCTTATAATGGCGGCGTATGTGCGCGAGCCATATTCGCGCAACACGATTGGGCGGATGGTTTTTTTTTTTCGAGATTCGGAGCCCACCCTCTTTATATTTTCTTTTTGTTCTCGCCCGCACACGCGGTTGCATAAACTCACTCACTTACGCCAGGAGAGGATACAAGAACGTCGCCGCGTGAAGCAGGACGGGCGACGAGTGGGCGGTGAGATCACAAGCGCGGCATACTTTTCCTCTCGGCGTCCTCCAAAAACAGCACTTTGTCGTAAAAAAAAAAAGAAAAGAAAAAGAAAACGTGTTGCGCGTCCGTGCCATCTGAGGCTGCGCTCGTCAGAGGAAACTCCAGGTGCCACTTCCAGGGGCGGCACCATCTGAGGTGGCAGATTGCCCAAGATGGAGGTGGTTCCTGTCCGTCCTCGACTCCAAGGATGAATCTGAGACGTCGTCGCAGGGTCTAAATCAGGCTGTTACGATTTGTTTTTTTTTCTAGTGGCTTTGACTTATTTCAGTTTTTCTAATTGCTGTGTACGGTCGAGAGGCATCGCTAAGAGAATTTTGGCTGATACTGAAAACCAAAAAATTATATTTATGGGTTGTAATTATAATCTACCATTGTGGAAATTACTTGGAACATGCTACATCAAACCAACCCGAAGCCTTTGCACTGAAGAAATGACCCCGTTATGAAAACACGGCGGACGGGGCCGAGAGACGCGCTTGTGTATTCTACATCGCATACTTCTGCGCTGAGCAACGCGAGTGGAACGATGCGCACTCGACATCGTCGGTAAACTCCAGACTGGACTGGCGTCCGCAGGAGCTGCTTCGCGAACCTCTCAACCTTTGACACGGCGGCAGGGGATGAATGTGACCTGGCAACGGTGAACGCCACTGCAGCCACTTCAGCACCGGCCGCCACGTTGTGAAAACACGCTTACGCAATCGGCGATGTTTGTTGGATATGTCATGACTTGGTAGCGTTAGCGAGAGGTAAATAGAGCTGCTGCTCCCAGTATGTGCATAATGGCAGTACAGTTTTACAATACTGTTATTAATACATTAATACATGACCTATTCAGGGTCACGGGGGTCTGCTAGAGCCTATCCCAGCTGTCTTAGGGCGAAGGCAGGGTGACACCCTGGACAAGTCGCCAGTTCATCGCAGGGCCACATAGAGACAAACAACCATTCACACTCACACGCACACCTACGGACAATTTACAGTGTTCAATTGACCTCACATGCATGTTTTTGGAGTGTGGGAGGAAGCCGGAGAACCTGGAGAGGACCCGCGCAGACACAGGGAGAACATGCAAACTCCACACAGAAAGGTCCCAGGCCCGGGCCCCGGAATCGAACCCACGACCTTCTTGCTGTGAGGCGGCAGCGCTAACCACTGCGCCACCGATCATGTCACAGTTCACGATCATGTGATGTCATTTGAGTGTTATTTTCCTTTACAGCAGCCACTTTGGTGAGGGATGCTACAGCCGGGTTAAAGCGAAGCCTGATTAATACAAAGCCCGAGGCCGCTCTTGTGCCCCCTGGCTGACTGGAAAGGCCCTGCCAAACTAAAAAAGACGTTAACACATTGAAAACTTATGAAATACAACTGAATGAATGGAAAAAGGGGTGACAGTGCGCGCGTGGCGTTTAATAAAAGTTCTCCGGCTGACGAATAAATGGGAGGAGGCCAAGAATTGGAAACCCTTTGGAGTCCAACTTAGAAACTTGATTAAACTGAAAAGAATAAAACGATTAAAAGTACCGCCACGGAGCGCACTAGTTAAAATTGAGAAAATTCAAATTGTGGAAACCGCAGAGACACAGCTAAGAGTGCAGGCAGACACTCGAGTTTAATTCAGTTAGGCTTCAATTTAATCTCATGGAAGCTTTCTAAATCTCATCTTCTCGCCTTGTGCGCCGCTCAATTCTAAAGTTCAATTTCCATAATCTACAAATAATCAAAATACAGCTGCGACAGGGGCTGCTGAGGACAGCAGCTTGGCTGCCTTTAATTGGTGACTCGCGAGGGCGTCAATCTATAAAATGCAGAATATCCCCTTGCTGCTCTCTGAGGTATGATTATATAACGTTGCGGCTGGAATTTTTGTGAGGTCACACCTTTTACAGAGTTTCCGACACTCTCGGACTGACGTGCCCGAGCTCGCCGCCACCCTCCAGATACGCCTTCGCTCATCACATGCAGGTGGCGGAAACTGTCAACTTCAAAATGCAGTCAAAATGTTAAACAGATTGTTGGTGAATACATTTTGAAACAGCACTTTTCTGAGGAATATTTCCATGTCTTTAGAGTTTAATCAGTCTTTTTTTTTTTTTAATCTGACTTGTAAAGAGTCATTAGTTTGACGACGTTATGTAAATATCGGACTAACTAAGCTTGACTGGTTAATGGTCCAGTGTTTAATATGGAATATTTAGTTTGATTTATTATTTTTATATTGGTAAAAACTTAATTCAATAAAAGTGTATACTCGCAGTACATTAAAAGTTATTTTGTTTCCCTACCCTAAGAACTATACTATATGCTAACTATATATATTGCACCGCCGCACTGTTGAGTAAGCCTGGTGTGGACACTTCAGGCCGCCTGACAGCACGTTTCATAATTAGGGTGAATGCTCGCGTCTTCAAATAAACCAACGAAGAAGAAGGTGGACAAGGTACCCAAGTTTGAGTGTGCAGGCCACTGTAGCTCACTGGCAAAATTAGGAGGGGGAGAAAGAGTGAAGGATGCTGCAATCCAAATGTAACCTCTTGATGTCGCCGTTAATTCTTCAAAAACTCCAAATATGACACACTTAACCTTTAGGTTTAACACTCAGGGCCCAATACAGCTGGGGGAGGACAAATCATAATGATGGAGGAACTGACCGTTAAAGACCTCCAGTCTGACCTTCAGCCCGACACTCCACCAACACAGTGAGGACAGCCCACTGACTAGAACAACCAATGGGCAAGCGGTGTTGTCTTTTGCGTCAAACATCGTCTGGTATTTCATGCGCCATGGGAAACAAATAGCATATACATCTATTTTTTGCTGTCCGTCTCTGTTGTCTAGAATCAATATGACCCCGTCTGCCTCTCCGGCCGACGTGTCCGCTCGGCCCTTCGCTTGGCCTCAGAGCCCTCACTGTTTACGTGCGCGATGCCGCACGTGACCCCAGGCTGCGGCAACATTATACGAGCATATAGTTTTCATCTGGAGTGGAAACCAAATCTACGGCTTTCTAAAAATAGAGCCAACGGTTTTCCTTGTCTTTTCCAGAACACATTATACTCTCCATTGCCTTGAGCGCTGCTGGCCTCTGTGAGGAAAGTCTCATGGCTCTGGTATGACCCCACGCTACAATAGTCTGACAGTCCAAGTAGAGGGATAGACTGGTGATAGGCGACTACGTCAGAGACGGGAAGCGTATCGAATTCGGCGGCTGAGCAGTTCCATGAAAGAAGAGAGAAAAGTGAGTCAGGGTAAATAAACAAAAACAAAAAAAACTTGCTATGGAAACGTCAAAACCTCCAAGAAAAGACTTTTAGAGGAATTCCAACCAAAGCAAGTTGAATGGGGGAAAAACGTGACATTGCTCAAGAATTTCTTTGACATTCTACCACAAAGAGAGAGAGAGATACAATTGACTCCCAAACAGAAGTAAAAGGAGACCGTGTAGGGACATTGGTTTTAAGACTGGGCACAGACAAACATCTTGACTCACACACACGTCCCTAATCCCAAGCGTGCCGAAACAATCGGCAGTAAATGAAATATAGAGCTCGTTATTTTCACTCCGGTGTTAACCATAAAAGGAGAACAGGGCTGTAACGGAAAACCTAAGTGACCGTTTCACTGCTGTAGAATTTCAGATGCTTTCTAATTACGACGGACGAACGGGTCGTTAGACAGCGGCGAGAGTCTTGAAGAGTCCTCGCGTTTACGGTGGCCAAAGCGAAGGAACAGCATTGGTGTGGGAGTTTCAGGCTCGCCGTTGGGAGGACATATGCAAGAGTGATGAGTTGAAAGACAGACGGAGGCGGCGCATAAAGACGTACGGCGCGCACGAGGGCTGAGAATTGGGGAAGGGGAGGCAGGGAGAGGGGAGAGAGAGAGAGGTGAAAAGCGGCTAACGCAGCAAACTGCGGCTTTGAAAGCTTCGCTCTCGTGCTGAATTATTCATCTCGTCTCCCCGTCTCCCTTGTATGTGAGACAAAGACAACAAAATAAAGCTGGGGAAAGATGCACATGGGCAGGTAGAATAATTTGTCAGCCCAACCGACACACGGCTGGTCAGCAGCAACGGTCACGGCTGATTACACCTATCATCAGCCATTTTAGAGGAATGTTAGTCCGTCTCAAAAATACAGTGTACAGGGTTCGAGATTTAACAGAATCAGAATCAACTTTATTGGCCAAGTTTGCTTGCACAATCAAGGAATTTGACTGTGCCACAGTTGGTAAAACAAATACAGAAAATATCCAAATAAGAATCTCAGGAATTAGATGACAGAAAGACTGAAATTAAGCATTAACTTAAGCCATTTGCAGGTACAGGATGATTGACGTATGGCATCAGTGCGAGCAATGAGAGTACGAAGAAGAGGCAAGTTTGGGTTACAATGCAATTGCAGTTGTGCATGATTTGTGAACGAAGTTGTAATTCAATCATGTGTTTAAAAAACAACAACATACATTTTGTTGTTAGCAAGGATCTGCACTCTGAGATCATTTTGGTGCCTCACAAAAATTCTACATGGCTAACTTTAGTTGTTATAATCTACAGAAACTAACAGCTCGATGCTTTACTGGTGACGGTTGAAAGCTACACAATATTGTCATGTCATTTCCAAACCGGTCATAGGTTTCTAAAGGTGTTTATTTTTTATTTTTTTAAACCTGGATTCAGATCTCAAAGGGTTAAAACTAAAGGATCTTGTAGATTTACAGCTCATTGGTGTGTCGCATAGGCAGTGTCAACTGGTGGTCATGGATTTTGTGGCTTCCTCTCTACATTATTTAGAAACTGCCACAACCCTTAGGTTTCTTTAGAAAAACAACATCATTTACAATGAGTATTCACTAGGGTTTAAACAACAATACAAACCATAGACTGAGCACTCCTGATACTTGAAACTGCAAGATTTCCCCACTTTGTTTGGTGGGAAAAGTTGGTGATCGGCTGCTGAAGGTCAAATGACAATATAACGTTTATTTTACAAGGGAGTTAATGTAATCATTAACTTATATCCTATAGTATTTCTTTAAAACTGAGTATTTGTGTTATCAAAAGAAACATTTTCAATTCCATTGTCGCAGTCCAACAACAAGCATCTACACCAACAGTGTGGCACCAAAAACAAAAACTACCATCTGATTTATTGTCCCTGGACTGAAATAAAATCGTGGACCAATCTGCGCCTTTCAAAGGTATGGTATGGTATGGTATGGTATAGTAAGAGTAAAGGTGGTGCTGTTACCACGTCTCTCCACTGGGGAGATCTGTTTAGTCTTAATGGGACTTCTTCTTTGATGGAAGGGACCTCCTCTTTTAGTTCCTATTTTACTGTTTTTACATTGTCTGTTTTTTTAACTTGCGTGTTCCATGATTTATACTGTTGCTGGTTTGCCGGCTTGTTTTTACCGTTATGTGTATTCCCACGGAGAAGCCCACAATTTCATTGCATAACTGTGCAATAACAAGAGAGGTAATGAAACTGAGAACACTGTCTGGGGGCTGTTAATGCGAAGATGGAAATGTAACCTACATACTGTATGTCTAACATACAATGTAGTTAATTTCAGCATTCCAGGTTATGATACATTATGACACACATTGACTGTATTTTGGAAGTCTAACAAAGGGACTGAATATGTCTCATGGACCTGGATTGTTTAAGTCAGAACATGCTGAACTTCTTCACCCTCCTTGCCTTTTCAAACTACTGCCACCTACCTACCAATAGTTACCTGTTAATTTACTTTTTAACTGAAGATGCACACACAAGCAGTAAGACACCAGAAGAATACAATAATGTCCAGAATACGTGATTCCTGAAACTGCTCTACTAAATAGCTCTACAGTTTGTCGTTTCACACACTACTAGACTGACAACCTTATTCATTAGTATTTTGGTCTTTGCTTCTCATGTTTTTTCGCCTTACTCATACACGACTTCCCACTCGTCCCCTCAAACCAAGATTTAATCTTTTAAAGACGTCATCTGTCTTTCCACCCATGAAGAATCAAACCAAACAATAAAAGAGCTCAAGGATGAAACCAGATCCAGACTTGACATCTGCTTTCAGGGTTGGGGTACAGTGGGCTTGAAAGGAAAAAGGTTGGCAACTCTCCCTTGGGAGGGGTTACTTACCGCCTGGCCGCCCTGAGCCAATATTAAACGCTCCCACATGCTGGAATCGCGGCGCTAATGCGGACCGAGGAGAGAGCGGCGAGGGAGAGAGAAGAAGAAAAGAGAGGAGAGGAGAAAGGCCAGAGCGCGAGGCTTCGAAACAAAACGGACACAAGAGGTGTTCCTGGGAGTCTGCGGTGCCATTCAGCACACTTACAGTAGCAGTGAGTAAGGGGAGTGCTTGCCCTGCTCAAATATGAATGATGTTTTCCTCGGGGCACATTCACAAACTCCAGCTAAAACCCTGTGTGCACGCATGCATGCCGGGGAGAGAGAACACACACACACTCTCTCACACACACACACACACACACACACACACACACACACACACACACACACACAGACTCATTCAGCTCCAGCCTTCTCGTCCTCCTCCTTCATCATTTAACTGCTCATCTTCCAGAGCACCTTGCCGTTACATCCTCATCCTGTTGCATTTTTCATCCCAGTGATAATGTTAGTTTTCAGCATTGCCGCGGGCTCGAGCTGTCACGGCACCAAAGTCTCTCTCAGGTGATTGTTCCGCCATTTTTTTTTTTTGGAAATGTCTCACCAAGTTTTGATAAAGTTGCGGGGGAAACTACAAAAGAAACACACCCAAAATCCCGAGTAGAAGAGACTGAAATAAGACACCCCTCCCACCGACAACCCCCCACACCCCCATGGCGGGGGGCCATGCACATTTGGGTCGGCATCAGAAATAAAACTTTTATGGGATTATTTTGAGAATGCGCTGGGCTTTGAACCAAGGGCTGTTTCTGTTTAATAGCGGGCATCCACAGCTGCACATGATTTGTAGTAGAAAGCCCTCAGTGGAAGTGAGGGAATTAATTACACCGAGAGAGTGTTTGTTTACCACATGTCAACGGGAAGAAGAACATCAATAATGTGAATAAGTGAATGGCATGTATCTTCTGAGGGACTTGTAAAAAGCCAATGACTGTGTTCAAAGCAACTGTTTAGTAAAAAAGGATGTTTAAGAAGGTCATTATATTATTTTGGGTTAATTTCAAGACGCAAAAAAAAAATTGGACTTCACCATTTCATGCTTTGCCAAGAGGCTCCAGATGCAATTGATCCGCTACGGTTTTACAGAATCATATTTCTTTCATTTGTATGAGCGTACAAACAGAAAAAGAGCTTATGCATGTTTCACAGCTCATACAGGTTGGTCACAAGGATGGCGAACCAACCGAGGTGGGCTTTGAGTGGGCTGAAGTCTAGAGTAGGTTTTTCTTTTAAACTACAGATGTTGGCTGAACAAAAAAAAAATGTATTGCAACTGCTGTTGTATTGTGTTGTATTGTAAGCTTTATTATTTCAATAAAGCTTTAATGTTTAGAGAGTTAGATTTTCGGGCAGACCTGCTGCCCAAACTAACACAAGTTAAGCTGTGAGGGAATCTAATCACCCAAAACACAGAGCAAAGAGAAAGCACATTCATTTATAAGCAGAATTCAGTACAAAATTTAGTACAAAATCTGCCAAGGGCTACTTTTAGTCATTGCGTCTGGTCTTGAACATCCCCATGAGCACTCAAAGGAGACAAGGTTAACTGCTTAGTCAGTATACACGACCACACAATGACGAAATGTATGTTTCCCCCCCAAGGAAAAGACCATTTAGAATGCAGACCACATTTGAATTTAAAGCGCATAAACGGTTATTTAATGGTGCTTTAAAAGTCGCCTCTCACTACTCGTCCTCAGCGGACTGTGGGGACGTATTAATCATTGGAACAGAAACACTACTACTTGGGTGAGAAATACAAAAATCTCCGGCCTGCCAGTTGTAAAGCCGAGGAGGCTTTTGTTTGAAACCGGCGTGGGCGTCGGTGCCAACGCGCAGCGCAGTGCAGTGCACGCTGGCTGCCATGAAAGATGAACACATATCCTGCTCACCTGAGTGAGAATATCCAGTTGACCCACGATGTGCTCCAGGGTGCTGGCAATACCCGGGTCGAGACCTCCGTTTAGGTGCAGCACCTGGGCCGGGGCAGCGGGCTCCGTCGGGCCGCGCGCCTGTGTTGGCTGTGGGGTGGGGGTGGTGGGGCTGCTGCTGAGGTGTCTGTGGCCGAGGGAGTGGGCCGCCCTGCTATGGCTGCGGCTGGGACCGCTACTCTGAGTGTGGGCGGCGGTGTGGGAGTTCTGCCCGTGGAATTGCTGAGAGGGTTCAGAAGCCTAAAAAATAACAAAACCAAGAGACACAGACAGAAATGGTTTCATACGTTGTGAAATACAACCGGTGCTCAACATGAACTCCAGTGATTATGCATCCCAGCTGCGGTTATTTGTTTCTCCAGTATTAGTCTATGACAGGGGTAGGCAACCCACGGCTCTTCTGCGCCTCTGCAGTGGCTCCCTTTAGCTTTGTAACAACAACAACCTAATTACATGGAAATACATTTTAGCCATTTTATGGCCACATTTACAAGGAAAGGACAATTTTTTTTAAATTGAGCATGTCAAGAAAAGCATTAGAAAAAAAAAAAAAAGAGATTACACGAAGCCGTGTTCAAAAACATCCGCATGTACACGGAAACGCCGGAAAGTACTTACGCCAGGCCTTACGTGGCGCTGTGGTTTTACTCCCTGAAAGCTAAAGAAGAAGAAGAAGACCTGGAGCTCGGCGTGTTTAGCAGCAGCAGCTTGCTAACATAGCACGGGGAAAAAAAGCACGCAAAAAGACGGCGTGGATAGACGACAAAGTTGAATTTCTGCTTCGAGTTACTTACTTATTGTACTATCTCCGCCATCTTTGCGTCGTATCCACAAAGTTTTTTTTTGCTAATGATATGTAGGCGCAAAACCACCCAGAAATGCGCCGCCCGGTGGGTCAGAAGCGCAAATTGCACTCTGGTAACCCTGACGCATTTTTCGAACTAGATCGTCAGATATTGTAACTGGAGTTGCCAACCGTCCATCAAAACACACAATTGTCCCTTGTTTGACAATGAAATGGTGCGTCCCGTCTTGAATTGATACGGGACGGGGTTTGTCCTGAGTTGTCTTGAACGTGAATTTTTTTCGATGCAAACTCACGGTCGTTTCCACTGAGTTTGCGGTCAAAACCGTAATCTACGTAGCTACAGGCTTTACCATTGCGCAAGCCATTCACAACAACTCCGTACTGGCTGCGTAGCTTGCGTCGAGTCAGGATCGCTTGTTCTTGGTTTTGTTTTTTTTCCAGCTTTATTGATTTAACTCCTTTGTAAAAGCCATCCGTCCTGCACTTTATTGATTGTTGTGTACAAATATGTTCAATTAAAAGATTTGAATGCTATTCAAACATTATGTGTAATGTCTAATGGTAACAAAGCAGTTCAAACTACGTAAAACACATACTTTTTTCAAACAGTTATTTACCACTACTGGTGAGCCACTGACCCTGTGATGGCCATGACCCCAAGCACTGCGGGAGAGAGGCCTCCTTCATTTTTCTGAATGAAAGCTGGCAACACTAACTGTAACGTTGGTGCAAACGTCAATCACCGGACATTAAATGTTTTATTTTTTTATTGCTGTCAAATAACATGCGAATTGGCAAAAATCCTGATTTGCACAAGCATGGACACACACATACACACACACACACACACACACACACACACACACACACACTGTAATGAAGTCCTCACAGCATCCACCCACCTAACGAGTCACCTGGAGTGGAAAAACCAACAGTGGAAAATTTCCTGAGGCCCAAATTAAACTCTTAGCCCAACACAGTGAGCCACCAAATCGCCCCGCGAGCCGCGTACAAAAAAAAAACAACAAGTGAGTTACACACAGTCATCCACTGAGTGGAGCCCGCTGCGTGAAAACGTAGGGTGATAAAGCTGATGACTGGACGCTGCGGGTGAAAGAAGAGTTGGTGTCAGTAAGTAAGTAGTAGTAGCGAGTAAGTAAACTGAAAGAAAAACACAACTGTCGAGGGATACGGGCGCCCGCCTCGCTGTATCTGCCTCCGTGCGACTTGATGCGCTCAGCCCGCTTGTTCTCCGTGTGAACGGCTGCACCGGTGGGGAGATTTTCCCCGTTGAGACGCAGGATGAGTCGTGCCATTTGCTCGGCGTGGCTGGATTATTGATAAAGGACCTTTTCCGCGGTGGACAAATTAGCTTGTCGCGCGCGGCCTGAACTATTACAACACCAACTGTCATCGATCAATGTCTGGCCTGACTGGAGAGCCACTCCAGCAGAAGGGGGGCGGGGGGTAATAACCTGACAGATCCAAATGTCTGCCTCTTGGAAGATCAAATTAGGACAGTCAGACTGAGAAAACAATGAATCCACAAGGTGACTGCGAAAAAGGGGGGTTGATCCAAAAAACTGTTGTATGTGGATGCACGCAGATGGAAGGCAGAGCTGGAGGCAGTGGAGATGAAGTTGTTGAGCTGCTCTGTGGGAGCGCAATGAGAAGATCAGAGAGACAGAGCAGGTTGGATGTTGTGGAGATCAAGTCAGAGAGGCCAGACTGAGATGGTTTGGGTTTGAGTTAGTGGAACTAGAGGAAGCGCAAAGAGCAGATTTATGGATGGAGTGACATGAAGTCACTCCATCCATAAATCTGCTCTGGAAGGAACAGTCCAAAGGAGAAAGGGAAGATTGTTTCAATATTTCCGAAAATTATTTATCTGGTGAATAAACAAGAAATAAGACACATAAGATGTAAAAGCAGTTCACGTGTCCCTCCCCCCCACCCCAATTTCCTTTTACCTCTGTCACTTCTTTCACCGATTCATCATCGCTCGCTCCACTGGACCATTAGTCTCTCTTTAATTCCACTGCCATCTTTGTCTTTCACACCTCCTCATCAAATCCCCCCCGTTCCCCCGCTGTCAAATATATTCAGCCTCCCGCTGTCGGGAGCAATACCACCTGCCTTTTCCTTCCAGCTACTTAAAGGTGCACAGGCAAAAACCCTCCACCGTCTTTCTTAAAACGTGCCTTGTGACTGACGCGTCGTCTGGCTCGCCTCTGCTGCCTGCGGAGGCTTTAATTGTGAAAGTTTATTCCGCTTACAGACGACTAATAGTCTAACAGCTCCAACAAGTGAGCAAAATCACCGAGCGGGGTGCGAGTTCAAACAGCTGATGCAATCACAGACTTCCCCCCGTCCCCCCACCCCCATCCACAATCCGCATCCACAATCGCTGAGCTGAGCGCGCGTGCGTGCGCGCGTGGAGCTATGAAGCGAGGGCTGCTGTGATGTTGCAGCTCGTCTGTCTGCACACGTGAGTGGGAGAGAGACCCAGATGTGAAGCAGGGAGACGGTGGAGAGGGAGGGGGAGGTGTGGAGGGGGGATGGATTAGGGGCGGATGTGATCAGAGGGAGCTGATCTGCCTGTCAGCTATGGTTGGCACTCGCACACATGCCTGCACGCGTGCACGCCGAACGCGCACGCCGCATCGAAAGCTCGCACGCGGGAGAGCAAACAAACAGACAAACAAACAGAAAAAAAAAGAGCATTAGGAAGATTCTTTTTTTTTTTTTTTTGCAGCGCTGACACGGCTGAAACACCACCACCCACTTCTCGGTCTTCTTCAGGCTGGATGTTTTTTTTTTTTTTTACATTTTTTCAAGCGACAGCCGGCTAATTGCGTTTAGCGACCTGGTGAGGTTCCCGCCGCTTGTCCATTTACAGCTGAGCCTCTGCGCTCGAGTGCCTTAAAGGATCGGCATATTAAATTAGACGCTTCAGAAATCCCAGCTGATGGGATTGCGAGCGGGCGGCCCGTCACGGGTGGCCTCTGCGTCTTTATGAATAAACACAGCGTCTCGGCCTCATTAGTCCGTGTAGTTCACAGTGGAATGAATCGTAGCGGCCGGAGAGTAATAATAGATGTTGTACACGGCGCGGAGGGACGGCGCTGCCACCTGAGTCTAAGTGAAAAGATTTCAATTTAAATACGTTTCCAGGGTCGATGCGGCACAACTCAAGACGAGACTTACTGGATAGGAAAAAAAAAAGATTTTTACCTGGCTTTAGCGGATACAAGGCAATTGCTTCTTGAGCATCTACGATGAGACATTTTTGCCATTCATATTATTGTACTGTTATGATAGAACAAGGTTTTCGTTGTTGTGTTTTTTTTTGGGGTTAGGGTCGGGGGCAACTACACAAATGAGGCATGGATGGGTAGGACGACCATATCTTAATGCGAGTGGAAACTAATTAAAGGCTCTTGTGGATAAGGATAAAAAAAAAAAAAAAATTTAAAGCAAAGGATACACACAAAACGGCAACACGTTATAATGAGTAACACACTATTAAGCATTAGTTACACGTTAATAAATACTGAATGCATCATTTATAAATCCTGTTTCTATCATGAATACTCATTCGTATGTAATTATAAACACAGTTATAAAATATTTGGAAAATAAATTTGTGAGTTTTTATAAAACATCTACTAACACATCCACTAACCATCAAGCATGCTTAGGGTGAGCTTATTAATGATGAGTAGAACATTTAGAACTTTGTTTATAAACTATACCAATCAGTATTTATGCCAGAAACATGTTTTATAAAAGACAAATTCAGTAATTACTAATCCATAATTAATGTGCTTATTAATGATGAGTTAAACATTTATATGTATAGAATATGTGTAATAACAACAACTACATACTTATGAGTATTCACGTCATAAACACGATTTATAAATGATGCATTTAGTATTTATTAATGCTTAACAGTGTCTACTTATTATAAAGTGTTACCAAAAAAACTAAACTTCTGGTTTGTAGCTGAAATCTGACTCTTTTTTTTTGGCATGGTTGTTCACATTAGCCTATCATTTGAACGCAGCTGCCATCAGACGTGAGTGAACAGTCAGGTGAGTGTGAAGACATGGCGTCACGCTCAGCACACTGTGTTTATAGAAGCAAATATGGATGCTGCTCAGGTCAGCAGGTGTGTAACAGTTTTTAAGTTGCCACGCAGTCAAAGCCGACCTCACATTACAAACACGCATCTGATTTAGGAGCACGTGTGAATGTGGCCTTGGTTTGATTTGAAAAATAAAAATAGAATTGTGCCGTTCACACTGTCAGAAATCATCAGATGTGGGTTGCAGAGTTGAGTAAAAGAAAAGCTAGATTTGGGCCACCTTCCCTGCAACCAACAGCAGCATGTGGATTGACTTTGCCCAGAATGAAACATGAACCAGAATCAGTGGGAACACCTGTGTTAAGAATCTAGCAACCCAATTGGCCGATGACAAGTTCAGCTGAGACTCGAGCCAAGTGACTAATACCAAACATGTTAGATATCCTTTTAAATTCCACCCTTATTCCTCATCATAAACCTCAAAGGCATTACAAATTATTCATCATTTTCCATTTTGCATCAGTTCAGAAGCCCAGTAAAGACAAGACTTTTCCTCAACTCACATTGCAACATTTTCTTTTCATAGTCGTTCAGCCTCTTCACAGAACAAGCTTCTTGTTTGCTGTAGACTGCCTCGCAGAAAATATACCCACTTATTAAATCCACTTATTATGTATATTGACACCCCCAGCTGTATTATACTCCCCTTTTCAACTCATAAATCCTCTAAATACTCTTTTAAAGGCTGGCAAAAAAAAAGAAAGAAATCCAAACAAACATCGAGGCAAGCTGGTGACATTTTCCTCCTCTCTGCTTCCTCCCCGGCAACACGTGTCTGAGACTTGCAGCAGTTAATAGGAGATGAAAGGGCCCGTATCAATAATAAATTATGAATGGCTAAATTATACATGAAAGGGAAAATCTAGGAAGCTGGCACTTCCAGGTGCAGCTCCCACCATTACTGTGCTGTGACGAAGGGCAGGTGACTTTTCGCGTAAAACAAAAAACAAAAAAAAAAACGATTGTAAAAGATCTGGGTTGTCGTCTAGATGACGGCGGTGAGTCAAAAGTCAATCACTGATTTAATGTACCACCTGTTCTGGCACAGTACAGTGTCTCGTCCCTTGTTCCGAGAGCACGATCCATGGCGTCAAAGCAAAGCCTGAAGGCCTGATCTTCAGCAGGCTGTGACAGTTTCCATATCCAGGGTTATTCAGACTGAAGGTGCTGGCTGAACCCCCATCCCCACCTCCAATAAGATGCCTTATTGCCACACTGTTGCACATTTTATTGTAATAAGGAAAAGACGAACACCCAAGAAGTCCACTCAGGACTGAATCACTAGCTGCCTTTTCATTAACCCTAGAATTGCGCAAAATCTAAATATCGCAATAAAAAAAAAATGGTAATGGAAACACCTAAACTTTGAAAATCTTCTCAAATATTGCCACAAGGTTTTGACGCTCTCATTAGGTGCTTTTTCAGACGTATCGATATAGAGGTATATCGCAAAAGTGTCGTAGAAAAAACTTTTTTTTCCCGCATATACACATCTCACCGGACGTGAAGTGTGGGGGTCACGTGATCAGTTCACGTCAGGTGAAAATGGCGCGTTATGTTTGGACGGAGGAGGAGATGGAATATTTTATTTTTTTCCCACCTTTAAGTAATCAAAGAGAAAAATAACGACCATTCTTGACAGCAAACAAACGTAAACAAACAAAAGCAGACGTAATTCTCGCAAAAATCTTGCAGAACAAGATTTTATGAGAATTACGGCTTACGCGTTTCCCACCATTCAATGGAAAAACCTGCAAATCGAAATTGTGCTTTGTCGTAAATTTGAGAAATAATTCTTTTCTTTTGCGAAAAACTGTAATGGAAAGCGAGTGTCACATGTCGACAAGAGGCACCATAAAACTGGGAAAAGATCTATCTATCTATCTTTCTATCTATCTTTGCCGTTAACTTGAAATAGCCCTTTACTTTTCATGGAGGAACAGCAAAGGCCAGAGAGAGTCAATGGGTGAGTGTGTGTGTGAGTGAGAGAGAGAGCGAGACAGAGAGCAAAACAAGAAGACAGAACAGGGAGGTGAATGTAGGTTGTGCCCCAGTTGATGTAATTAAGATGGTGAGAAGTCAACAGACTTGAAATCCAAACCCTCCAATCCCTGTAGTTACTGAGGAAGCCTGTGACACCACATCACCACATATGTGTGCGTTCCTGTGTGTGTCCTTGTGTGTGTGTGTGTGTGTGTGCGCGAAAGAGAGAGAGAGAGAGAGAGATCACCATCTGCCAAGGCCTTTTGATTGTTAAACCTAACTTCATACTTTTCGTTCACTGTCTCTAAAGACAATAATGTTTGAACAGCTCCACGTGTTACAATGTTACTGAAATATGGAAGGTTGTCCGATGGTTAACTTAACTTCCCTCTGATGATTAATTTGACTGATGCTTACTTAAGGTGCGAAGTAGTGAGATCAGAATGAACTGTTAGTCCTTAGAAATATGAATGTAATGTTAATATGAGCGATAAGAGGGGCCAACAATAACTCCTACTGTACTGATAACGCATGCTCACTAGGGACTGCAAATAAGGTTAATCTATACAGGAAACACTGGATCAGACAGTGACTCAATATTAACGTCAATATTACGTTTTTCAATCGTAATAAACATGTCTAATTGCTTTTTTGCTACTAAAGCATCTTCAATGCCACGACAGCTAACGAGCAAACTACTGTCCAACCTACCAAGTCTACAACTGGGCCTGAAGCGACCCCCGACTTAGAACAGAAAATTGGATTTGATGAAATAGCCAAGATCCACATGGCAATAAAACAGTTTCTGTTGTGACACTTGTCTTGAATCACTCTTTTTTTTCTTTATTTAAAGCAGGGTGGAGGACGGACGGGAGTGCCCTGGGTGACTATAGCGAGTGAAACACAGACAGCCACGTTATATTAAATTAGTCTTGTAAAAATAGAGCCATTGAGCATACCAAGTGAAGCACAGCCGACCATGTTATATTAAATTATTTGTACTACGACAGTCCGGAAAGCTTGATTTTCATCTGAACATTTCCGGAGCAGAACTGCCTTTGGCATTTATTTCCTTATTTTGTTTTGCAATCATTTTAGTTGTCAAACTTAATAAAAAAAATAAAAAAAAACAGCACAAATTACTAGAATACTGCAGTGTCACGTGTGCGACAGAGACGTTTGAGGAAAAAAGAAAAAAAGCTAAGAATGCAGCATTGAGTTACTCATGTGTAATTTACAAGGACGCCTCAATAAGACTGCAGGACAGGGAAAAATAAACAGTGCCACTTCACGACAAGGAGTTACCCCGCAAAACCTGCACTTTCCCTGTCGCCTTCCCATTTAGGATGCCACCGCCTCATTGTCACACCGCTTCTATTCCAAGACAACTCTCACAATAAGCTCCAGGAAAGCTTCTAATTAGTCTCTTCATTTCACTCTTTCGTCCCTTTTTTGGTCTTTAGGTGGAATCTACTTCCTACAATACTTAAGAGTGGGAAAGGTTACCGCGGAATCTCGACTCATTGATGTGGTCAAAGATCTGGGCGCGTGTGCGAAGACGGGCTAGGTATTTCTCAGCCCGCATGTGAGATAAGAATGTAGCTCTGGGCCAAACCGAAGACTTCAAAGGATGAATCCACTTGGAAGGAGACGGGCGAGTCGCGCAGGCGGCGCGAACGCTGAGAGGCATATGTATAATTAAGAGAAGCAGCACGCATAACTACTGTGTGTGTGCATACATGTTTTCATAAATGGGCCCCATGCGAACGCCGTCGCTGGAATGCAAAGGAAACCCAACTGTGCGTCTATCGAACGCGCCGGTAGAAAAAGTTTGTTTGGTGTGAAATTAAAAAGCAAAACATTGAATATAAATGATATGACGAGCATTTCCGTGGACGGAAAGCTTTTGCCTGAGTGAGGCAAATGGGCTGCGTTCAGACTGTAGTCGAATCTGATTCAAATCCAATTCCTTCTCAAATCCAAATTTTTAGGGTCGACTGTCCACACTGTTTTTTGGGTCTTGCGTCGCCCAGAGTGACGTCACGGACAGTCAAAACCATCGGTGTGTTTGGAGCTGTTCAGACTGAGACGCATCCGTCCAAAATGCGATTTGAAACCACCTCCCGAAGGAGGTTTCAATCCGTTTTGTAAAAATCGGATTTCATGTGATTTGTGACTGTTCAGACTACAAATGAGCCATCTGGTTTCAATCTGGATGGGCAAAAAAAAAAATCGGATTTTGTCTGGTAGTCTGAACGCAGCCATTGAGACATCCACAATTCTTTCGGATTGGAAAGCAGAAGTCGAACGTCGGCTGCACCTACCTGACTGTGCACCGCCGACGGAATGGCGTGAGAGGCGTGGTTCGGCGCCGAGCCGGCCGGCGCCGCCTGCGACCTCTGCGGTTTGGGGACGGCTTTGGGCTGCGGCGCGATGACGTCGCCGTACTCGGCGGGGACGAGGTTGCTCTTCCACACCAGCACCTGCGGAAGAGTTGCGGCGTTGGAAAGTCGTCGCTCCGAACAGGCGGTCGTCTCCGATGGCGGAGCAGAACATTTTTACCTGTTCGTCCGAGCTGGCGGAGGCAAAGAAGTCTCCTGCATGGGAGAAGGCCACGGAGGTCACTGCCCCCTGTGGTGGTTGTTGTTGGGGTGAGAAAGCATAGAGGCAATTACGTTGTTGGTTCTGTTGTTCTACAGGCAGCAGCCAGCGCTGGTTGGTGTGAGAGTGTCTCTGAACTGGGGTGAATGAGAGGCCGCTGTTAAAGAGGATTAAAACATGAATTTTCATTTCGACATAAATCACCATTTAAACATAAATTCATTCAAAGGGAACAGCCAGGCGGGAAAACTCAACATTCTAATCATATTCATTCATTCCACTTTCTATCCCAACTGCTCCTGCACCGAGGGATCTCGGGGGCTGCCGGCTGAGTTCATTCCAGCTGTCTCGGGGTGAGGGCGGGGTCACGCTGTGCGCGGGTCGCCAGTTTATCGCAGGGCAGAGACGCCGAGGCAAACAAGCATTCGCGCTCGCACTGTAACGTGAGAGAGTCGCCAGTCAGACTAAGGCGCGCAAGTCATCGGACTCATCACACAGAACGCAATGAAAGAGAATCACTGTGAAAGTGTCGCCATCAACGTTGTGACCAACTTGTCAAATAACGAACTCATATAGCTGCGTTTCCATTACCCCGAGAATTGCGCAAAACCTAAATATCGCAATAAAAAACTGGTCATGGAAACGCCTAAACTTTGCAAAACCTCTTAAATATCGCAAAGGTTTTGACGCTCTTACGAGGTGGTTTCTCAGACGTATCGAAATAGAGGTATATCGCAAAAGTCATGGAAACACTTTTTTCGCATTTACACGTCAACGGACGTGACGTATGGGTCACATGACCAGATCACTTCAAGTGAAAATGGCGGATTATGCTTGGACGGAGGAGGAGACGGAATATTTTTTACAAGTAATCAAAGAGAAAAATATAACAACCGTTCTTGACAGCAAACAACATCAAAATGCAGATTTATCGCAAAATGTTTTGTACCTCCAACCTCCTCAAAGTCTGGACTCGCGGGTTGAGATTTCACAAGAATTACGGTTCATGCCCTTTGCACCATTCAAGGGAAAAGCCTGCAAAACGCAACTGGACTGTGTCAAAATTTTAGAAACATCGCTTTTATTTTGCGAAAAACTAGAAAGGAAACGCAGCTACTGTTCCAATATGGATACAAATCATCATAACCAATTAAAACAAACAGCACTTAGCAGGCATTCAATATATTTGTAGCATAAATGGGCAGGGTGCAATTTTATGTTTGGCTCAGAAGACTGTTACACACTCACACATGTTGGATCATCAAAGGAAAAAAGTGTGATGTTTTGAAGGGAACCGCGTGTGCGTGTGTGTGTGTGTGTGTGTGTGTGTGTGTGTGTGCCATCACAGTGTGTAGAAGTGTAGAAGTGGGTTGAACAGAACAGCTCAGCAATCAATAAGATGAAGCAGAGACTCAGGTGAGAGCCAAAAAACATAAATCGAAGAGGGTTTGGACTTGAGTACGATGCGCAAGTGTGTTTAAACCCCGAAACTCGGAAAGTTCCGATTTATGTTGTTCCGCCCCGCCCCCGTACCTCGTGGATCAAAGCAGGTCGGACGACTACAGCCTGAGCGCTCGAACTGTGTTCAAAGAGAGCGGGTGAGAGGAGAGGACAGCAAAACAAAACAAAAAAGCAAAGGAAGGGAAGGGAAAAGAGAGACAGACAGACAGGCAGGCAGGCAGGCAGGCTGCTGGGAAGGAGGAGGGGTGGGGGGTGGTGGGGGGGTGAGTCCTGTGGCTGACACCCAGACAGGCCAGTTTGGGTGAGGAATGGTTTCCCAGAAGCACCTGGGAGAAGCAGACAGTGTCACTATGGCAACGCGACGGCCTGACAGACAGCACGTTCTGTCTCTGCACTGACTAATGCCGGCTGCCAGGCGGGTACTAACCATGGTCAGACACAGACGCACACACTCACGCCCACGCAGACACACGCAACACGCACGCACACACACCGTCTGACAGGGCAGCTAACTAGCGCATTTTATGCACAGATAAATGAACAGCCAGACAGGCCCCACATGGCGCCGTCCATTAAGTTATGATTAGCAGGAATTATTGGACACTTTGCATGCTGGCCTCATTTCCAACACTGTTAGTCCATTAAAATATTCCAATAAATGCTGAATAGGACCGGACTGAACAATTGCTACATTACACAAGTAGCCTTTTGCATATCAATGCACTTCAGCTGAAGGCCAAATGCGTAACACGCGAATCAACGTTTGTATTTATACATCGAGCAGGTCCGCTTGTCTCTCAAGATGCAATCATATTCTGCTACCATGAACCAAAGCGTGACATCCCAGCACAGGGGTGGGCAAACTTTTTGACTGGTGGGCCACAATGGGCTCTTAAATTTGACCAAGGGGTCGAAGCAGCAGCGGATGGATGGAGTGTTTTGGTGACCCACCTCATAGGAGGAAAAATATATTGTGGGATATGTAGAAAATATGTGCTTTAATGTTAATTGAAAATGAACAAAAGCAAAGTTACAACAAGATCAGTGTCTTCACTTCATCAGTGTCCCACAGTATTGAGCTCTTTGTTGAAATGACTCGACAGCTATTTTATGGCCTATGGCCCCTGGGCCGTAGTTTGCCCATGCCTGTCCTAGCAGGTGTAAGAAAAATGTGAGATCCAGCTGGACACTGTAGTACACTTTGGATATAACATTGTAAAACATCAACATTATTTGCAATGGGTTGTTTCACTATTACAGGCTACTCACTGGCTACGTGTTTTTTTTGAGTAGCCTCTCGAAAAAAAAACGCGTTTACACAAAGCCGTATTCAAAACATTCTATACACACACGGATACGCTAGAGACACCGGACTGGCAATATGGCCGTGCACTGATTTTTCTCAGTGGCCACTCGCGGTACTGCAGCAAAAAAAAATCCCATGGGTCCAAAACAACATTTTTCCTATAGACTGCAATACAAAAACATAAACGCCTTTGAAACGGCTGACAGGACGACTATCACCTGAAACTTGATTCATAGCAAATCTTGCTATTGTAGATTTTTCAGTTATGGTCTTTTAGTCGTTTAAAAAAATGATAAAGGCCAGAAAATCACCAGGAAAGACTTTATTCCAAGCGTGAAAACACTTGCCGAGGCTTAAATACTGATTACGTGTAATTTAATCTTGGCTCATTTAGTAAAGACAGGTGTCACACAGAGAAGCAAACACCCAGGCTGAACGCAAGTCTGTCAGATGGGATGTAAACAAAATATTTCTCAGATCCCCGCCAGATTAAAATAAAAAAACCTCACACTTTCCCAGAGCTCTCATGCTGTCACGTCGAGTGCACGCGCATGCATCTTCACACTTCACACGCAGCAGGCCCATACCCAACAGATAGACACAACACCCCGAGTACTCCCAGCACCGAGAGGCTGGCCCAGTCACCGGAGGCTTAAAAGAACAACAACAGAGATGGAGAGAAGTTGCGGAGGGAACGAGCGTTTTTCTTCTCTCTGCAAAGGGACGAGCTTTGGCAGGTGACTGAAGAGAGGCGCATGTGTCACAAACGACACAAAAAAAAAAACCCCAACGAAAAACAACACAGGATGAAAGACGGGCAACATGTACAAGGGAAGGATAAACAGATGGACCACATGTGCTCTTGGCAGAGCTCGAGGATTCCTCAAGCAGCCATGAAGCCGCTCCATCCGCTGCTCAAACAAACAGATACAGTCAGCGAGCCGCCCGGCCAACTAGTCCAGCCAGCCAAAATGTGAGAAGCGCAACGAGGTGTAGGAGAAAGGAGGGTGGAGAGAGGGGGAGGTGGGGGGGGGGGGAGAGAGAGGGAGAGAGAGAGAGAGAGAGAGAGAGAGAGAGAGAGAGAGAGAGAGAGAGAAGCACAACACGAGGCTGAGGGAAGAAAAAAAAAAAAGAACACGGAGAAGAGAGTGCTGAAGTCACAGAGATAAGAGACAAGGAGGGAAGCGGCGAGAGGAAGAAGGACAAAGAGGAGGAGGAAAAGGAGGAGAGGATCCAGAGGAACGGAGGCAGAAAGCAGTTTCCTTGCAACCACCCTGAGACGAGTCATTGTGAGTGGGCTGGCTGCTTGCCTGTCAAGTACTAAAATACACCACATTGGAAGCGGCGTTTTTTTTGTTGTTTTTTTTTTTTTTTCACGCTGCCGCACGCACTCCAAGTTCAGACCATCCACACGAGCACAAAAGGCACGACTTGCTCATGAGCAAGGACGTGATGTCTGAAAAGAGATTGATTAACACTTTGTGTGTGTGTGTAGGTGCTGGGCGTTCGTACCGTGTGCCCATGCAGAGTGTAGAGAAGTTTGCCCTCTACGAGGTCCAGTATCTTCAGCGTGCAGTCGCTGGACGCTGTGATGAGGAAGTTACCAGCTGGATGAAACGACAAGCTGTTCACCGTCCCACTGTGGACTGGGAGACACCACACACACACACACACACACACACACACACACACACACACACACACCTTATTATAGGAAAAGAAATTATAATTTTCTTTCTTTTCTTTGCATGTTTATATTTGAACACAGTTTGCCAGTAAATAAGAAGGTAGGTATGATTAAAGGTCACAGACAGCATGTTATGAATTGTCATTTTTTACAAAAGGTTGGCAAGGTGATTGCATCATGCGGCATTTTAAATCTAGAATAATCATAATGACAGGACGTTTTACCAAAACATTTGCTTCGACTGTCTGGCCAGAGGGTATTGAGGTACATTGCTGCATATCTTTGATTAACAATGCATTAGTTGTCCTCCACACTTTTTTGTCAAAAATGCTCTCAGCAGAGAACAGGGAAATGTTAATGTATGGTTAGTTGATAACAAACTGACAATGCACTCGGGTCAATTTATATGCCTCTAAATTTCTCGCCTGACGTCAAAATCAAGGTAAGATTTTCTGCTATGACTGTCAAATCATTCCCTCTCTCACCCACATGGACACTGAACACTTCAAAACTCTCTGATGGTTTAAGGTGGAGGACCGACTGGCCAAACGTGGTGTTTTTATGAGTTCTGAATAAAAAACATTGAGTTCAATTGGTATTTATTTATGTGGTATGTTAGCTTGAAAGAGTAGCTTTGATTACACAGATGGCATGGAACAGTCATCCACCCTCAAGCCAGTGATTCCAGGCCTTGGAGTGAAGAAGTGTTCTTTTTTTTTCACAGTAAAATAGGGGGGCTCTACATTGCTGCTGTTGGTATTCTTTGCCTCACATTTTTACTGATGTTGTAAGAGCACTTGAGGAATGTTGACTGTGTGTCCTTTTGTAGCCGGGGCACACTGCTAATCTGTGTGTTTCAAACTTTTCAAACAAACCAAACCAAAACATTTAGTGCCTTCAGAGCACAAAAGACTGATTTGATTTTAGTGCCTTGCCCAAGGACACTTCACCAAGGCAGATGCCTAATTGAACGGTTTAAAGGAACAGCTGCTGAGCATCACATGAGCACATACACTCTAGCGCTATACACCCTGTGGCAAGTGATCATCAGTTTTACGAACCAGAAATACTGTGAGCGTTTGAACGGGTGGAATGCTCCCTCTGCTGGCATTAAGTGGTACAACGACCTATCGATATCGTCACTTCTAATGCAGGAAAGAGGTGAAGAAGAGCTGTAGCTTTGCTACATTCAGATGGGAGAAAATGCATTTGATCGTGCGGGGATATTTGGTCAAATGCTAAGCAAACCGAAAGGTCAGAAGGATTCGCCGCCCAACACCATCGGACTAAAAGACAGCACAGTATAATTGCCATTAGTCTCTTGGTTATCTAACATTAAATCAAACCCTTTTCACCAATAGCTTCTGGCACAATTGGTAATTTGCTTCTCTGTGCCAGGGGGGAAATGGTGGAGAGGAAATAAATGGCAGGGGTGGGGAGAAAAAGCTTTTATCCTCACACTCCCCCCTCTCCAGACAGATGTAATTATCCATTATTAGATCTCTCAAATTCAAATCCATTTATGAAAGCTACCAGAACAACCAGACTGCAGTGCAGGCTCACAAAAGGCACCAATATTTGTTGAATATGCAAAGACAAGGTGAACCTTGATTACGGCTCCAACTGTGAGAGTGAAGGCTTGTGTTTTCCTCTTGTTGTTGTTATCACTGTGATTTGTTTTTGATCCTCGACTGTATTTTGAACCGTTGATGAAAGTGATAACATTTGACTGCACCAGCAAGCTCTCTCCAAGCCAACCGTGTATTATTTCAATTGTTACTTTTTTCATATATACATACACTGTAAATTTCATATTTGAAATTGACTAAGTTTTTAAGTCAAGGTTCAAATAAAATAGAAGATCATTTTTAATTAACATTGTCTATTTTTGCATGTTTAGGTTTGACCCAAGTTTCAAGTGCCTTACAAATGTTTTTTCTTGTAAGCCAAGCTTTTTTTTTTTTTAATTATTATTATTTCAGCCGATCTGTTTTCTGACCGTGTGTCCCGCATGTGATATTATATACGCTATGAAATCTTATTTGTTGTTGTGCTGTTGAAGCAGAAACCTTCAGTAAAAGACTGCTTTTAAGGCACATATTGTGCTGTTGATGTTATCATAATGATCAAAATTACATGCATCACAATAATTGAATGACTGATGAAAAATTCATATAGTTTTCTTTTAATCGCAATTGTGATTTCACTCCAGTAGTTGCAGTTTGTAAATGGAACAGAACATTGTCTTTCAATGGCTTGTAGGCGTCAGTACCTTGGTAGTGCTGGATCATCTTGCAGTATCTAATGTCCCACACCTTGACAGAGTTGTCAGTGCTGGCTGCAGCGATGAATGTTCCGCTGGGATGAAAATCCACATAGTTGGCAGAGCTTACCGGAAAATGAAAAACAGACATTGATTATAAAACTATTCAAGCTTTAGCAGTAAAACACGATCAACCCATTAAAACAGATAACAAGGATGATGAAATTGGCCAAAACTCAAAATAGATTTTCACACAAATAATTAATATCCAGGAACCCTTGAAAAAAAGTGCTCACCCAGCGTGCTCATAGAACGAATGAATACACTCTCTGCTGTTCTTGTCCCATAACTTTACAGTCTTATCATCACTGCACGAAACAATCATACGATCATCTGGGGAAAACCTGCAAGAGACGCCAAAACATTAGTTCTCAGTTAAACAAAAACAAGGATAAACTGTCATAGGTTTGCAACAATAGCCGGTCTGATGAAATGCACCACAACCAATATGACCATGAGTGCAACTGCGTGTGCCTACTTAGCACAGCGGACCCAGTTGATGTGCTGGTTGAAGGAGAAGAGAAACTTTGGCCTGTGGACTGTCCACACTTTGATGGTCTTGTCGTCAGAGGCTGTGACTAAATTCTGTCCATCGCTAGAAAAGTTGACGCTGCGCACAGCCGAGGTGTGAGCCCTGAAAGATGTTGACTCTGCCTTCCTGTAAAAAAACACACACAAAATCAGCACTTCAAAAATACTAAAAAATTAAATTAAATTAAATAGAATAAAATAAATAAAATAAGAGGTGTTCAAAATGATGCTTGGCCTTGGAGATCAATGTGTTGTTTCAATTTTAAAACCCATAAGTCTTACTGTGATAGCAGAGTAAAAGGGGTACAACAGTAAGACTCACATTGTTGGCACCCAAAGCCGGACAGTCTTGTCTCTGGAAGCTGAGGCCACCAGGTTGCCATAGGGAGAAAACTGAACTGAAAGGACAGCATCTTTGTGTCCATCAAAACGATAGGCACGCATCTGAGCTTTCATGTTCCAAATCATGACACTTGTGTCCATGGAGCCTGTGGCTAAGAGGGAGGAAAGCGCAGGTGAAGAGGACACCATGAATGAGATCAGAGATATCAAATTGTGCACAGGAAATGAAATAAAAGGCAACGGCAAACAGGTGTATTAAATTATACGACAGACGATAAATAAATAATCATTTACCAATCTGTTTCATAGTGCTGCTGATGTCCACACTTGTCACTGTGTCCCTGTGACCCTTGAAATTTCTCTCCAAGGTTGGATCTGCCTACACGGGAAAACAGAGACCCAAGGAATAAAACCTGGTGCATCTTGAAAGTATTTCTGAAGAAGGAAATGTCTGCACAAAGAGAACTGCTCAACGACTGAAGCCATCACTGGAACTAGACATGCAGAAGCTATATGCCATCAAGAAAGAGTGTGTGGTTGTGTAGCAGGACTAAAGCAGCCCAGCTCAAAAAAAAAAAAAAAAAACAGCCCAAAGGAAAAAATAATGTTGCTGCAGTGAGTTTAATTTCACTATGAGCTAAATGAAGATTATGTAAATGTTGTTGTTGTTGTTGTTATATCATATCATATCCTGAAAAAAATATAACAACATATCTATTTATCTATATTTAAAACTTTGTCATTTATCTGTTCCACAAAATTATTCCTCTAGGTTCGAGTTGTATTATATGTATATGTTAAACCTGTGTTTAAGTCGTTTGCCACGCTTGTCGACCATGAATGTATTTGTCGACCTTACTTTCTTTTGTCCTTATGGATTTGGTGCAACTACATTTGGACGTATTATAAGTTACTACCTTACCGAAATTGTCCGTCCATACGGCTTACAATAAAGTTATACAAAAAAAAATGTGAGGGGCGGGGTTGGGCGGGGTGTCAAACAGCTTTATGTACCCTGCAAGATTCCTGGATGTAAGGCAAAACCTAAGACGCTATTGCCAACCTAAGTCAAATCAGAACTTTTCTGACGGAATGCACTAGTTAATATTGTTCGGGTTAAATAAAAATAAGTCGATTTTTTTTTTTTTTTTTTTTTTTTGGCCGGAAACACTGCCTGACAGGCACAACGTCGGGTAAATCTATTTCCGGAACCCTTGGTTGCCAAGGAGACGTGAGCTGTGGAGCTTGAGACTGAGCGCTAGTCGCTTCCAGCATTTAAGCTAACCAGAGGGAAAAGACGCGAGAGGACCAGAAGCGACTTTTTGTACGTCGTATGTTCCGGTATTAAGAGTCGTTTAACGACATGACTGAGTTGCATATTATTGGTCAAATCGTCGGGGCCAGTGGTTTCCCGCAGAACAGCCTCTTTTGCAAATGGGGTGTGCATACAGGAGGAGCATGGCGGCTGCTATCGGGGCTAAAGGAGGGCCAGACACAAGTGGACGTCCCCAAACTAGGAGACATGGCGTACTGGAGCCACCCGATTGATCTGCATTACGCAACTAAAGGTCTCCAAGGATGGCCAAAACTTCATCTCCAAGTGTGGCACCAGGACTCCTTTGGACGGTGCCAGCTGTACGGTTACGGGTACTGCCACGTCCCCTCCAGCCCCGGACATCACCGAATAAGCTGCGTGACCTGGAGGCCGCTCGGCTCCTGGCAGGAGCAGCTGTCACAAATGTTTGTTGGCGGAGGTCCCCAGCTCCGCAGTCCGGACCTGATCTACAGTGGAGCTGACCGATACCGACTTAACACCGAGGCCATGGGGACTGTGGAGCTGGATCTTGGCGTCATTTTACGGAACTTTGACAAATATGGCGTTGAAAGCTAATACAACCGCTCTTGCTTTGATAGATAGATAGATTCATAAGATGTTACGTCCAACGGTGTTTCTTTTTCTAAAGTGCATTTTTATATTTGTAAATATAATAAACTTTACTTTAAATATATATGTGTGTTGTTGTTGTTGTTGTTGTTGTTGTTATGTAAACAAAAACCAAACTCACGTCACATCAAAAATAA
Organism: Nelusetta ayraudi; assembly: GCF_046127955.1. Classification (NCBI taxonomy): domain Eukaryota; kingdom Metazoa; phylum Chordata; class Actinopteri; order Tetraodontiformes; family Monacanthidae; genus Nelusetta; species Nelusetta ayraudi. The sequence continues at coordinate 9,680,517 of NW_027466067.1, read as the reverse complement.
CCTCATACCTCTGTTATAATTGTGTGCAGTTGTGTATGAAAATTTAAACAAATCTGCAGTTAAAGATATGCCAGAATACTGTGGCTCATGTCACAGACTCAAATGTACAGAGGTAAAATAAAAAAAGGTACATCTGGGTTTTGGACGAATATGGTTATAGCTGTCTCGTAAAATAAATAGAAAACAATAACAATAACGTATCTTTTTTTTAACATGGCAATAAAGGGTGTGTATTGCTGTTGAACATACATATATAATGTAATGTTGATGTCAATAACGTATCGGTCTTGATAGATTGCAGATATTTCTATTTATAAGTTTAACATTTTCCCCCAATTCCTATTGAATTCAATAGAATTCGTTAGAATGTATTTATTTACCACGCTGCTCTAAACCTCCTGAATACCGCTTTCGTTTCACCGATGAACTGATGAAAAGCTGGAGACATAGTGATGACTTTATAAGAAGACCAGGGAAAAAAAGTATCCACAAACAAACATTTCTCTACGCTATGTTGTAATATACAATTAGGGAACGTTGGAGACACGCAATTGCAGCCCTTAGTGCTTCGAGAAACTACGAACACCATTCAGCTAAGGCACACTTACCATGGCTGAAGCGATCTTTCCTGAATTTGGAGACAGACCGTCAACTAGTCCAGATGTAAAGGCATTTCATTCACTAATTTACTTTAATATTGCACCCTTAGCTCCAACAGCTAACGCTAGCTCATGAGTTCGGTAGTTGCTAACATCACAACAAAGTTCGGTTTACGCGCCGTGATTGGCGCCGTGAGCGTCTGGCTGCTGTTCTTAAAGGGGAAGCATACATAAGCTAACGTCAAATGTTCAATTTCTAAACGTCGATTCTGGCTTGCAATAATACTAAAATGTGATGTTGTTTATTGCAAATTGGGGGAGTGGGGCGGGGAAGAGTAGTATGGATATAAATGTAACTCAACAATGTTAAATGGGAAATGTCCAAAACTGTAGTGACATTAAAGTACCACCAGGTGGCAGAAGATCGTTGTTTAAAATTTGCCCTTCCGGGAAGGGCACCGCTTGGCATATTATCAAAGACTGAAACACTTTCTATATGATTGTTGTTGATGATGATGATGTTGTTGTTGTTATTGAAACCTTATTTGTTGTCCTACCATTCTGTGATTGGAATAGTGTTGCTGTTCTTAAGAAATTGACAAATAGTTTTATTTTTTTTTAATGCATTTTCTTATATATTGTTCATATATATAAGCTTTCATTAAAAAGAAAGTCATCACATCTTGTTTATTTTCCTAATGTAGCTCAGTTTATCAGTTCACCACAAGGAAAAGGCATACAAGGTGGATCCAAAGGAAAAGGAGATTAATTGCACTGCCAACTTTGTAATGTGCCAGCACACATTGTAATAGTACTATGTTCATTCATTCATTCATTCATTCATCTTCTATACCCGCTTATTCCTATTCAGGGTCACTGGGGTCTGCTGGAGCCTCTCCCAGCTGTCATAGGGACGAAGGCAGGGTGACACCCTGGACAAGTCGCCAGTTCCTCGCAGGGCCACTATGTTAATACTTAAATAGTAATTGAGCGACAAATTTTGACCAATAATTTATATCGGTCAATGTTACAGGGTGAAATACAACAGTCGTTGTTCTGAGGCACACCTGGGTTTCTGAGTTAGAGGGAAAATTGAGAGAAAAAAAAAAAGATACTTTGCGGACAAATGTCATGATTATAATCTTTCTTTTCTCATATTTTTCGTTTGAAGGGTAATTATCGTAAGTAGTAGTCTAATCCTTATTTAGTGTCAAAACAGACATGTTTTCAAACAAACCCCCTGCAGGCTTTTCCTGCTGGTCAGTTACTGTGAAACATATCCAGTCATTCATACACCAAACACTATCCACCATGCTTGAAAATGGAAGATGTTCACTCTCTCTAATCGTGTTGACTTTGTGCTTTATCTGCAGCACGTAGCAGTTATTGTGGAATTTGAAGAATTCTACACAAAATAAAGCAAACACTTTCTGAAATTTGCCTTGCAGCTTGTAAGGAGTTGTGCAAATTATTCTTTGGAATTTGGCATTTGAAAAATTTAAACATGTTCAAGGGTTTGCCTCAGGGTGTTCTGAGGGCAGTGGCCTAATCCTCTTCCTTGTTACCTCTTCAGTTTAATTAGATGTTAGTATGGAACAGATAACTTGCGTTGTAAAAAAAAGAATTAAAAAAATCCACTTGAACTGGCATTGAATGACAGATAGGTTGAGAAGGAAGAAGGAAGAGGAAGCAAAAGCAGGTGAATGAGAATCTCCTAAAAGACTATAAATAGAACACTATGACAGTTCACATTCTGGACTTTTTACATTGCTTCTGGGAAGGATAGATGTACTTCCTTTTCCGAAAGGGGTGATTTATTTATTTTCTTTGCCTGTTCATGTTTTCACTAATTATTATTATTATTATTGAGTTGTCATTCAAACCTGCATATTTCTCTAATCTTATCTACCTTCCTGTCAACTCTGACCAAGATCCACCTGTTTGTCTGTTGCCTGTTACCTTCCTTGTGCGTAATTCCCCTTTCTGCTAAAGGGCATGTCAAAAAAAACCCAGCTCACAGGTAGAGAAGACGACGTTTGTCTTAGTATTTAACTAAGACTCCGCCAAACAAGCTTTTAAGCCCCGGTAAGATGTTAGCTTTCACCAGTAAGTGAGCACAGGGAACAGGGTGCTCGCTAACCGACTAACAGTTCTTCACTTCTAAAGACCAAGACAGCCTGAACTACACTGTACAACATAATCTATACAGGAAAGAGCTCCATATAATCTGTGAAAAATGACTAAAATCCTTGTATTTTATTTTATTTAAATATTAAATCTAACTTTTAATAATTGTATTAATTGTATTTATATAATTAAAAATTATTTTTGGTTGGTCTATTTGGTTCATGTTTTCAAGGAAAGTTTTGAGAGCAAAGTAGGGGGCTATTATTATTTACAGTTCTGGGAAACCATGAGGTAATGACCGGTAATGGACAATGATTTCATGACAACAAAAGTGACTGTAAAATAAGAGGTAATTTGTGTGAAACAACTAATCACCACAGCAACCACAAAATGTGTCACACCATTCTTTTGTTTAGAGGGAAAAGGACAGTTTGGTTTTGCTTTTTCTAAAAAGGCAGGTTCTCTGAGGCTCTAATATTTACTGGACTGTAAATGCCAGCAGGTTGATGCTGAGGTCTGTAATTAAAAACAACAACAACCACCAAACATATTTTTTATGTCCTACTTCCTTCTTCTTTTCATGACATTTACGCTTGAGCCAAGAGCTTTACCCTATTGTCCGGCAATGCTGAGGCATGTTGAGCAACTTACAACAATCCCCAACATGCCAAGGATATTTACAGACAAAGATGACTTTTCACTAATGAGGAACTGGATGAAAGTCTTTGTGAGTCACAACAGAGTGTTTCACTGCATGTCTGAGAGACAAGCACACTATCAAATTACATAATATTTGCTAGGTGAATGACACAAAGGTTTTTTCTTTTGTTTATTTTTTTAAATTGCAAAACCTTCCTGGTGTCTTGGTCCTGCATACCAAAGGTTCCCTGCTATGTGTGCAAGATACAAGATGTGTGCGTGATGTATGTAGCTACATGCTTTTCTCTCTTGTTATTACTATTTTTGTTGTTAATTTGGTTATGTCTGTGTGCACTTTTTTGGTATGAAGTATCCATGAACCAAAAAAAATCAACTGAAATGAAAAGAAACAAAATATACTGGAATTATTATTTTAAAAAACACCAAAACATATTTAATAGTAAAACTGGTCTGGGGCTTAAAAGGCTTCATGCATTTGTGCTTCATCATTCTCTATTACTTTTTGGTTGATTCAAGTTGTATTTGTGTGTACTTTGATCAGTAACCATGTGTCCATGAACCAAAAAAGTCAAACGAACTGAGCTGAACTGCACTGAAATGAACTAACCTGAAAAAAAATAAAAAATGCCTGGAGTTTCTGATCAACTAGTGTTTGACAATGTCTGTGAGTGTGTGTGTGTGTGAGAGAGAGAGAGAGGGGGGGGGGGGGGGCGGGAGAGAGAAAGAGAAAGCATTGTCATTTGAGGCAAACCATGCATGCATTTACATTTCTAAGTAAAACTCAAGAGTGAGTTCCTGGTAAAACTTGTTGCGGATTGGTGCTTTCTGAAGCACTGACTTTGTTATTCTCACAGCCTCCTACTGTCTGTCTTGATCATGACCACTAAGTAGTTCACACAGGGAGAAGTTGTGAAATTGTATCTGCATCCAGGGCTTTTCATTTGATGCATTGCTAACAAAACCTTTACCCCTCTTAAAAGAGTCTCCTATTTGAGTGTCACACCTTTACCCTACAAGGTGTAGAAACTCTGGAGCAGTTCCAATTTTGTGATACCTTTTGCACAGAGTGCTGTGACAGTTTGACTTGAGCTGTAAAGTAGGTGGGGTAAGGTAGGTAAGGTAGAAAGTGCGGTGCTATTAAACCCCAGGAGTCAAACTTAATCAATGAATGATCGCGACTGTCACAGTGATATGTGTCCTGTCAGCTAAAAGAAGACACGGTAACATACTGACCAACAGATACAAAATTGTCCACCAAAGTCAAGGGAGACTGCAGAATCTTGTTGCTTTACTGAGTTGCCCTTAAGCACTATTCTGAAAGATAACAGAAGTATTTAGAAGTTAGAATGGAAGGTTTGTTGTTGCTGTATATCACTGTAAATCCCTTCTTAAATGAACGCTTTATATGATTTTAGAATGCAGCCACTGACCTTCACAGGGTTTGTTTTTTTTCACATTTACTTATGCCCTACATAATTGTCAAGATTTCTCCTCATGTCAGATAATTTCTGATTTGTTTATGTCAACTTTACAAATGATAACGTTACAACTTGCGATACCATTTCGCCCAGAGCGCAATCAGGGTATGTCTTGAGCTGTAAAAACAGGTGGGGCTCTAAGATTTCCTGGAAACATTTTGAATTCAATAGCCAGTGCCGTGTATTTAAAACTGTGGAATCGAATGAGCGCATGCATGGGAACCCTTGCTTACTGGTGAACTGCAACGTTAGTATCGTGCGACAAACGCGTTGAAAATTGTCCTACCAGCCGAGCCGAGCTCGGCCTGGAAATGAGGAAAAGGAGAGCTTGGTCTCTAATTATTTTCCTACCTAATCAGTTTGCTTGTCACGTGCTTGCACTGCACGTGCACGTGCAACACAACAATAACCTCACTTTCACTGCCCAGAGGAAAGGAAAGTCAAACCCGACAAAAGTTTCTCAAAGACAACATTTCTTTTTTTTTTTTTGGTCATTACATTGAAATGAACGCAAACAAGCACAAACAACTGTGTCTTTGAGAAATAATGTCTTTGTATCGATATGTTGCCTTTATTATTATTATGTAATAATCAGGCATGGGTGGTTGCAGGCAAAGCCTGATCAAAGTTAACTCGATTAAATGTTGCAACAGGCCACACGCACATTCACATGGTGATCCACTTACATTTTTGTGGGAAATGCTGACAGTTTCAAACTGTGTTTATTGTATATTGTATGTTTTATAATAATAAGCGTCAGCTATCATGGAGTAATCAAGACATTTCCTTCACACAAAAGCGATTGTTCCTGAGTAGTTAAATATGCATGTTTTTTTTTTAATGTATAATATAAATATTAGATTGCTCATCTGTATACGTATACAGATGATGAGGATCATTGGACTCACGGCCACATTTTTACTTCAAATTTCTCCACCAACCAGTGGAACCAGTTTGTCAGTAAAACTATTGACGACAAGAAAAACACACAAGCTTCTGACTTCATTTCTCAGCAATCCAGCTGTCTGACCTTGATAACAAGGCCAGTGTACGCAGTGGCCTCACTGATCAGCAAGTTCTCCTTGGTTGGTGTTGTCCTTGGTCAGGGTTATCAGCCAGACTCAAGGACAAATGACCAGAAAGGTTCACGTTATGAGAGTTCAGCAGCCCAGACACTGTGGTTAATGTGATACAGCAAAACATACAGTATTAAAGACACACTTTATCAGAACATTTACCTACTAAGCTAATATGACTTATCCAAAATGGGTTAAAAAAAAAAAAAAAAAAAAAAAAAAAACATTAAGATGGAAACATTTGCTGGTATAACCTTGATATGCAAAGTAAGCCCTTGTTAATTCAAAGCAAATGTGTCACTTGAATGAAAAAAAAAGACAGAAAAAAGCGATAAAAGTGAAGTTCATGCATAACACTGATTTCAGCAGGAGTTAACTGGTTATGTAGTATGGTAATATATATTTATTTTGATATGATTTTTCAAAAATCTTACCATATACTGATGGTCCCTCATACACCTTCTTGACCTTAGACAACCCAAGATTCCAACCAGCTCCACGCCATCAGATGAGAGGCTGCTGGTCATGACTTTAACTTAGATTAGGGGTTTTCTGTCCGTCTGAATCCATGTTTTTATTGATTATGTACTAATTATGAAGATTTCTTTGGTTATTATCTGTGGAAGGGATTATTACTGCTCACCGAGGGAAAAAAAAAGATTTTGTGCGATTTTTTTTTTTTTTTTTTATGTCATTCCAGGTTGCAGGTGCAGAATGAGAATAAGTGGAATGTTCCAGATGAGAAAAGATAACCTAGCACCTGTGAGTTAATCCAGTCATGTGAGGGTTTGATAAGGAGGAAAGGTCCGAACTTAGAGGCTCCCTCACAAAGACTTCAACATCTGCACATTCCAAACTTTCCTTTGTCAATATTCTAGTTTTTTGGGGGTTTTTTTGGCCCAGGGTCGCCACGTTGGCACGAAAAATGTTTTTCGCTTCCGTGTAATTCTGTTGAATTTCACTCTTTTCTCACCGAAACTGGTTTGAGGACAGTACAACAACAGGGCCGTTGTGTAATAGCCGCTGCCGCGCTTGAATTTCAAAGTGTCCATTTACAGTGAACAGCTCACATTTAACCTGACCTTCAGGTTCGACTGTGCTTTGAAGGCTTCCATTAAACTAGTTTTTCGTGCTGATTAGCCAGTATTGACGAGGAAAATTGCAACCTCTTTTTTCATGTCCGGCGCATCCGTTTGTAAATCATGAAAGGGAACGTAAAGCCATTGCATGAGAGGGAGAAAACTGGCTGAATAGTCAAAGACTTGAGGCACATGTTATATTTGCTCAGAAAAGCCTAGCAAAAAAAAAAGACAACAAAGATTAAATAAAAAGAATGTAAAAAAAAAAAGGCAAATGTTTTTTTCTGTTTTTAAAATAATCTCTCACTGTGCATTTAACCATAGAAAATACTTATTTACCAGTCACAACAACTTGAATTGCAATTAAAATGATTCAGTGGAACAAGCACATCCAACTTGCCAAACCACAAACAAAATTTGTCATCATGCTTGCTTATCATTATTATTAATTTGCCGTCTTTGTTCTATTTGGATTGTTTCCACATTTCTGTTACCCTTGTGCCGTTGGTCTGTTGCAAGAGCCAACTGATCCTTTTGCCACAGGCAGGACAGGTAGCAATGGCTCACTGTGTGAGCGAAGGAACACGAAATTTCAATAAAGTCTGGTTACTGCCTCTTCTGGGTGGTTTGTCGGGTTGATTTGGCTTGTTGTGCACATCATAAGAATGAGAAAACATACATTATGTGAGACGAGCCAGCCTCTATGTGTGATGAATATTTAGACGCTCGTGTGAATGCAGTGATGTGGCTTTGCTCTGCGACTACCACGTGACGGATGGAACAGACCAGAAGGTGACGCATGAGTGAAAAGCATTAGTTCTGCCGCCTTTGCTCAAGCACTTCCTCATGTCCTTAAGATCTTTTATGCACATTTCATTGCACAATGCGTGCGAGGACCTCCTTTCTGATCATTCTAATCACTTCTCCTCATACAGCGTAAACTAGCAAGGAGGGAGTGGAAGCCAGAAAAAGAGGGAAGCCCCGGTATGAGTCAAGAGTTCAACCCAACAGTCATGATCTTGACGGGAAGATTTCATATACGTTTTTTTTTAATGTTAAACAATACAGTCAATTGTCCATGCGAGCGATTGTTGATTTAGAGATGATCCATCCACTGGCACTATTCTTGTGTGGAGACACTTCAGCAGGCAAGTTTGGACGAAACACCACAGCAGGCACGTGGTAACATTCCAGGAGGCCCGGTGGCCTGGAGTTATCTGGACCGTGATGACATCAGGGCGGTAGATAATGAGGTCCCAGTTACTTTCAACTAAATGATTAAAGTACCTGAAAGAGAGAAGTTTTTTTTTCATTTACACTTTGGTTTTGACAAACTAAACGACAGCACCTAACCTTGGATATTAGCCAAAACGAACTTACGATCCTATCGCCTCCAAGTCTTTGAAAGTTTGGCAGATGAAATGGAAACATCTCGTTTCAAAGGAAGATGACGAGGCAGGTCCAATAGGAGACCTATTGTGCGCGGCAAGGGTGCCATCACTGAGGCACTCTGAGGAAAACACTGAGGAATGCAACAAGACCTTGACAACAATCGTGCTCCAATCAGTTTCGTGCCAGACAGGCCAGAGTGCCAACGTAAGCTAAAGCCACACACGTTTCTAGGTTTTTATACACCTCTGACAAATAGTTTGAAGTCTCATCAGAAAGCTGAATGTCTCAGTGTGACATTTACCGGTGAACTTCATTTGACCTCATCTAAACGTTTGACATGTCTGACTGCTCAATGTTTCACAACTCTCAGAATAACATTCTGTTGGTGGTTAACGGCAATATGGAAACAGTCCTCTTCATCGGGCCGTCCACATTTTAACATCGGGTCGACGCCAACCAGAAAGGTCACATGACAAGTCATTGAGAGATTTTTTGTAGTGGTTTACCCACCATCATTGCTATCTTTCGTTTCAGTGCGTGGTTTGAACTGAAGAAGAAACAATTACATTCTTTTACCTGCCAGTCTATCTATAGTATCACTGGTGAACTTGGTCCATTCTCCATAAATCATTTAATTTCAAAGTATTTCTCAGATCTGTTTCCTGCAATAGTTTACAGTGTCTGGTTAACCCTGTATTTTTCTTTAGCCTTTTATTAGTTTTTTTTTTGGTGAAATACAAACACAGCAATATAAATCAGAACAAAGTCAATGTCAATGTCAAATTAGCATTGGGAGGGTGTACACGTCAGGCCTTATGCTTAATGCAACCCTGACCTGATGTGACCCTGCGACAGTTCAAAAGCAAGATTGTCCAGAGAGTGAACATGAGAGTGCGAATAATATTTTAAAGGAACCTTAGCAGCTGACTTATTTGCTATTCTTGGGATTTCGGAGGTGCCGCCATCACTCAGTGTGAGCAGCGGCTGACTTTGGAAGGCAACCACGAGTTTGTCTGGACCCAAACGTACAGCATCCGCACATGACTCAGCCAGGGGAGTCTGGATGTGCTCACGTAGAGGCACAAACATTACCACAAAATATGCAAAGAACAAGGGTGATCTTCTGTCATATGTTTAAATAATGAGAAGTGTTAGAAACCATTGTACATGATTCAAATTTCTCCCCCCCCCCCCCCCCCACCACATTCTTTCCTGTTGAAACAAGGTATTCCTTAACTTGAGCCAGTACGCTTTTCCATTTTTTCCAATTGGTGCCATATTCTTTTGAGGTCAGATTCATGAGTGAATAAACCCATATTAAGGCCAGAACAACAAGGCCCAATCCAGTTCTCATTCGGCTGACCAGGTTTGTTCCAAACACTGGAAATGTGTGTTGAGTGTGTGTGTGGTGGGGGAATATTGAATTGATTTCCCAGGCAGTGAAAATCCCTTTAAGACGGCCGTATTGCATCAAGAGGAAGTGTGTGAAGGAAGTTTCATGTGATTTGTTCCTGTCCTCTTATGACAGATATGTCCATTCACATGCCCTTTCTGAGAAGCCTGTGTTGCTTTTTTACAGCTCTGAGACAATAACAAGCGGGACAACAAAGCAGTGTCCCGGTCCATGAGGACAGGACTTCCCCGTGAGACCGAAAACGTAAGCGGAAACCTTCCGTGTTAGTCAGGATTTGTCTAGGAACGTGCAGTAAAACTTTAACCCACCGAGCCTTTGAAACGTGAGGTGCTGCTATCTGTACACGTGGTTTATTTTTATTGTGTGCGGGTGCGCGCGCGCGCGAGCGAGCGAGCGAAACGACTCACATGGTTCGAGGAATAAAAATAGCTGAAGTGGCAGTCAGCTCCGCTAGCACGACCCCGACGCTCATTTGTATTTACTTTCGCGGGTCAATTTCTTTTTGCTCAAATCAAATCTAAATTTGACATTGGGCTCTCTGTTGAGGAGAGAGAGGAGTGCTGTAAGCTTGACATGAGGCACATTGAATTGTAAGGAAGAAAATAGTATATTTCAAAAAAGACTTTAACGAGTCTCAACCCGCACAGCTAAATCACTTCAAGGTTAAACTCCCCGCTTTCGCTGTCGAATATCACTGTGCTCTTTTAAGCCTGAATTCCCAGCTCTGGCTGACTGCACTGCTCACCCCAGGACACCTTGGCGGCCAGCGATAAAGGCCACCCCGAGCTGCAGCAGTCATGTGACGGAGCGGCAAATGTGACGTTATAACGGCAGGTCAAAGCGAGAGGCCGCTCTCACTTTACAAGGCGCCGACTAAAAATAATCCCCCCCCCCCCGATCACTTCCATCTGCCTCCTCGTGAGACAGCAGTGAACGACAGCGCAAGGAAACAGCTGACCTTTGTCAAAGGGGCTTGAGTTTTTTGGTTTTGTGCTCTCTTGGAGTAATCTATTACTTAGTAATCCACTATGCCAATTACACTACTTTTTAGATAACGGTGTAATGTAATGGGCTTTAATTAAAGGAGCAATCAGTCATCAGTAGTTGGATTACTTTGATGGAGTAATCCAAAACAACACTGTCTCTTCAAATTTCCAGAAGTATCCCTCAGGACAGGAAGCGATTTGTTTCAATAAGATCCATGAGCGGTCCGAGTTATTGCAATGCAAGGATCAGGATGCGAAGCTGAAATCTGTGTCTATGCCAGGAACAGGAAGTGGCACCTGCACGTGAGTCTGGAGCGTATGCTCTGGACATCCTGACCTCTTGCTGTTGTTGTTCTCAGCCACCTCGTGTCGTGCAAGCAGCATCACGCAATCATTTGAGTTTAGCGGATAGTGGGTCACCAGGTCCCTTCACACGACCCACCCATCTCGCTGTTTAAAACAGCAGAATAGGGCCGGGGGCGAGTGGAGGGTCATTCTCTGAATAGATACCTGTTTTCGAAGGTTCCAAGAAGATAAATAGGCCAAAGAATAATTTAATGGATTTAGTAGGCATTGGTCCAAACACAGACAGACCTCGACCTTATCAAGAAACTGGAGAACAAATGACATTAATACTGTCAAAGGCATAGGTGGGCACACACCCCCCCCACCACCCCCCGGTGATCAATCAACAAACAGTTCCCTCAAATAGAATTTCGCCTCCGTGCTGAATTGATGCTTTTTTTGTATTTTCACTGCCCCACATCTCATTCAAGCAGAAGTAGGTCAGTGGATCGAAAATAATCAGGGTTTTCTGTCACACCTGACAATTTGCTTCGGACCATTTTCATAACACTGCGTAAGCCCTTGGCGAGGCTCCACCTTGAACAACACACACAGCAGTCTGCCACAAGAGAAAACCCAGTGGCTGCTGTGCTGGAAAAAAAAACATCAGGATGTTTTCTGACCCCATTAAACTGAACAAAAACATAGATGGCCTTTGATAGATTGAAGCCATTCACCAGCTTCATATAAAGTTGCTCTTATGGTATAAAAATGTTTTCACTTCTTTCTTCTCCCTCCTCTGCTGAGACTATCGGATCTGCTCATCAACAGTATTTCATCATCTCAGGGGCGCGGTGGGGAGCAGTTGGAGCAATGTGCAACAGTTGATCCCTTTTAATGACTGCACTTCTGTGTTGTTCCCAACCACAGAGCGAAATCAGCTGAGACATGAAAGCCTTTTGCGGTGGCCGGTAAACCATGATTCTTATTGCAGACGGATTGAAAGCAAATGCATGTGTTTGTTGATTGTTCATCGGGGGGCGGGGGGAACACAAAGCCAAATTCTTGCATTTGCCCTTGATGTGCGATAATGGTCATTATTATCTCGCTGAAACACCCACTTGACCTGGATGGAACAGCGCCCGGGCAGAAAGGAGCATGTGGGTTAATGTGGGCGACTGTAATAAAATAAATGGCACGTGGAGATTTCAAGAATGATTCTTGATGCAATTTATCTCAGATGTGTGGGTGTCCAAAACCTTTGTTTCCACACTGTATGCTTGCTGGCTCCAAGCTTGTACTCTGATCAGTGAGCCTCTGTTACTGTGTAGAGGTTTTCTACATAGGCCTCTGTCATTCTTTCGAGTTTTGTTTTTCATCTTTGTGTTCCATGACGTGTGCTTCTTTAAATTAAACCACTGTCCTTCTACCCGAATCAGTGTCTGCTCAGGCTTGTCTTACTCAGCATCTTCAGATACTTGCATTTAACAGACAGTGTTTCTGTCTATACCAGTGCTTTTCTTTAACGTTTTATTGGTGTATTTGCTTACTTACAGAGACCTCAGTGTAATCAGGCTTTCAAAGGCCTTTTAAATTTACCTGTGCTGCCTTGCTCTGTATACGCCCCATCTATGTTATGAAAAAGCCAGTTGTGGGTTCATGAATGTTAATTTTTTTTCTTGGAAAAAAAAAAAAAGAGAGACAAAACACCCCTTAACAAATCCAAACAAAAACTCCCAGAGAAACAAGTGGTTTGTTGTTGTACAATTTAATTTGCGCATAGAGAACATTTGGACATAGAAGATTTTAAATAAACATATATTTATAAAGATATTTAATGCACTCTTGACAGTGACACAGGAATGGATATTGAGTGTATTATATGTGCCATCTCTTCCCCGCGGCGGTGGGCAGTGTTATGCGCGGGCTGATATCGGGTGGCTGAGACCACTGAAGTAAGACTTTTCCCGCTCGCTCATCAGCTCAAAGTGCAGCGGCTGCTGGCAGAAGTTGCACTCCGCCGAGGAGTGCGGCTTCAGCTCCAGGCCCGCTTCCGTCCACGTTTGCACCAGCCTCTCTGCAGAGGACAAGCAGAGGAACAAATCAGACTTTTGACCGAGACAACCGAGAGTCGAAAGAAATGTCAGCCTAACGTCACCAGGGGGGATAAAAACCAAACAAACACAGAAGCGAGACGGGTGGATCTGCTCACCAACAAAGTATTTCATCATCTCGGGGGTGTGGTGAGGAGTCGGAGCGATGCGCAGCAGCTCGTCCCCCCGGGCGACTGTGGGGTAGTTGATTGCCTGAACGTAGATGTTGTGACGACTCATCATGAGGTCACACACTTCAGTGTTTTTCAATGCATTGGACACCTAAAATGACAGACGCAACGACCATCAGTGGTGAGAACCAACTCAAGACTTCCCCAACACATTAAAATGCAATTCAGCGTCGGCAGCTACCGGTGTCGGTCACCATTATAAAACGCCATTTTCAAGGGAAATTACCCGAACTGGGATGATGTGACTGGGGCAGTGCACCACAGGAAGCCCGGAGTCCATTAGCATTTGCCTGAGCAGCTTGACGTTGCGCTGGTGCTTGCGCCTCAGCACGCGGCCCTCCTCCTCCTTGAGGACCTGGATGGATTGCCTGGCTCCGGCCAGCAGCATTGGCGGCAGCGAGGTGGTGAAGATGAAGCCGGCGGCGTACGAGCGCACGGCGTCCACCAGCGCGGCCGTGCTGGCGATGTAGCCGCCGACGCAGCCGAAGGCTTTGCCTAAACGGAACACACGGCACGTGAAAGGTTATCATTTGAACCGCTACACCGCTACTGAACGATCAATGTTTCGCCATTGTGTGGGGGCCTCGCTGATGAATCCTCCCACTGTCAGTTCGCTAACAAGATTATGCCGGAAGAGGAGCCGCAAGGGGTTAAAAGGCAGCTCGCTCGAAAGAGTGGGGGAGAAAAAAAGAAAAAAAAAAGCTTGACGAGCAGCGAGCGTAATTCAATATGAGCACGACAAGAGCCCACAGTCTCCAAGCAACAGGGCTGCTCTGGCTTCATCGAGCCTTCGGGCACGTTGGGTGACACACATGAGAGCCGATCCCTCAGCGCAATAACAACCACGACCGGATTCAAAGCAAGCAGGGCTGCGCCAGCCCCAGGAGGGCTGCAGTTAAACGCAGTAAAATGTAAGTTACACTAACACAACAACCGAAACACATATAGTCACAGTTATGACACAGGTTCAACGCTAACCTAGTGTTCCTGAGATGATGTCCATCTTGTGCATGATGCCATCTCTGTCGCCGATGCCCCCTCCTCTGGCGCCGTACAGGCCCACGGCGTGAACCTCGTCTATGAAGGTGATGGCGCCGAACTCGTGGGCCGTGTCGCACATTTCCTCCAGAGGACACACGGCACCTGCGCAACAGGAAATTAAAATAATAATGAAAAAAAAAAAGAGATAAGCCACTGGAGAAGGAAGCGCTTTAAATGAAAGCAGCCTGATAAGGCTTCTCAATAGTGAACTACACTTCAGTTCAGTTCACACACAGCGAGTATTAATGGTAATGCTCTGCACTAACCATCCATTGAATGCACCGTCTCAAAAGCCACAATTTTTGGTTTCGTCGGGTCGCCTTTCTGTAGGAGTTCTCGTAGATGGCCGACGTCGTTGTGGCGGAAAATGAATTTTTTAGCACCGCTGTTCCGGATACCCTGTATCATTGAGGCGTGATTGCCTGCGTCAGAGTAGATCTCACAACCTACACCACAGGTGGGGTGGAGGAGGGGCAGGGGGGAGACAAAAAGTGAGGAAGTGAGAATCAGAATCGGTGTGTACGTGACTTTTTCCAAGTAAGGCCTGATAATGGTGTTCATCTTAGCATACCAGGCAGCATCTTTGCGAGGGTGAAGAGGGTGGAGTCGTTGGCCACGAAACAGGAGGTGAAGAGCAGGGCAGCGTCCTTGTTGTGAAGGTCCGCCAGTTCACTTTCCAGTTCCACGTGGAATTTGCTGGTCCCAGAAATGTTCCTGGTGCCTCCGGCCCCGGAGCCGTGCTTTCGTAAAGTCTCTCTGGAGGACGAAACGCACACAAACAAGTTGAAAGCTAAAGTGCGTCAGAGCAACGGGTAAGAACTACTCAACACAGGACCATGCAAATATTTAAGTTGGTTGGTTGTGCAATGCAGCCGGTAACGCAGAGTATAAAGGGGCGGGCGAGTCTAAACAACTGTTAGGGAGATTTATCATGTCAGAGGACAACACTCCCACTTCTAACTGAGGCCAACTGAGTCTTAAAACAACTCAAAAAGCCGACTATAACCTGCAATGACATCTTTGTTGGATCTAATTATGCTCCTGCGCTTTAAATCTCGGCAGATTAGTCACTCCCCTGACCTTTGAGAGTTTTGGAAAGAGAGGAAAAATATTTGTCTTCAGCATAAACAACTGGAGCCTGGTCCACACAAACAATCCTCGTCTTACTTACATAATGGTCTGCACCACCCGCGGGTGACGACTCATGCCCAGGTAGTCATTGCTGCACCAGACGGACACCTCCCTCTTTTCTTCCAGGGAGCCGGTGAAGTCATCCGCCATGGGGAATTCGTTGGCCAGGCGGTTGACGGTTTTGAAGACGCGGTAGGTGTGGTCGCTCTTCTTCTCGACGATCTTCTCCTCGAGGAACTCGTCGTAGCTGAAGCGAGACACTGCGGAAGAGGAAGAGGGCTTGCGTCACGAAAACTGCCGTTGGAACCGGGGCGGTGGGTTCTGGAGCAACGGCTTGCCACAGCGAGACGTTTCGAAAGGGCACCAGCAACACTCACGGTCGGCCGGGAAGTTGTCCTTCAGCAGGTGGGAGACCCTTTTGGGCCGCTGCGTGAGGAGGCTATTTATCAGGCTGTTTCCCTGGTCTGCGCGTCCACGGTGGGGGGTTGCCAGGGAGGGCTTCTTCAACTGGGCAGAGGACACCTCTGTGAAATGGACGAGGGGAGCAAAAAAAAAAGAAAAGAAACATATGTTAAGACGTTCACACGCACGTTGGATCTTGAACTCCTGAAACGGCTTTTACCTTTCTGGACAGTGCGAACCTCCTGGACATCCTCTTGGAACTCCATGCTGACCTGACGGACGACGCTGCTGTTCTTCTGGCCCATCTCAGCAGCGAGGAAGGGGCATTTGGAGGCACCGGCCTGCGCTGAAGGGGGCACAGGATGGCCGGCAGGCAGCTTAGACTCTCCGTTCTGCTTGGAGTCTATGAAAAAAAACAAAATTAAATTTAGACCTCAACACAATCTCTATATTTTTGACTATTATGTCTTGTTTTGACACCAAACAAGTTACAAAGTAAAAGCCCAACACACTTTTTCTTTCTGTTTTGACACACTGACCTTCACCGGCTGCCACAGCGTCCTCAGTCCTGGGGTGGGAGGACGAGGTGGAGGAGCAAAGAGCTCGTGCCATTGATGGGGCCATGGGTTTGGAGGCCAGTTCCATCATGACGGGACATCTCTGAGCAAAACCAACAAGAGAATTTTTGGTCTGCTGGAGAAAGGCCTGGGGAACACGGGCCAGGAACGGGCAGCCACGCAGCAACACATCCATATTGATTGTCTCAAGATCTGGAGGGGGGAGAAAAAAATGAGAAATTTCAAAACTTGTTCTGAAAAAAGGGTGGGTGACATGGGTTCTTGATTACAAAACAATTCTCAGATTTTTTTCTCTCTCTTTTTTTAACTGTAAAGTGTGGCAGACGTAGTCAAAAAGAAAACCAGACAAAAATAGATTCGACCAGTTGAGTAAACCAGAAACTGTATACTTCTGCTTGGCTTAAGAAAACAGCTGAAAAGTTTTATGAATACCTCTGACTGCTGCTGAGAGCATGCATTTTTCAGAAATACAAGTAAAAGGTTGTGTGTCTTGTTCAAAATAATGTTTTATAACAGAGTAATGTGACTTTTTTTTTTTTTTTTACAAGACGATTGGTTTAAGAAAATAAAAATAAAACATTGTTCAGGAATTAATAAATACATTGACTCATGATACTGAACCAATAGTACACAGGCTTTGTGAAATGATTGCCAAATGTCTTTGAGTAATAATAGTAATAGTAATCCCGTTCTCGTTGTCATTATGCTGAAAAATTCCAAAATGAAAAAGTATTCCGTTGCTTAACCAGGGAGACATCGGTGACGTCAATCCTTGACAGTAACCCTTTCCCCAGTTAATATGGAATGCAAGTCTACACAGTCCTCGAAAGAGTCATTACCACAACAGCATAGCCCGTTTGGTCGACAGAGGGAAGATTTGAGAGTGAGCGAGCGATTTAAAAAACTGACATCAGGATGCAACAACGGTGATTTCTTTAAAGCATCAACGTCCATAATGTATCAATTTCTGAATATTTCGATTCACGTTTCCCAAAGATGAATATACACTGGATAATGATTTTTTTTTTTTTAAACATGTTTACTACCAAAACAGAGTTATTTTGAAGTGCAACATAACATTGTAATATAAATCTAAAAAATAAAATGAAAATGAAAAGAGAAATCTTGAGGTTTTTAGACGAACTTAAGGCTAGTTTCCGTGATCCATCAGAGATGCGGGGCTTTACACCGGCAAGTTACGTTACTGCCATGACCGTAAAAAATTAGCCCTGGACTACATCCTAAGTCGAACGCCTTTTGTAGCAACAATGCGGGGGGAATTTCCTTCGTTCTGCGCAAAGTTAAAGCTTGTGAGAGCCCTCACATAAGACCCACGGTTCACAGTCCTTGCCGGTTGACCGAGCCGATCGTGAGCTAGGCTGCTAACTTGAGCTAAGATGCTAATAAGGCAAAAGTCAGAAGGATGGTGACTAAACAGCACACTTACCTCCTCAAAACTCGAAAACTCAAGGCGCAAACGGTCTTCTTGGTTGTGGTCTGGTCAGTGAACAAGCAACGGGACTGGAGGAAGGTGCACAGCCGAATAGAATTGTCTTTCGCTGAGGCGACGGTGAGACGACTGCTCCGTTATCCTGCACTGAGGACGAACGAAAAGGACGAGGACGGCGAGCGCTTATAAGAGCTTATGGCGTGGCCGAGGCGAACACGAGCTCTCGCGAGATCTCGTTCCGTTACGTCAAAAGTTAGTCTGTGTATTTCTTTTCACTTTTAACGTTGAATGTTAAAGTGTGACTGGTCGCGTATTTTATTTTTGAATGTAAGACACAAGCGCCACATATTAACGATACATCGCTATTACATATTAATAGGTTTTTATTGTTGTTACCTAAGGGTCTTGAGGGTACTGTATGAATGTTGCTGCTGTGACAATTTAATTTCCTGTAAAGGATTAATAAAGTACATCTAATCTAATCTAATGGGTGACATCAAAAATTGTATTACACATTACTAGACATACTACTGCCGCATATTTGATTGCTGGACTAGCGGCAATGTATTGTAGTAAGTGCTTATGAAACATTGTGTGAAAACCGACCGACGTTTAAAAAGTGTTTGATAAGCACTGTATTTTTATTTCATTGCACAACATCGGCCTAGTAGCTGCAACGTCACACCGCGAGTACTTCATTCTGACGTAAAGGTGACATTTTCTGTGCAATACTGACCTCTGCTGGTGCAAAGCAGACGGTGATTCAGACCCTACGGTCATTGCTGATGCTTCAATGACAGATCAGATGTGGGATAAGGCATATCTTGGGGAAGAGACGTTTATGTTGAGCGCACAGTGATGTGAATTCCGGCTCTTTTCAGTGAGTCTGTTCTTATGGCTCGGCTCACTGAAAACAGCCAGCTCTTCCAAGTGGCTCCTTAGATGTTTTGTTTTGGGGTTTTTTTTTACGACCAAATGATGTGCTAAAATTGATGACTAATGTACATGACATCAACAATATTAAATGTGTATTATTTATTCCCTCAGCATGGAACACAGTGCTGTAAAAATTGATATAAAATATCAAAACAAGCATTCACCCTAATACAACTATATAGAAGTGAAAGAACACACCAACAGAACATCACAACAAGATGAAAACAAAAATATGAAAAACAGAAAGCAGCATTCAGCAAAGAATTTTCAGTTTAGCCAAGATTGGCATTCCAAAAAAAAACAACCCAAAACAAAACAAACAAAAAACAAATGCCTCAGCTTTGAGGAATTGATCCTGTTTCTCCTTTCAGTAGTTTAAAAAAAAAAAAAAGAAAGAAAAGAAAAATACTGCCATGACAACTACACACACAGACACACATATATCTATAAAAGAGCCGGCTCTTAGAACCGGTTTACATTTGTGAACGACCCATCAAGCATGCACCCAGCAAATGCTTCTGGTAACCTATTTGCCTTCAGTATAATTATCACGTATTATGATAAAGAACCGTATGCTGAAAAAAAAAAATCTGTTTATTTATTTATTTATTTTTTGAGAATATCAATATTACAGCGTCGCACAGTTGTTGTTGTTGTTGTTGATAAAATGGTGCTTTGCACCAGTGTCCTTTAACAAGCATGAGTAAACCAGGGAGATTCAAGCCTACAAGCTTTACAGGGAACAGGCACCAGGGGGCGACGTTTCTTTATTGCCAAATGTGGACAAGCGCCACGAGAAGCCCCTGACTGCCGCACGCAGATCGGGGCGGGGTTCAATATGGGCGGAGGTAAAAGCGTTCTGGCTTCTCAATGTGGTTGACGTAAGAAGAACAGGCGGATATGGTAGCAGAGTGAGTCGAACTTGTTTTGGTTCATACACGATCTTTGAACGCGTATGCAGTTTCACCAGCAGTCAGAGGGAAGTCCGAGAGAGTCGCTGTCTTGTATCCAGGAGACATGGCGCCTAGCCTCCCGAGTGTCGTCGTTCTTCTTTTATGTGTGACCCTGGCCCCGTGTGTACACGGTATGTTTGATTTATTTATGTATTCATTTAATATTCTACTTAGGATTATTCCAACATATCTTACGTTTTTGGCGCATTCCCCCCCCCGCAGGTTTAACTTATAAAAGCCAACTGTTTGACGTCAGTTAGCCACAGGCACTCGACCAAGCTAGCAAAAAAAAAAAGGAAAAAAAAAAAAAATTGGGTGTGATGGCAGCGGCGTTGTGTCTTCGTTCGGCGGCTTTTAACACCGTTTCCGAAGACAAAGCGGCTCCAGTTCGACTTCTAACAGTTTTATGGTGCCTCTAAAGTCGACCACTGTCGACTGTTGACGGCTACGGAGTAACTCACCCCAAAAGGGGTCGCTTGAGCCCAAATAAGCCCTGCCAGGACAACAAAACAGCTCAAATGATAAATAAGAGGTATTCGTTGAAGCAATTGCTCAAGTCAATCCTGAATTAACTCAGGTTGATAACGGAGACATCTGCCATTCGCCCGTGTGCTAGTGCCTGGGTTGAAGGAAGAGTTGGTCCTCCAGCCATATGTAAATCGTCTGTCACCCCGTCAGCTGTTGTCAGGCTAACTGACCTTCTCCGGATTCTCCCTCTTTTCTGTCCCTTCTCTGTTTCAGGAGGGGATGACTGTGAATCCTACACGGACAACTACAACATATATCAGCCGTCCAAGTCATGCTGGGTGGGATTCTGCTGCGGCGACTGTCACAATAGATACTGCTGTTCTGTCAGTTTCCGGCGTTTAACTGAGACCCAGCAAGACTTGTGGTAATTCCTTTGAGAACTTCTTTCTGTGGATAGTGACTCGCTATGGAAGCGAACCACCACGCTTGCAATTTTGCAGCTTGCTGTGCAGCAAGCCACAGGAAGTAAACAAGCAATGTTTGAGTCTCATGCTGCTGTGGCGTTTTGCTTCCACAAAGCAGACCAAAAGTGTGTTGAACATATGAGAAAGGAAGAGATTTTACTGTCAGCCCTCACTTGTCTTTACACACACAAAAAAAAATCTTTAGTGATCATTGTTTCCCTGTTATTGTGCCACAATGAAGTACAACAGTCTTGTTTCTTCTTTTCATTTTCAGCTCTACAAAAGATGACTTCTCTTATACCCCACTGCCCATGATATTTAGTTTTGCGAGCATTGCTGTCGTTTTCCTCATCATCTTCTGCTGCTGCGTCTGTCCCTGCTGCTGTCTGTACAAGCTGTGCCGCAAGCCGAGACGTAAGTCCCCCCCACATCCGCACTCACACGATTCTGATGAACAAGGTCGAGGAGGTGGGCAGAGAGCTGTGACAGATAAAGGGGGAATTCTGTGCTCGTATTGTATGATGAGAGGAAGTCATGCGCTGCATGCTAGGCGCCACATGGCAGCTTTGTTGAGGTGGTCTCGCACGTGGGCAATTTCTGACTTTTTCTTTGTGGTTGGATCTCTCTGTGTGTGCATGCAGTGAACCTTTGGAGCACCATGCCAATGTCTAGATAGGCTGATGTACTTTATTGATCCCAACTTGCTGCCGTTGCAGCATGAAAGGTAATACAAACTATACAACAATCACTCGAAGGAATCTCCAAGTGAATAAAAATAGAACGAAAGAACGAGAGCAAGATGTGCAGAAGGCAGTCAGTTTAGATTGATAAGGTTTTAAAAAAAACCTCGTAGCGCTACAGTGCTACTGTCATGTACGAGGGGGATTGTTTACAACATCATTGGAATTTTAACATTTTGTGCCAACCATATTTGAAACTGAGCAAACTAATTTAGGCACACGTTGATGACAACTTAATTAGCCTGTGGTTAAAGTAGCATCTGATTGTTGTTACTCGTCGCGTCTCAATGTCGTTATTATTAATAATGAAGTGGAAACTGAAATATTGTCTTCATTAAATAAGCCTTTGTTAATTTTTTGGGGGGGGTTTCCACTGTGAGGCACTGTTGGACATTTCCATAACAGACCACAAGTGGAGTCATCTGATGTCTTTTGGGCCGTCTGCCACATGACTCTCATTACCACGTCGACTGTCTCTCAGAGCCCCAGACGCGAAGTAAAAATCAGACGCTTGGGTTTCTGATTTGCAAGAGTGCCGGCTGTTTCACAAGGCCGCTGTTCGGGTGAAGTGAAGTGTGAGGCAAGAACTTCCTCCTTGGCACATTTTTGTGCAAGTCATCACAGAGCGTGCAGTGCCAGGTGGTCATTGGGCTTCTTAAGTCACGTCCTTGGCCGAGCAGTCAGTCGCACTGGCTGATGATTCAGGGCAGCCACCGGGGGTAATTGCTGTTTGGATTTTGTGTGGAAAATGTGTTGGTTTCTGGTGCAGTTTCATCATCGTACAGGTCAAGGCCTGCTTATGTCTTCACGCGGCGGGCGGATGATAGTTACGCCTAATCCCATCCTGAGTCCCAGTGCACGGCAGCAAACGCACAACTGTGGTGCCAGTGCTTTCGACTGCATGAGGAACTGCGATTCAAATTGAATAACGTTGTTTGGTTTTGATCAGTGTAGCAAATCTTTCCTTCCCCTTTTTCTCTCTCACATTGAAAAAAAAACATCAATCGGATACTGTCTGTGAGACTGCAAAAACTGCTTTTCATTGTCTGGCTATTTAAATCTGGGTGTTTGCCGCATCAGAGAAGTTGAAAGACTTTATACCATTTCTTTTCAGCCAAGTATCAGTGGACAGTTCCTAAATTAAACTGTCAGCATATTATCATTGAGCCTAGCAGAAATTAATGTGTTTTTTGGTAACACTTTCTATGAAGGTCTATTGTATGATGCATCATGAGTGCCTTTATAAGGCATTGTCGTGCCTAAGGCAATATAAAAAACTATTCCTTAATGTTCAGAATCCTTCATGACAACTTATTACAATGTTTATAAATGATTATAAGTGGCGGATATATTGTGTTATTAGCTCATCACTCATTATGTTTTATACCTCCATGGCAAAGTGACACTGAAGTTCTGGATGGTATATTATAACTAACAGTTGCAAAAAAAAAAAAAAAAAAAAAGTGTAAAGGAGGACTTTGTGGTTTTTTTTCTGAGAATAAATGGCCTTGAGCAAGGTTGTGTCTTGCTCAGGAAAGAAGAAAACCCCAAGTTACCAAACGTGAGTTTTTTTTTTAGAAATGCGCTCACGTGCAGAGAGAATCTCAACTTGTGAATTTCCTCCTCGTCTCAGTTTGTCCAGTTCCAGAAAGCCAGGGCGTCCCCTGTACTCGGCTGTCTGAACTTTCTTTTTTTTTTTTTTTCTTTACGTTTTCTTTTATTATGAAACAATTCTTACACATCTGCTGGCCACTTGTTCCAAGTCATGCCAGGGCAGCGGGACAAGAAAAATAATGACGAGGCTCTAACGAGCAGACCCAAGTGGGTTGTCTGCCTCTGGCTGTGGGTAGCAATTCCAGGAATGTCATGGCTCCACCCCCCGGTGACTCATTGCTTCCAAGACAACCACAGCGAGGAGGGCGTGGGAAGCTCCTGCTCGTCCCACGTCATTTACAGGAAGCGGTCACCGTGATGCCCTGTGCCTGTTTAAAAAAAGAAACAAAAAAGTTGAAGGGGAAAAAGAAAAACACACAGGTGGCACAGAGACGTGATTGTGTCCGGCCTCCCCACTCACTGACCGCACGCTGCTGTCGTAAAAAAAATAAAATAACAGCCATCAGACAGACGCGACGTCCCGGTGGAAATCATGTTCAGGAAGTGCTTTTAGCGCAGAGTGGGTGTTCTTTTTTTTTGGCTGTGCGTGTTGTCAACCGTCTCAACAAACAGCAGAGAGGGCACACACTGCGCCACACCATCATCATCATCATCATCATCATCATTTATTTACACAGCACATTTTAAAAACCACAGGGGCAGCAAAAGTGCCGTCCAGTAGGACAAATAATACTTTAAACAATTATATTAGAAGCATAACATTGGCTCAAGGACAAAAGAAACCAAATGAACAGGCTCACGGCAAGTGCTCCCTCAGAGGAAGTCAAACAAAGTGGGAATAAGTTTGATTGTATTAAAATGTATTGAAAGCCAAAGTGTGTTTTCAAAAGAGATGTCAAAGCAGGAAGCAGCGAGGCCTTTCTAACACATTTGTCATTTAGCTATTTAGAAGAAAAATTGCAGGTAGTGACCATAAATCAGTGTTGCTGTTAGGATGGTGTTCCCGCTTAGGCGCCTGTGCTCTGGCATAAAGTGTGGTTTTCTGTATTACATCTTTGGTGTGTGTGTGTGTGTGTGTGTGTGTGTGTGTGTGTGTGTGTGTGTGTGTGTGTGTGTGTGTGTGTGTGTGTGTGTGTGTGTGTGTGTGTGTGTGTGTGTTGTGGTTTGCAAAGGTCGTGGCGTTCCTGCTGTAACACGGAAACTGAGCGCACAACAGCAGGCAGGCGAGCGGCCGTGTGTCAGTCTCTTGCGGGTCGTTCAACCCATATTTATGTATTAGATGTGAACTCGGGAGCCTGTTTAAACAGGATAGGATAGAATAGAATAGAATAGCCTTTATTGTCATTGCACTACAAGTACTAACAACGTGACTGCGGCTTGAGCTAGGGATGCAAATGACCGATTATTTCATCAATCGTTTGTTGATTGTCGTTATCGATTGATTGACGATTAATTGATGAGCTGCAATTTTTGCGGAGAACCTAAATTTCGCAATGGAAAATGTGGAAGGAACACATGACTTAACCCTTATATAATGTTGAGGGTCCAATGTGACCCATTTTTACATCAGCGAACAGTAAAAGCAGCCTAAACATTTATCCTCTGACTTTAAGTTGACTTCTAATGGGTCACATTTCAGTTCAAGTTCTTTAAAAGTAACTGGTTCTAGGTATATTGTGACCATCACAGTATCTCCAGGTGAATTGCTCTTTCCCGCCACTACACTGTTATAATGATATTAACTGCCCGTGTAAAAAATGTCCAATTAATTGCGACTAATTGAATTTAATCGATTAAATTCTTAATTGACTGTTAATCGCTAACGGATTAATTGCTAACATCCGTACAGGGGGATATTTTCAGCTTCATTTTCATTGTCTGCTTTAGATAAGCTAACGATAATACAAGCCCTCCACGGCCACGCACGGCGTCACGCAGCTCATCGCGTGTCAACGCGTCCAACTGCTGCGTCTCATCCCGTTGTCGCCCCGTGTCTCGTTTGCCTCGCAGCCGTGATCGCCACCACCACCCACACCACCGTGGTCACCAGCACGCCCCACTACCCCCCGCAGCCGACTGCATCGCTTGGACAGCCGCAGGCCTACCAGGGGGCGCAGTACCCGCCGTACCAGCCGGTACCGGTGCAGATGGGATACGGAGCCCCGGCCCCGACATCAGCACCGTACCCTGCGAAGACGTTCACAGCGGGGCCGCCGCCCACCTACCAGGAAGCAAGTGAGTGTGGCTCTCTCTCTCTCTCTCTCTCTCTCTCTTTCTTTTTTTTTAAAAGTTTTTTAAAAGTCTGTTCATTTCATCCATTTTTTTCACGCTTCACAATTTCCCCCCCCAATGCGTCAAGTCCGCACAGTTTGAGTCAGCAAAACCGTACAAAGAAATATTTGTTTTGTCAGTGGTGTCTTGCAGTGTGTTGACTTGAAACCTGAGAAAAAAAAGGGGGGGGGGGGATTTGCACATGGTGTTCACTGTTCTGATTTCCATTTAAGTGCATGGGCTGATATCAGAAGCAGCCGAAGGCGAATGAGGAAGTTGAGGTCAAACGGACCCGAGCTTTAGTGAATACATTTCTCCCAGGTCTTATGTTAACCTGTTTTTATATATAACTTTATTTTTAAACAATTCAACTTGAGAAAAAACAACAACTTTGAAATCAAAATTTCAGATAATGTAAACAAAATGAATACAAAAAATGGTACTTGAAAAAAAAGTACTCGTATACAATACAAATGGTTCCCTCGAACGCCATAACATTTTTCTTTCTTTTCCTTTTCTTCCCTTCTTCTCCTTTTTTGTCTGAAATGGAACATCAAGTTCTCGCTCTATCCTAATGTCAATCGACTCAATTCATTACAAATTCTACTATAAAACAACTTTTTTTTTTAAACATTTTTTTCAAACTAGATATTGTTCTACAAACATTCTTTTGTGCTTTTTAAAGAAGACGGTTTGGAAGGAGAGGTTTTAGAATGAGACTGTGCGATGACAAAGCGCGTCGGTCGGAAGTGGAGGTGCAGCAACCACTGCCGCTCTAAACTTGGATGTTGGCTGGATTTAGCCGTGTGTGTGTGTGTGTGTGTGTGTGTGTGTGTGTGTGTGTGTGTGTGTGTGTGTGTGTGTGTGTGTGTGTGTGTGTGTGTGTTTTTTCTCTGACCATTGTCATTCCCCTCCATGCTTTCTTTCCTGCAGCCGGT
This sequence comes from Nelusetta ayraudi, assembly GCF_046127955.1. Taxonomy (NCBI): domain Eukaryota; kingdom Metazoa; phylum Chordata; class Actinopteri; order Tetraodontiformes; family Monacanthidae; genus Nelusetta; species Nelusetta ayraudi. Next base: position 9,654,151 of record NW_027466067.1, on the reverse strand, counting down.
CCGGCCTTCAGCCCCACCCCGATGCCTTACAGCCAGGCGGCCTTCTCCCCCGCCCAGCCGTCGTACCCTCTTCAGCCGCCTTACCCGCCGCAGCCAAGCGGCCCTCCGGCGCACGCCGACTACCTTGCCCAGCCAGCCTACAACCCGGACTATGTTGCGGCGCCCAGGACCGGGTGACGGCCCGCGCCGATAGACGAGCACGCTCGGCCACTTTCCAATTTAGAGCACGATTATCGCAACTCTTGAGAACCGCAAGTTTGTCATTTGAATTAAGACGACGCTTGCTTCCGAGCCACTTTGATTTAAGTCTTTCCGAGTCTTGAAGCGGGCCAACATGAAAGTTCGAGCGACGCTGTCGTTGTTGTTGCTGTCGTTGTGGCGCATCTGTTTTGTTGAAGAGTTGCCACGTGCAAAATGTTCATACCTCTTCCCTTCTTGCTTGGACTGAAAAAAACAACAACAAAAAAACCCACCTGTTTTTATTTCCTAAAGACAGTGAAGTGCTTCGACATGTGGACAGCGTTTCCGAACACGCCTGAACTTTCAGATGCCTTCTTGCCTCTGCTGCTCGCCAGCCCGACCTCACTGATCCTTAGTTTGCCGCCTGCAGCGTTTGTTGTCCGCAGAAATTTTGCTTTCCATCCCCATCCCCCATTGTTTGTTTTCAAAAAGGAAATATTTTCTATACGTACGTCTAAGTTTTTGTTCTCTGTCCTCTGCCTTTACTCTTCAGGAGACAGACAGTGTTTTATACGTCTGACATGATTGCAAATCCAGCCCAGGGAATGTATTCAAGATTGTGTTCAAGATGGAAATCATGCGTGTGAGGCTGTTCAAAGTCCAGTGTGTAATATTTAGTAGTACGTAATGGTATGAAAGCAAGCTGCAAGCAAGCAATGCCTTGTTTGCAGCTTGCAAGCTGCGCTGCAGACAACAGGCCACTTGCAACCCAGCCATTATTTAAATTTGAAAGCATGTGAAAAAAATTTTTTGCAAACGGCAGTTATTTATTTGAACACATTCTTCCTCGTCTTTATTTCTCAGAGTGACCTACATACTTGCATACATGTATAATTTCTCCTTTTGGAAATTTTACACACGGACTTTAAAGATGTTAGAAAACCACTTTACACACTGTACACATAGGGATGTTATACATTACATTTTTATGTTTGCAGTTTGGGGGGAGGTTTAGTTTTTTTTTCCCCCCCTGTTTTTACTCAGGTCAGTTTTCATTGTTTCCGCTTCACAGCATTTGCACCGCAGATTGCCTTAGACATTATATCCTCTGTTAGTCAACCAAATGTTCAGACTGTCATTTCTTAAAAAGATCACCAGTGTAAAACGATATATATAATGCACAAAGCAACCAGGCCTTTTGACTCCTATTGCTTTCCGTGCTTTGATGTGGGTTTTCTGTTGTAATCTGTTAGTATGTGTAAATGATAGCACCGAGGATTTTGCACCTTCGCTGCCATACATCACCCCCTCTGTCTTTCATCATTCTTGCCACAGTCGCAAGCGAAGTCACGCTTGGATATTTTGTTTTTTGGGGAGATTTCTGAAGGTGAAAAAGTTCACTCTGACCTCTCAACTCTTGGCCTCTACTCAGCTCTGTGCCTCGTTAGTTAATGATTTAGTGGTTTGTTTGTTTTTTCTCTCACCATCCTGAAATCAATATCACTGTTGCCTGTGTTTCACTGTGACATCATTGCAGCCAGCTTGTAGTAATTTCAAAAATATCTCAACAGTTTTATTAAAGGGACCTTTTTTTCATGTGTTTTGTGTGGGGTCTTCTTTTCCATTTAGTTAAACCAAATTGCTGTTTCAGCTTCCTTCGTTTTGAGAGCGCCTGCAGATGGAAACGTGTCATGCGTGACGATTACTTTTGGTCTTCATAAACTCCTTCCAAAATCCTGCCTGGGTTTCATTCCTTTTGGCCAGTGTTGACTCTTTGTAAAGTGTGTGCGTCAGTGCATGAGAATCTAGTGCCTTTTCCAGGGTGCAACTTGGCTCTCACCTGAAGCTGAGACATGACCCTCAGCAAACCTGATTGCAGGACAAGCAGTCACAGAAGATGGATGGATGGATGGATGGATGGATGGATGTCTGAATAAACAAGGCAATTTAATAGTTTTTGTCAACAAAAATGAAGTAAATTCCCACAAAAATAAAACGCAAGCATTTTAATTGTCATGTTTATGGTGGTGTGTACATAGGGAAATAAATATCCATACACCTAATGTCGAGTCTTGAACATGCTATATCAGCCAAGTCATGAATCAAATGACTAGATGGAGGGATCGATAGATAGAGGCGCTTTATTGATCCCAGCCTTGGAAATTACAGTGTGACAGCGTCATTAACACACTGTCACAAACCGGATGCAGCAGAATTAAAGAACAAATCTCATAATCTCATAACAAGCACTCTTGAAGAGGTACATACAGAAAACAAGCATATTGTGACGCAAATATGAATATGTGTGTGTGCAAGAACAAGGTATAAAGTATTGTATGAGATGTTTAAAAAAACAAACAAACAAACAAACAAACAAACAAAAACAAAACAGCAACCTAATAGTAATAACATAAATCACCAGCAACGATGGCTTATGGCTTTGTGCAACAGATGCGGAAATGATTCATCGGGCGCTGCATTCGGTGTAGAACGTTGCTGTGCTGGTTGCCGATGGGTGGGACGTTGACGGGCGGACAGGCTGCAACAGACTCCGCAGTACGGCCCAAGACATTTCCTGTCTAGCCTCAATTTCAGCCACAATGGTGTCCAGTGTTGTAGCTCTTCTTGTGTGCGCCTCGTCTGTGAGCCTGATCCCGTCTGTATGGGGTGAGTTTTACATTTTCTCCCTTCAACGTGTTTTGAATCGCATTTCGGTACTCTTGCAGTGACGCGCCAGTGTCAAAAGTGAAACTGAAACATCCACTGGTGATGACTACAGCGAATCATTTTTTTTTTAAAAAAAAACTCTGTTTTGTGTTGGTTTTTACTCGATTAGACTGTCAACCATCTGAATTGTTTTAAAATTACTATTCCTAATTTTCCACCCTGACCCCCCAACCTCCCTCCTCTTTTGCGTTTCTCTGTGTTTCCTGCGACAGCTGATAGCTGTCAGAGCTACACCAGCCTATTTGGCGAGTATCATCCCTTGGACTTTTGTTTTCTCAAGCACTGTTGTGGGTCCTGCAGCCATAGGTACTGCTGCAATAATGATCTATTGAAGTTAAGCAAAGGAGCGCAAGAACTCTGCCCTGAATGGTAGGCTTAAGACATTGTAGCTGCAGCAAATACAAATGTCACCCCTTTTCTTTGAAGTGTTTTTAAATTGCCTTCTCTGTTTGTTTTATCAACAGGCCACGCTTTGAGAAAAAAATGAATTCAATCAGAATTGTTGCAATCATTTTTGGAGCAGTAATCCCCATCCTCATCTGTGTGGGTCTGCTCGTCTGCTTTGTGGCTCCCTGTTGCTTGTTCTACAAAAAGTGTAGGACACCACGCCACCAGGGGCAAGGTGGGACACAATTTTGGCACACCAAAATCTCAGCTTCGTAGTGGGCGGTTTCAGTCAATAACAGACGTTTCCGCCTTGTTTTTCAGTCGTTGGAACAGTTACCACGGTTGTGAACACACCCCTGCAGCCAGGCACTCCCTACGGGTATCAGCCGTCCTACCCAGGCTACCAGGCAGTGCCTGTGCATCCCGGACCTGGGGGCTTGCACAATCCTGTGGCACCGCTACCATACATGGGGTCTTGTGAGTTAACTCATTCCTCCTATCGGTGATTCACAGATTCAAGTGCAGCTCTGGCTTATCAGTAGCTCAATCAGTAGCTGGCGTCAACGTGAAAGCTGACTCCCCGGAGGGATTCATCACGATCTCTAATTCACAGCATTAGCCATTAGCCAGGTCCCACATTGAGCCCACATTCAAATGTTTGCTTTTCACCTCGAGCCTCAGATGCAGCAGCCTTGCAAGATTTACAATTAAACGAGATGTAGAACTCCAGAAAGCAGCACATTTGGTCCTTCTGTTTGCAGCCTGCTGCATAAAGTTTTGGTTTGAACTAGCTGCAAGCTGCTGCGGGACGGCAGAAGGATTAGTAGCAAAGAGCGGTAGCCGTGCCCTTCTAAAAATCACCAGGGGTCAATTTGTAGAACGGCATATTTATCTCTTCTGTCTTTGAAAATTAGGGTAAAGAACTGACTTTTTCAAATTCCTAGGGAAACCTTTTAAACTGCTATTTGACTTTTGTCTTTTCAGCTGGTCCAATGCAGCCACCCTACCCCTGTCAGGCGTACGGGCCACCACCGAATGAACTTTCACAGCCACCCTTCAACCCAACGTATGACCCACGCTCCTGAAATGGACATACAATAAACTCGGTGCCCTTTGTAGCTTATCAAAGAGAAATTTAAAATGTTTGTGCTTTTTCTATTAAGCTCTGCTGTCAAATCCCTCAGGTGACAAATGTAACGGCGTATTGTATTGTATTGTTGAGCAGTGTCCAATTTTGCATGCTGAAATAAAATGTAAACACCTAAATATCTGTCTGGCTGCTTACGTAACAATTTTATGAAATAGCCTGAAGGCTGAATTCTGTAGATTAAAATATTGCTAAGCAAAACAACAAGAGTTGAAAAACAGCATACCGGCATTTTGATTATTGTGGTTTGAACTGGCAGGCTGGCAGCGTTTATGACTATTGTGAAACAGGAAGTTCGTTGGAGGGAGAGAAGAGGATGCAGAGCACAGGGTTAGATGGAGGCAGCTGATTGGCGGTGTCAAGACTCTTAAATCGAGATACTAAAAGTTGGGATTGAAAATCATTCCCTCATTTCCACTTCAGTTCAAAGGTTCCTTGAAGGTCGGCTTGAAAATGTCCAAAATGTACACATCAAACGCATCAAAAGCAACCCGATACATCATTTCAGTTGAGGGCCACTGATCATGATGCAGAACAATAATGGACAAGTGTTCATTACGCCACTACCCCACTTATTTGAGCGGCGTTTCAGATGTGGTTTCGTTCAGCGTTCCTTTGAAAAACAAATGGCAAACTTCATCAGAGTTCACCCTCTGTCTCCTCATATTTGCTCCACCAGTCCAAGAGATGTTGATATTGTACGACCACAAGAGGGAGCCCCAGACTTGTAGCAGGAAGATAGGCCACTCCTGACTGCAGTTAGGGGCTGTCATTAAATTACTGTTCAACTTGCACAACTCAAACATCATTTTAACGTCCTCGTTTTGTTTGGTCCGAACGCCCGTCACCAACTCCTCAAATCAAGCTTTTGGCACTTGCAAAGTATAATAATCCTGCGTATGTAGAATAAATAAATGTCGACACATTATTTTGGATTTCTGGGTTTTGGGGTATTTGGCTAAATTGGCTGTATTAAATCAATTCAGAATACGAGATACTGACATTCAAAAAGGTGCAACAGCAAGGTGCAACAATAAGTTGTAATGCAAGAACAACAAAAACGTGCAACAACAACAAATAACACTTATATAAAAATAATAAATTCAATTGCACAAAAACAGACAGAATAAAATAAACTAAACAATAAATACCACGCAAATACTGAATGATATAAATGAACATTTACCTGAAACAAGGTAACACAAATGGTCTAAAAAAACCAAACAAATATGAAGTTGAATAACAATTAGGTCTTAAAACCACCCACTCCTAAAACCTGTGCTTCCTGGCTTTTCTAGAGGCAAAGTCACTTATGACATCACTGTAAGAAATCTGATGGCCAACTTTGTTGTTGATACTAATCACTGCCAGTCCACTCAGTCTTTCTTGTGCCATGGAAGATCTCAAGTAGTTCTTGATCAATTTGAGCTTGGAAAAGCTCCGCTCTGCAGAAGCAACTGTCACAGGGAGAGTGCAGAGGCATTAAGAATCGCTAGGTCTACATCAGCAGCTGCACTCTGTTGAAAGTGTGTTTTTGTACATTAATGTATCTTTGATCATATAGAAATCATCATGGGTGGAAAAAATTGTTGTTGTTTTTTGATTGCTCTTGGGGGCCCCCTAGTGGCCTTGGGGCCCTAAGCCATCGCTTACTTCGCTTATGCCTTGGGCCGGCTCTGGTTGCTATTGACATTTAAATACCCATATTGTGTTCTGTAAATTTCACAAGTTACTTTGTTTTGAAAACAGAAATCATACTTATCTTATGTTTTCTTTTCAGTGGGAACATGTTTGTTTGGAAATGCGCCCCTGATCCGACTCTCTTACACTACTACTACTACTACTACTACTTAAAAAAACCCCCAAACAAACAGAAAAGCAAACAAAAAACAACAACAAAAACAATTTAAAAGTTGAAGTTGAAGAGTAATTTATTGATGATCCCAAAAGAAAAGACTTTCACTTTACATTTATTACAGGGCCTTTTACAGATTGAGTGTTTCCTTGTTTACCAAGCCTAAGCAGTAAGCAGCATGTGGTAAGTTTGACTGTGATTGTCCTTAGCTATGTGCTAAGTAATGTAAGGACGAGTCCTAACGGTCTCCCCTAGCACGGTCTCCCCTGGCCAGCCAAGTTCCCTGATCCCAGGTGAAAGTCATGATAATTGACATGATAATTGACGGTTTAATTTAGTTTAGTTTAGTCATGGATCCGTGTTGAAAAGTCAAGCTTTGAAATGCTACTCTCTACTGTATATAAATGTCTTTTTGATCTCGCCTCATCGCCTCGTGCTTGCTATTACGATTGAATGAATCATTAATGAATTGTAATTTGGTTAGTGCAACAGTCTGACACACTTTCTTCACTCATTGGTGTTTAGACAGTTCAGCAAAAGCAGGAAGTATTACAAACTTTTCAGTGCTCGAACTTAACTTTGATTTTTATTTTAAATAAAAAAAAAAACAAGTCAGCATTAAGACAACAACAACAACAACAACTTTGCAACACCAAAACCACTGACAGCTTCGTTAAAGATTTTCTTGTTGCTGTGTTTTGCTAGTGATGCTTCCAATCCTTTGACTGGTGTGTGTGGATCTTGATGGTTTTGACAAGAACCATCAATGGACAGAACTTTTTGCTTCCTATCAACAATCAGACGTTATTCAAAATGACTCGTGTTTGTCAGACGGGCAACAATAGTGAGCGGAGAAGATGCAAATAGAAGGATCCAGATCCACAAAGCCCGGGTTTTGTGGGAAAATGCACCACAAAACAGCTACAAAATTGCGCTCAGGTGGCGATAACTGTCAAATACTGTATGTAACTGACGGCAGTCGGCTGCCTTCCGATCATGGCAGCGCTCACACCTAGACGGAGGCATTGTAACGCACAGGAGCGCCTAGCTAGCTACGATGCTAAAGTTTTGCAAGCGCAACATCTTTGCAAAATACGCTGTCATTTACCGCTGGTGTGATCAATGTGATTTACCAAGGCTGGTACTGACTGCGGCCCTGGCTGCATGAGGCCTAGGCCTAATTTTCAGTCACACTGTCATGATTCTTGGAAATGTATCATTTTCTCCAAGTCTCACTTCTGTTGCGTGTTTGTGATTCTTGTGTTTAAAGAGATTTTTTTTTGATTGCCGTCTTTGGAGTCATTCTGGGGATTTCTTTGCCCGTCATAGTCATCGTGGGAGTCCTCTGCTGCGGCGCCACAGTTACCTGTTGCGTGTGCTGTTGTCGAAAGAAGAAAAACTCAAGATCCCAATGTAGGCCCCGACCACCACCACCACCACCCCAGTTACAGCTAACTGTGTGCAGGCAGTCTTCATTATGTCCAGTTCTGTGAGGACACTGGTCGTTTCCGTAATAAGGGGAAGAACATTGTGCAAGAGTCAGCGTTGCCAGTCGTTGGCTAATTAGGATATTTGTGAGATAACTTTGCCCCCTCTATGCACTACGATCAATATGAACAACAGCAATGCAACAATGGTTACAATTGCTCCATGGCTTCATCAATTAATTCTCAAACACAGCCAGCCAGGAGCCGGAAAATGATTTTAATTAAAACTGCATTCTACGTCATAATAGGCGAAGTCCATCATGATAACGCGCTATTGGTCTTAATTGGTCCCGAGTCAAGTCAGAATACTAATTGGCTGTGTCCGATACCCCCCCCCCCAAAAAAAAAAAAATCTGATAAGTTTAAACCACTGGTGCAATACTTTAGCATTTCGCTGGCAACACTGGAAACAGCTCTCACTCTCACATTCAGCTGCGGTGACTTGTCCTTATGCTAAGCTAACTATGAGGTAGGCGCAGGAGCCTGTTGGTTTAGCCCGGCTCAATGATGCAGATGTGTCGATAAAGAGTGCAACATCTGAAAGAGAATATTTGTTTTCGGAGCTCGGTCTCTCTGCCCTCCCTTCAACAGCGAGAAACCAAGCCTATGTGACTGTGCCGGACCAGGAGCAATTGCCTGCCATGTCCCTTGCACATGAAGGACGGCCCAACTTGGGCGCACCACCCTCGTACTTGGAAGCCAGTGAGTTTCATTTATACATAAATTGTAGTCTGTTCAAACAAAAAATTGTTTAAAATGCACAACTTCCCTCCACCTTCCAACGTCCAGCTCAGCAGATGTTCCCCCCACAACCGCCACTCTCCACCGCAACCAGCTGAAGCCGCACAGCTGCCCTACAACCCTGCAGCATTTCAACGGGTCCCCACATCTGACGTCCGATGTTTGCACGATGGTGAAGCACCAGTGCGCGAGTTTGAAGGCCTTGACACACCCGATGCATGAAGAAAGGACAAGAACAATGTCGGCGACCAAAACTTTTCATGCTACATTTGCCACACAATGTGGCATGGATGTTTGCACAGCCACAAGAACCACTTTTTTCTGCAGCAATATACTATGTGTGGTAAAAAAAAAAAAAAAAACATGAGAAAGAAAGTCTGGTGTGTAATGATCTTTATTTTTCTAATTTATGCCTAAAGTATGTGTGTCTATTTTTTATATTTTATATTTTCTTTTAATAAACTGAATCATCTGCGTGTAAAATACAATAAACGTTGCGCTTTTTCTCTCCATCCAAACTCTGTGAGCTGTTACCTGCAGCCAGGGGCTCAGCTCGGCCTCCGTCCCTGAGGGATCCCGCGCTGTTAAGCGGCCCGAGTGGGCGCGTTCGCATTTAATCCCATAATAACCACAACCACTCCCTCTCGATGCGTCCTGCGCTAGCCATTAATCAATACAGCAATAGTGCTGACTGTGCCCGTCTCCGTTTTTTGAAGCGGCTCTGGTCTATAATAGGAAAAGCGACCCCGGCTCCCGGCTCCCCGTCTAAAATAAGAGGCTCACCTTGAAGTGAGGCTCAGACTGCTAATGAGCACTTCAGCTGGAGCCGCTGTCACGGCCGTGGCGTCAGATCATCCAAGCCAAGAACTACTGTTCTCCTCCCGCTCTCCGTGCCTTCTCCCCTCTTTTCCTGCTGCCCATCCCTCTTACTGTGCTTTGTCCGCTTCCCAAAGCATTCTCGTCTTGCCCTCTGCCCGAGCTGCCATTACGGCGTTCTCATCATTCTCCCTGCGTTTTTTCGCCGTCTCTCCTTTAATTTCCTCCCTCTCCTCTGCCCTGCGGAATCTCTCTGGTACGTAAAGGGAATCTCAAATCCGAGAAGATCACTGACAGGCATCGTTGAATATCAGAAAGCCTTGAATAAAAGTGGGAGAATCATTATTTTGGGCTGCGCACTGAGCCAGTGAACTATGTGTGGGAGCAGCTGCTGACAGAAGCACAAACTCCCCAGTGAGTGCCGATCCTCCGGCCAAGATGCTCAGAGAGATGCATGCCGGAGCCTCCCACATGCTTGGATACACACACAGCCCTGACAAGCATGACTTTTCAGGTTGTGAAGCCTTCTAATCTTTTCTGTGGGCAAAGGTGAAACGCCTTTCAGATTATTGCGGACGACTCGATTGACCGGTTGAATTGATAAGGTGCATTAGCTGCGACGGTTAGCATGTTTTATTTTTATTTTTTTTATCACAGTCAGTGACGCTATTTCCTCTGGAACAACATCAAGCCGACATTAATCATTTCATAAACTGCTCCCTGTGAATATTCTTTGGTCATGAGCCGACGTCAAGAAAACATCAGAGCAAATGACGTTCCTGTCATCAACTGTAATTTCATTAGCGAAGTGCTGATGAGCATTCTTTGCATTCTAATGCAAACAATTGGCAGTCAGTGTGCAAGCTGTGATAATTTTAGCACTTTTACTGGTTTGCCAGGTTTTTAACATCTGTCCTTGGGTTGTAGAAGTCAGTGGAATAATAATAGGGCTTAATGTTCTGTCAATAACATGACATTTTTTTTTTCCACATTTTTCCACATGTTATATATCATCAAAAAGGATGTTGAGACAGTTTGACCAGTCATGGTTTAGCCCGGTCAGTGTGTGTGTGTGTGTGTGTGTGTGTGTGTGTGTGTGTGTGTCCAGCCTTCTGTGTGCGAACCCATTGAAGATAGTGCACAGAGACACTAATCTGCTACCTGGTCTAATCCTCTTTATGTGCATCACTTTTTTTTTTTTTTTAAAGGAATTCTTCTGCTTCTGTCTCACATTTTACCCTTTAATCAACCAAGAGGAAAAAAATTCAAAAATCAAAGGCATCGGATGGATTACAACTGCAAAAAAACAAAAACAAAGAGAAAGAGAAAAACGGCTTCTTTTGCACAATAAAATACATTCATACATGACATTCAAAGCTTGCGGGCCGGCTCTTTCCGTCCCCATGTGGCGTTGTAGGCGTGCAACTGCTGTGCGTATGTATGTGTGTGTGTGTGTGTGTGTGTGTGTGTGTGTGTGCGTGCTTGCGAGTGTGTGTGAGGTTTATTGTTTGCAACAGTTGAGGTGACACAGTGACAGCTGCACACGGACGGAGAGACAGAAATCAGCTGGTTTGAAGCAGCAGCTGAGGCGGATGGGGCCACGACCGAGGCTCCTTCAGGCAGCGGAAGCGGAGGCGGGTCAGCAGAGGCGGGTCAGCGGAGGCGGGTCAGCGGAGGCGAAAGGGAAACCGCTCCTCCTCTGTTCGGGCCGGTGAGACCGGGGAGATTCTGACCCGTCGCGCCATGTGCGACGTGTCTGATCTCACTGTTGGACACTTGATAACCCACAGTGGCTCACGGCGGCGCGAGTGTCTGTGCTGCTCCTCCTCCTCCTCCTCCTCCTCCTCCTCCTCCTCGTCTCCCATTTTTTCCAGCCGAGGTAAAAGGTCTCCAGTGGAGTTTTCCGGGGTCACTGTGCACAGTCCAGCCCCCTCTTTTGTCTCCGGGATTCCTTCCAGATCACTGGCACCAACAAAGTCAGACCCCAAAGCCTTTTAAGCTGCGGGCGAGTAAAAAGAACCTGTTTTTTTTAAGCTGTTCGCCTTTTCTATCTCTAAAGCTTGTACCTCAGGCCCCCCCCCCGCCCCCTTCCATGTTCCTCAGTCGCACACTGGCACCTGCAGCACCGGAGAGCGGCCGCAGAAAGGGGCCGTTTCAGGCCGTGCGAACCCAGCGGATAAAACAGTCTGCTGTCTTTTCACCCTCTCTCCATTCAATAGACCCCAAGTATCTTGACAACCTTGCCTGGTATTTTGGCAGGAGTCCCTTGAGTGTTGATGTCAGCTGAGAGAGGGGAGCGGAGGGGAGGGGGAGGATGGGACAGAGAGAGAGAGAGAGAGAGAGAGAGAGAGAGAGAGAGAGAGAGAGAGAGAGAGAGAGAGAGAGAGAGAGAAGGGGGAGGAGTGAGCGGGCTATTCAAGGCACTTGTCCTCTGTCTCCCTCGGAGCTCAGAGGAGGGGGGAGGCACGCATGCATTGAGAGGAACACACACACACACACACACACACACACACTCCCTCTCTCCCTCTCTCTCTCTCTCTCATTCACACTCATGTGCTACTGGCGGCCACATTTTCCCTGCCTGCTCCGCAGACTGACAGCAGCAAGCGGAGTTTAGAGCCAGCGGCGGTAGAGCGGAGCCGGCTGGAAGGAGAACCGGACTCGGACTCCAGAGGTGGAGGTGGTGGCGTCGGTGGGGCGGTGGTGGGAGGCTACACGCTGGATTTTCATCTCTTTTCAACTCAGAATCTGTCCTGCAAACCCTCCCTCTTGAAGTGAACTCTGCTGTGCACCTTGCGATGGCCGCCCTCTCCTCCTCCTCCTCCTCCTCTTCCTCCTGCTGGACTTGCTTCCTCTGGGCTCTGCTGTGCCTCTGCGGCCAAGCGCGCGGCTTCAACCTCGACACCACGCACACGCTGCACAAGTTGGGGGACAATGGCACTTTTTTTGGCTTCTCCCTGGCGCTCCACCAGCAGCTTACCCCGGAGCCGCAGAGCTGGTGAGTGTGCGAGCATGCGTTGCCTTGTGAGTCCTCTCGCTCTGTGTGTGTGAGTGTGAGTTTGTTTGACCATAAGTTGTATAGATGTTGTATCCAGGATCAGTGTCTTATCTTGCGCTTTTAAATGTTTTCTTATCATTCGTCAATGTTTTTTCATTCCTCGGGCTGGAAGCTGACTTGTGAACTTGCTCCAGTCAGCGTTTCCAACAGCGTGCCCGACGCATGCTGCTTAATCACCCCAGCATCCATAAATCTCAGCTGGTTGCAGGAGTTATAGCATCACCTAAAAGACTGCGGGCGGCCCGGCGAGGGCGCTGTTAGAAGGTGATTTTGCAGGAAACCTGAGAGGAGATAAGAACGTGTTTTCCTGGAATCTGCTACAGTGATTTTTTTTTTTTGTTGCAGTGATTCAGTCTTTTTTTTCCCCTCCCCCTAACGGGCAGTTCCTCCTCAACAAGGCAATTGCAGAAAGTGATGCGCCCGATACTGCGCTGGGCTGCATGCAGGCACCGTTAATGGATGTGGGTTCAGTTATGCAGACGTCTACAGTGCGGATGTTCGGCCAATAGGGAATAGGGAATATGTTTATTTTTTTTTTATTGGAAAATGAAGTCAACACTTTCGTTGTGTTACTATAAATAGATATGCCATTTGCAGCCACAGGAGTTTTGTTTCATATTTCCTCTTTTCTGTCGCAAAATAGCACCGAGAGCCAAATGTTGGATGGGCCTCGAAACCATCTCAATTCCAAAATCTTTATTTAAACTGAGAACAGGTGCTGCTGTTAACTTAGCCTTTCCTGATTCTGCCACACTCATGTAAAGCTCATAATATACACTTATTGTATATATTTATATTTAAAGAAAAGGCTGCCACTGTTGCTGCTGCTGCTGCTGCTGCTTTGGGAACTCCATATTTAACCGCAGGCTCCTCGTTTTACTCACGCTGGAGTCGTCCTGTCGCCGGGTGAGACCGGTGACATCAGCATTGAGACCCCTGGACAATCCGACCACCCCGCCACCGCCCCCCCCCCTTGAAAAAAACCTGCTCGCTGTCCAGCAGCATTCCCCGGTTCTTATTTTAACACCTGAGAGCGGGAGGCTTCAGACTGGAACTGCCGCTGATGTTCTAGCCGGCCTCAGAGGGAAGCAATTAGGGAGAGCACCACTCTGCTGGAGTCAGTGCTGAGAGGGGACGGTGAGTAAACGGGGCTGACGCGATGCATCGACTGGAAGAAGAGAGTTGGGATGAAGAGCACTGTCATCAGCGGCTGTGACATCACCGTATTCCTGGATCAGACTGGATGACAGCAACACGCTGACCTTTTGCCAGCTGATACAGTCATAGATAGATAGATAGATAGATAGATAGATAGATAGATAGAGAGAAGTAACTGCTTTCAGTACCTTTTGTCTCAATTGGACAACCACGATTTAGCCTTGATTACGGTTTTCACTGCTGTCTGGGCCTCAGGAAGACTTGAAGGAGATGTGATGGCACTACCATTAGAAGGCTGTTATTTCACGCAGTAACATCCCAGTAGTACCTGAATAGTATGTCTGAACAACAGACACACACACACACAACACGAGGTTGGTTTTCTTCCCCTATCTGTGTTCAGTGTTGTTTGGATTACTCCATGAAAGTAATCCAACTACTGTTCACTCGTTAAAAAAAAGTAATCTAATTATTTCTTTAAGTATTTTGTTTCGTAAGTAATCAATTACTAATTCCTTTAGTTTAAAAAAAAGATAAATAACGTGCAACGAACCACAATATACTTTTATTCAGATGATTTCAAAATAATGTTTGCATTTCCAGCTGTCAAACGCAATTGCGTTTTGTTTCTTTTGCGTCTGTCATTCTTGTTTTGGCGCGTCAATGACGTTTCATGCACATTTCAGACATTTTGTGAATAGTAAGGCAATATTTGGCTTGCAAAATATTTCAGAAAAGTAACAGAATCGTTATACTTGATAAAGTAATTATGATATAATTACCAGTTTTGCCACAGTAATCCCATTACAGTACTCCATTATTTGAAAAGTAGTTTAATTACGGTAGTGGATTACTTAGTAATAGATTACTCGCCAACGCTGTCTGTGTTACTGCAGCCCATGTTTATTGCCGTTCAGGTGCTTCTCTTTAGATTGAAGGTCCTGAGAACCCCGGCCTGTATTTGTAATCAGATGCTAATGACTCATTTTTTTCTTTATATCAGAAAGGTTTGGGTTACTGTTGCCTGTAGTCATGCTGCGATGCCCCCATTGTGCCCGATGCAGCTGGATTGAATGGTGAAAACGATATTAGGGCTTTGATCACACACGGGGCCGCGTTAAACATTCACGGAATCACCTCAGTCGAAGAGTCGCAGCCTTCCCTTGCGATTGAGTGGCACTTCTCCCATGGGGCCTTTGGATATGTGGGGCTACTGTCCACTGTCAAGGAAGGGACCACCAGCCAAGATACCGCCGGCAGATTTATGGAATCAGTGTCTCTTTTGTCTGCTTTTAAAGCGTCAAGTTATGGCTGCGGCGAACCTGGTGCTCCTTTTCAGCAGGGCGGCAAAGACCAAGGCAAAGGTCAAAGCATGCGGCACAATGATCTCATATTGAGTCACGCTGTAATGAGATACTGTTCGCTGACATGTTGGGAGGAGGACAAAGAATGGCACACTCGTCTCTGAGAGGCCTCAATTTGGACGATTAAACTTGAACATTCAAATGCATCTTCTCTTGGATTGGTCGCGATGCTAGTTGTTCCAAAGTGAACCCCTTTTTTTTTTTTGGCTGCCCCACTACCCAAGCATGAGATGAGGGCGTATTTCAGTCAGAGTTATGTGTGTGTCTGCTATTTATAATGCCATGAGACGAGCTTCCGCTAATAGTAGCCCTGGTGTAGAAAGGAAGGCCACTGTGTCTAATCCCACCACTGACAGTCTGGCCGAGTGTATA
This sequence comes from Nelusetta ayraudi, assembly GCF_046127955.1. Taxonomy (NCBI): domain Eukaryota; kingdom Metazoa; phylum Chordata; class Actinopteri; order Tetraodontiformes; family Monacanthidae; genus Nelusetta; species Nelusetta ayraudi. The sequence continues at coordinate 9,638,859 of NW_027466067.1, read as the reverse complement.
GCTACTGCCTGTGTATGCGCACGACGCAGTACTTCAGGACCATTAATGAACCAGGAGTTTGTTTTTCTACCAGGGCTAGCGTTAGAATAGTACAATGAAAATAAGATATTCAGGACCAGCAACTCCAACAAAGCTTAAAAAAAATGTAAATTGCTGTCTTGTAGCCAAGAAGCTTTAAGCTCATCCTGTTTAGTCATATTGATTTTCTACAATGTTATTTACTGGTAGGGATTTTTGTGGTTTCCACTGCTGTGAGGCAGTTCTGAGGCCATAAATTTTCAACGTTTGTTGTCGCTTCCCACTTATAGATAAGCAAAAGACAGGTGACTGCATTTCCTAAAAAAGACTCTAGACAGACTTGTAGATGTTTCTGTTTATTTGTTAAATGTCGCTTTCTTGACAGCACTTTCCTCCACTGCATGTCTCCGGGACCGTATCACAAATTCCTCAAGCTATCAAGCATTCAGTGTAGGGAGCGTTATCTCGCGCTCAGGGTTCATATTGCGGCTAAGTTCACCTTTTCGGTGTCTTGACCGAACTCTCACTTCCCGAGGCCAATAGAAGTTGCGGTTTAATGACAGACTAGACTCTATTCTCGGAGTTCATTTTGCTGTCTGAGTGAGGAACTAAAACAGAGCTCCTGGAGCTGAACAAATCCTCTCGTTGTGCTACCGGCTTGATTAACGCGGCTTAAAAAACACAGCAACACTGGAGCGGAGAAGGGATTGTGACGACTCTTGAGGAAGGAAAATTCCAACAGGCGTACAATTCTGACGGACATTCCTGTGCACTGGTTGAAGAAAAAAAGGCAAGCGGTCGATGAAATTCATAGACTGGGTTAGCACACTTTAAAGCAGGTGCTGTTGTTCCTGGGTTGCACGCTGCTATTTGCTACTCCCTGGTAGTAGCTCACTGAACACCAATGTTTATTTCACCATCTTTGTCGTCTGCTACCATTTTAACCATAATGTAAAATTAAAACAATTAAACATGACAGTCAATCAAACACAGATCAACTGCATTCCACAATGTTAATAACTGTGCAACCACACCTGGATGAGGAGAGGTCCCAGCGTAACATCAATTTCTTCAAACAAAGCGAAGTCAGCTTCTTTTTTTTTTTTTTTTGAATATCTCAAATTCCAAACCAAACAAACAATATTTGGCCAATTGGCTCAAATGATTACATTTAATCCTTAAAACAAATCCTAATACTGTTGTTCAATTGCTGTTAATACAACTATAAAAGCGTGTAGATGGAGTCCAGCATAACTGCTCTCTGCACATTCATATCACAGAGGAGAATTTCTTGAATCTAATTTGCATCATAATGGCTAAATAATAGCTGCTTTTTCACCCTGAGCTTAAAGGGGGGAGAGGGCGCCATCCAGTTTCCCCCCTAATTCGATTCATGTTTTTTTTCTTCTTCTTCTTCTGCACCTTCTCTCTCTGGCTCTCCGGGCCATTCATGTCAGGAGCCTCGTAAATGGAGGAACTCAGCCAGTTGCAAAAGCTTATTTATATGGGGGATCAGAAAGAAAGTGCAGAGGGGTATATGGGGCCACACACACACACACACACACACACACACACACACACACACACACACACACACACACACACACACACACACACACACACACACACACACACGCGCGCGCTTTTAATGCTCTTTAGTAGCTCTCACTTACTCTGTCTGTTTAGCATTCTGCCATTCCTCCACACCGGCCCTGACAAAAGCTCAGTGGGACGCGGCCGTGCCTGGCTGAGGGCTTTCAGGGATATTACTCTGTTGTCCACGTGCTCACAGAAGACACAGGGGCAAGTTGCAGAGTCAGGAGGAAAAACCACAACTAAGATCTGATGGAGCTGCATTTTAGCGAATGCAAATTATTATTTCTTGTGATATATACATTTTATGGTACTCATGTTGGCCTCCAGTGTTTGTTTTTTTTTTGGTTTCTGCCTTTTTTTTTTTTGTTTTTTTTTCCAGGGAAACCTTGGCTGTTAAACTATCACCCTGACCCGGCGACAGATATTGTATCTGCGCGTGGGGGAGGGGCCGGGCGTAGCAGGGATGAATAAATCATGGAAGCTCTCCCTTTTGATTAAAGACGTGTCTATGTGGAGGCGGTCGGGAGGAGTGGATCTGGTAAAGACGCGGTTTAATCAATCAGCGAGAGGCGGCTCCACTGGGAGCTGATCGCCTCTCAGAACTGACACAGCAGAAAAATTGGCGTGGAAGACGAAACGGCAACGTGCAGGTGTTTTACGTAGCACTCGAAGACGGTGATGAAACGGGGAATTCTTTTGATTCCGGTGTTTCAGACGTGATAAGCATGCTGCTATAACCACTCCCGTTATTGCAACGCTCCCGCTTATCTTTTGTCATTTCCTCACAAAGCCGGAGGATGAATTGGTTGGTCGCAGTGGCCGTGCGCTGTTGCTGGAATTAATATGTCACATTTAAGTGAATACAAATGGGATCTGTGGACTGAATGCACAGCGGCCAATCCATTAAATTAACGACAGGGCAGCGATATTTGTTTTAATGCTCCAACATCCAAAGCAAGGTTTCCATAAAAGAGTGAACGCGATCTGTTCACCATGCATGTACAAGGCGCGCATGTACTGTTAGGCTACTGGTTGTGGTGGACCCAAGCCAGACGGAGTCGCCTTAAATGGCAGGTGAGTGGATTGCTGATAGCTCGCAGCTGGTTCCACCTGCTCTCTCCTCACGCAGCTGGTTCAGGATCTGTAATTAATTAGAAGACCAGGAAGGGGAGAGAGAGACTAGCTGGCGGTGGTGCCTTCATATTTGCACAAAATCAATGCAAAAAATACCTCACGTGGTTGTAAGAGCATGAGTAGGTTGTTTTAAGTGATGGTACTTAAAGAAATTGCATTGGAGACTTGATTGATTTGATGATTAATGTAATAGAATACAGTTGCATGGGAAAAAATATTTTCCACCAGTGTATTTCAGCCAATTTCCATATATATGATATATATATATATATATATAAAGTCAAAGTCCCGCTGATTGCTACATCCCAAAGGATGCAAAATTTGTTCTCTGAATTTGACCCATCCCCTGAAGGAGCAGTGGGCAGCAGCCAACCCCGAATAGTGAGTGCCAAGCAGGGAGGCAATGGGTACCGTTTTTACAGTCTTTGGTTTGACCCGGCTGGGGATCGAACCCACAACCTAGCAGTCTTTATTTGATATTTTTCCATTTCAGCGTGAATTAGTGAGCCTGAAGAGAAGTCAGTGCCGTCATTACTGCAAAACAGTGCGACTACCAAATAGTCTGAGGAGATTCAATATTAAGTCGGGTATTAAAGCAACACTTTTCCCTGATTACATTAATGTTATAAAAACAGCAGAGAGGGCCGACTCAGTTGCTGAGTTTTTTCCCCCAAAGAGAAGAAAGAATTACAAGGAAGCCAGCATTGGCATGCTGACCTTCCTGCCAATGTGACTTGCAGTTTTTTTTTTCTAACAACTATCCTTAGCTTTGTTTCGTATGCCGCGTGATTGTGAAGCGGAAACCGAGAGGAAAATGACCTGAATGGAAAAGCGGCAAAAGAGCTTGAGACAGCTCACACCTCTTTGTTACCCCGAATGATGGCAACATCCGCGCGGCTAACGTCGCTAACGTCCGCTTCTGCCTGCTGCAGAGCGATTCTCGTAAAAAAAAGAGCCGCAATTCCAAAACAGAAGCTGAAATGGGAATATTTAGAAATATCAATTCCCAGAAAGAAAAGGGGGAAGGTAGAAAGCGATGGCGGCGAGGTCATTTCCTTCTTACGCTTTTGGCTCGAAGGCCAATCATTACGCCTCCCTCTGTCTGGAAGTGGCCGTCCGCTTATTGATCGGTGGCGGGACAGGTGGCGAGCCCCGGGGTGTGTTAAAGATTCATGTGATGTAAAGATGGAGTTACCGTCGTCTTGTGAAATCCCAGCGTTCACCCTCGCGTGCTTCCTGAAAGAGAACTCGCTGGACAGATGTTCCGACAGACTTTTTGATTCTTCTTCATATCATCTTTTCATCGCCGCTCAGAGCGCTGCAGTCAGGAAGTTGAGTCACATCCGTGGGCAGCTGACCACAATATCCCACAGGGTTGTTGTTTTTGACTGGCGTGCCTGGCAGCTGTTCCTGTCTCTCTCTTTTTGCCATTTCTTGTGCATTACCGGGGCAGCTCCCCTCCTCTGCCCGGAGCGGAGGGAGATGTTAAAAATGTGATGATTCACGGTGCACTCACCTCGTTTGCAGCTGTCACTGTCTCATCAGTGGGGGGCGGGGAGGAGAAAAAAAAAAAAACTCGGAGGGGAAACCGGAGTCAGGTGCTGTTTTTTTTTACCTAGTCAGACCTTTTTTATGAGAGCGATTGTCACAGTGGATTTGTGCTGGACGGGTGTGTTGACTCTGAGTTTACACAGTTGTTTAAAGGGCTGCTTGTCCAGTGCGTGTGTGTGTGTGTGTGTGCACGTGGAAATGCTTGCCTGCCTTTATGGACAAATAAACCGAGGATAACAAGTACTGGAAAATTGTGTTTGGTAGATAATTTCTTTGATGTCACGTTGCTTCTTGGCAATGAATCATTTATGTTTGGGAAGCCTGTTTATTTCCCAAGTTAAATGTGTGGCTTCACATTTGAGGGACGCTCATCTGTGGGGTCAGGAGCAGATCTTAGAAGACTACCCCGCCAATACCAAACTGCTGGAACTTTGAGTCTTGTTTTTGAGCTTCTGGTCATCACAGGTGCTGCCAATCGGGTGCCTGATTGTTGGAGGAGCTTTGTGTTTCATTGCAAAGAGTTTATGTGGACCTTCTCATGGTGCCATTAATGTCTGCATGCTTGCACAGGTTTTCCTTTCTGTGTGTGCGTGTGTGTGTGTGTGTCCAGGGCAGAGGTCACAGTCTCTCTTCAGAAATAACAGAAGGGCCAGATCCCTCTGGCCCCATGCTGATCCTACAGAGCCACTGTCTGCTGCCTCATGCTGATGCTGCTCCCTGATGGACATATGTTACAGTGTTGGAGCAGACAGATCATAAACTTTGCTTTCTGCGTTTCGCAAACTTTAATTTGTCCGAAGTCCATCGTCCGGAAAATTCTAAAAAAAAAAAAAGCGTTTGGATTGTGGTCTGAAAAAAAGAAAAGAAAAAAAAAATCTCGTTTGAAAAAGCGTTGTTGAAGAATTCTCCGTGAGGCAGCGAGATGAATAACTCAGCTGCTCTCGTCTCTCACATCCTCTATCGGATTTTTCTCCTTTTTCGGTCTTAGATCAAGTCTGTGAATGCTAGACGATAACAAATCGGGGCTAAAGCTGGATTATAAAATACCTTTGAGAAGACGTTTGCATTTTTAGTTTTATACAGGGGCAAACCGCTGTTCCAAGTGAACAAATAGAGTGTTGTGTACTTTTCCTGCCTTTTTTTTTTTCGTGGTTTTGGCCACTATGCATCCAAAAATGTCTTTACCCAACAGGTAGTCTAATACTTGGGTTCCAATTTTTACTTCTTAATCTTATCACTTTTTGTTTCTTGTTCATCTTTGTGCTCAAAATTAATGGCTGTATTGGCTTTGTTATTGTAAGCACAACAGCCCGTGAATGTTTTGCTCAAAGCCAGACTTGATCTAGGCTAAATGTAGCAGCAGAAACACTCTCCACATAGCTCAGTGCATATATTTTTATTGGTTTTTGAAATGCCAGCAGTGATCCGGGCGCTGGCCAGGTGCACTCCTCAACCTCCTCCCATAACTTGGCTGTGGGTTGTTTGGGTTTTTCCTCAAGATATTGCATCGTCACGCTCAACACCTCCTTGGCATCTCACCGCTCATATTTCACCCCACGCACCCACCCACCCACACACACACACACACACACACACACACACACACACACACACCATGTCAAATCTATGAGGGCTCACTGATAGATGAGAAGCAGCAGTGGGGATGATGATCACACTGTCTGACTCAGTCTCCAACAATGGAGAGGCTTAAAAGTGGGTTAGGGGCAAACAGATGAAGGCATGAGTCAGTCATGACATTTCATGCATCATATTAGGATGCCTGCCATTTCTTTTTTATTGGGCATCGGCGGATGAACTCCATCACCCATATTCATACAACCCAAACAACGTGTCCCTGTTCTTTTCACAGTTGTAATTAGAACTTCATTGTCCAGAAATCCACTTGCAGGCCACTTTATTAGATCCACCTTGCTTGCACCAGATACCTAATTGTGTATTTACATATATGTGTGCTGCTGCTACAATGCTAAAGGTGTTTTGTGTTCACAGATGCTATTGGTTGTGACCAGCCGTAATTAGAATTCCTGTTGCCTTTTTAAGGTCTCCAACCATGTCTGCCCATTGTCTTCTGACCTCTGACATTTTCCTCCACACAACTGCTGCCCACTCAATAGTTTCTCTCTTCGGACCATTCTCTGTAAACCCTGGAGATGGTTGTGAAAGTCCCAGTAGATGAGCAGTTGGAGAAATGGTCAGACGAGCCTGTCTGGCACCATCAACTACATTCATATGTTCCATGTCACTTAACCTGCCTTTGTTCCCTGTTTTAAGGCTGTCAGCGAGTTGTATTCGCAACATTTACAAGTGTAAATGCATTAAGTTACTGCCAAGTAATTGGCCGATTAGCTTTTTTTCATTAAAACAGATCGTACTTTCTTATGTAGACAAGTCTGACTCCTGTACCCTTCCCAATACTGGCAGTATCAGAGCTTAACAGACCCTTCTCTCTTCTCCAGACACCTGCATGTGCTTCTGCACATGCGGGGTGAATGATAGGTATCACCTTCGCTCCTAAACATAAACCAGAGCGCCCCGGAATGTAAAGCCAGAGGAGAAAATACAATCTTATCTTTCTTTCTGCAGCGATATGCTCCCCTCCTGACTTTATCAAATACCTTTTGCTCAAGAAGTGTTCAGTCTGGCTTCTGGCGTGGACCACCAATGATGTTTAGTGGTCATCATGGAAGGGCCTTGGCTTTGGCCGGCTGTTTTGGGTTGGTGGTCATAAAGGATGAGGAGAATCATTCCTGTCTCATGCATGGCTGATTTTAAACAGAGCTGGTTGTCGAGGCGGAGATGGCGAGAGTAGAGAATAGAATGGGGAAGGACACTGGAGTTCTGATGGCTAAAACCAGGCACTCTCTCCCTATGGACTATGGATATCACTTAATGCGTGAGATGTACCTTCAACTATCATTCCTTTTCCCGGGCGTCCACATTAACCCAGCGCAGCTGTGGAGTTCCTGGCACCCACCCTCATGTTTGGGGTGGTGGTCTGTTGTGCTTGTGGGGCAGTGACCACCCAGACACCTTCTCCTCTGTCTAGTCTGCCTGTCCATCCAAGTTACAGGCAGTGCTATCAGCTTGCTGCACAGTATCTTTAGGCAAACGACTTCCAGAAAGACAGTTCTAATTTAAGAATGTTCAAGACATGGGGGGGAGGCAGGGGGCAATTAAGTGTTTTCTCCACCTCCATTATCATCATTTTGATCACACATCAATAACAAACGAGTTTAGGCACCTCACTCGGATTCCTGTCTTCCATTTTTACAGCATTCCTCTGTGTTCTTCCCTGCTCTGTGTCCTCAAACTCTGTTTCCCCACGTTTCGCTTCCGTGCTTGTGCCGCGGCCGATGGTGTTGGGTGGAATGTGGCCCAGCGTTTGGTTTTTAAATAGCATCCTTGGTTGAATTAGCCACTCCTAATAAGGCAGAGGGCAGTGACACTGCCCCCCAAATACCAACAACGGCTTCTCAGAATAAAACTCCTCTTCTGCCTGATAGCGAAGCGTGATTGGTGACAGAACCTTCACATGAGAGAGTTGTTTTTGAAAAACAACCTTAGAGCGAAGGCATGTTTGCCTCTGGTGGTCTCGCTTGCGTTTTGAATGTCTTAAGTTTACGTAATGTTGGCAAAACCTTAAAAGTCATTTTGGCTTTGGGAGGCGAAGGCAATTTGGTGGTTTGGGTGTGAAACAGAGCAGAAACAGGTGGGGGACCCCACCACTTGGGGACAAAACCATTCATTTGGTTCACTCACACCGGCAATTAGCCGCCAGTATTTGACGCCATTACAGCTAAGTGTCATTTCTGTCACCTCAGGATCCTTGTGGGGGCGCCACAGGCGGCAGGGCAGGGTCGGCTGAGGGGCAGTCGGCCAGGTGCCCTGTTCAGGTGTCCAGTCACACCGGAGGAGTACGACTGCGAAAGGGTGGATATCGATGGAGATGGTGAGTGGACACCAACTGATTTTGTACTAATGTGGTTCAGATGCTAATTTGTTAGCAATACGGAAGCCGTAACTTTTGCCTTTTGCCCTCTGTTTTTTTTTTCCCCTCAGTGAGTCTGAGCAGAGAGAGCAAAGACAACCAGTGGCTGGGAGTCACAGTCAAGAGTCAGGGGATCGGAGGGAAAGTGGTGGTAAGTCTCGGCCACATCCCGTAAAGAGATCAGAGGAGAGGCAAGGTGGAAGGTCGGTTTGTTGCGTTTGGGTTCCACAGAGTTTAAAAGCAGCTGCTGTACCCTCTGTCCTCCGCCAGACCTGCGCTCACCTCTATGAGCTCCGGCAACGGGTGAACAAACCCTCGGAAACTCGCGACCCCATCGGCCGCTGCTACGTGCTGAGCGAGGACCTGACGGAGCGAGATGACCTGGACGGAGGGGAATGGAAGTTCTGCGAGGGCCGTCCGCAGGGACACGAGCAGTTTGGCTTCTGTCAGCAGGGGCTGTCTGTCAGTTTCACCCCAGACAACAACTTTATTTTGTTTGGGGCCCCAGGGACGTACAATTGGAAAGGTATGATCTTGATTGTATCAAAGAAAACTGTTTTTTTTTTGAGATTTAAAATCTGTGGTCACAAGGAGGCACAAACAAATTGATGTAGGTTTTCTTTCTCAGAAATCAAAAGTAATTGGAAGAAGATTTGCATGTGAAGCTGTTTCATACGAGGTGAAAAAATGATCTGGATTTATGCACCTACTTAAGCCCGGCTGCTACAGTGAACTAACCATGTGTGGTCAGCACTGTGACGTTAAAAAAGCCACTAGATTTATAGTCGAGCCCAAGAGGAGAGTCAACCGTGCAAACAGCCCAATATCACCTGCATAATTAACAGGACAGTGCTGTTCGTGATTTAAAAAATAAATAATACAAAAACACAAATTGATTTATAAACCAATCTCGTGATTGAGACGGCGAGTACATTTAAACCAAGACAGCATTTAGATTTATTGTCTCGTGTTCAGCGGTAGTCTTTTGTATTGTACTCTTAACTGTGGTGGAACATTTGGTTTCACAAATATGAACAATGAATGAACAATGATGATAAAAAAAAAAACTTTGAGAACAACAAATGAGTGACTTTTTGGGTGCATGCATGTTGCATGTGGATGGATTTGTTTCCTTTTGTTGTATTTATGTCTTTTCCATATCCAGGTTTTTGTCACAGTGGACGGCAGCGATGGGAGACACGTGTGTGTCTGCACATGTAATCATTTGTATTCCAGTGTGTTTTCACTGTCACTTTGCTTCGGCCCTCACCCGCTTCCCTTTCAGGTGAGATGCGCGTCCAGCTCCTGAACCAGACTCTGCTCGACCTCGGCCTCTATGACGATGGGCCCTACGAGGTGGCCGATCAGAAACAGCTTAATGCCCAGCTCATCCCTGTGCCCTACCACAGTTACCTGGGTAGGATTTGCCCTCGCTGCTCACTGCTGCCTGTGCACAGGAGAGAAGGAGAGGGCCGAGAAGGGACGACGCTACGGGGCTACAGAGTGTGCGCCCCCCCCAAAAAAATCAACCAGGACTGGTCACAAAAGCTAAGCCCAAAAAAAAAGCCCAAAATGTTCCTGACTGGCAATTTCCCATGGATTATTTCCAGTGGCGTGGGAAGAGGATGGTGGGAAAATCTCAAGAGCTCGTTGTGCCGATAAAGTTCCATCTTTAAATGCCAACATGTTGACGGGGGGGCGCTTTGCAGTCTGAGCCCCAAACGTCGTCCCTTCGACAGGTTTTCCCCCGGTGGGTTTGCAGGAAACACCACCGCAGCGGGGGGCCGCAGCGGGGGGCCGCAAAGAGGGCGAAAAAAACAGCCAATCATTCACAGCCTGTCTCACCTGCACCTCCCTGTCCTCCTTTCCCCCCCTCCCCTCACCATTTCACCACCCCCTTCACTCCTCACCCACACCCTCCCCCCTCCACTCTGTCTCTCCCTCTGTCCTCTCTTGGGCCACCATAGGGCTCTTGTTCATGGCTAGCCCCATTGAAGATGCACTGCTGTACAAAACTCTGGAGCCCTCCAGCCGGCACACGCCCTTTGAGGATGTAGCTCATAATAGCTACTTAGGTTTGTAGGCGTGAAGTGTTTTTGTTTGGACCGGACTTGGGCTTGTAGTGGTGTAGTCCTACCGTCTCCTCCGTCTTACTCCTTTCTGGTAGTTTCAACCTTGTCTGCGTCTGGTTTGTAATATGTCTATAAATGTAGCTGTATCACCTTTGCTGTTATAAAGTGATGGCCATCACAATTTAATTTAATTTAATTTAATTTAATTTAATTTAATTTAATTTAATTTAATTCTTTATTTCATTTTCAAAATATTATTATTTGTTAATTATTGTTAATTATTTGATATTTTCCTCTTTGGTGGTGGCACTCTCTTCATACAGCATTAGGCTGTTTGTCTTCTCTGTCTGTCAGCACCTGTCCCTATGTCATATGTTCAGACAGTCTGCATGTGCGTGTCAGCGTCAAAATCTCCTGGTGGTGGAAGTTTGGTATTTTTGTCCGACCTGTTGCAGGTTTACTAATTTGCATTCCCTGTGTAAGTTCAGTTTGCAGATAAAGGCCAGTTTCTACGTCTTGCTAACACGCTCACAGAATTTGCAGTTCAGCACGTTTGCTGTCTCCAGTAACATTTTAATTGCCAAATCTGAGGGTAGACACGACGCTGGTGGGATTGTCAGTGTGGGTTTAGCACTCGAAAACAAGGCCATGCTGTGATGCAGTGGTTTGGCACTGTCGCCTCACGGCAAGAAGGTTGCGGGTTTGATTCCCAGGTCTTTCTGAGTAGACTTTGCATGTTCTCCCTGTGTGTGTGTGTGTGGGGGGCGGGGGGTTCTCCCCAGGGACTCCGGCTGCCTCCCACAGTCCAGAGATGCACATTAGACTGATTGGCAACTCTAAATTGTCTGTAAGTGTGGATGCATTGTTTGCCTCTGTGTTGGCGTCTTGTGTTCTTGGTGTAACCCGGGAGCAAAGATGGACTCCCTGAAGCACTTCTAGAATGTAGATGGATAGTCGGAAAGTTGAAAATTTCAACCAGAGTTAACATTTTGTTGTTAGGACGGACTGTTGTTCACTCATGAGAATGTACTATGGTTGTCTTCCAGGTCTTTTCTTGACATATTTTATTTGCATTTATAAAATAGGACCTCAGGGTGACACCCCTGACCTCTCTTGTAGATGTTGACGTTTGCCTCTGCTCTCCAGCGGGCGTTATGGTTGTGGTATTGTCTTTGCTGGTAGCAGCAACATCGCTGCTTGGCAGGATATCTTTGTTGCTATTGTGGGGTCCCAGTTATTACTTTTCACTAAGTGCGTGGATGTGCCATAAATCTCTTCATTCGCATAGCCTTCTTGCCCTCCTCTCTGCACGTTGAGCCGTCTCCTTGGCAACGCTAATTCCCACATGACCTTTTAGCCCTCATTTATTACTCACATGCTTCCATTGATCTGATTCAGATGATGTGCCACACCGATGCATGCCTACTAAAATCCAACCCCAGTGCCAGGCAGCTAATTCTGGTGATTTATTTTGGAAACCATCGTAAACATCTGAAATGTCACAGCGATACGCCCATAGACTCATTCATTCCAGAGGGATTTATTGCAGGTTGTTATGATAAACTTAACCAGGCGCTTAATGGCGCGTTTTAATAAACAAGTCAATTTGACAGCCATTCAGCCCACCATGCATTACAAAGAATTAATTCCGTCTGTGCGTGTCAGCGCTTTAGACACTACTTGCTTCAGTGCAACATTTCTACTTGACGTCATGATTGGGATCTTAAAAAATGGCTAAAAAAATTAATTGTCTCTGTTCATAAGAAAATTGATCAGAAAATCTATTTGGTGAGATGAACAGAGAGAAAGGCCAACATTATCTAAAAGAGAAAAAAGATGAAAGTCCATTTTTATTGAGAAGAACGTATTTGAATAATTTAATCAGGGCGAAAAAACAACAACATTTTTGTATAACACATGCAAAATAAGTACTTAATACATAAAAATAAATGTATCATGGCTGAAACAGGCGAGTTGAAGGCTGTTCGCTGCCTTTCGCTTCCACTCCCTATTTAGTTTTACGAGCGGTGACCTTGTAGCCAGTCCGTGCGCTGAAAGCCGCCTTGCGTGGAAAAACTAGCGCCTTTGTCTCCTCCCTATAGTGTTTACTAGAGCTGTAGAGCTGATGGCTGCATTCCACACCTGCCACCCTGGAGCTGCCCACTGTTTGTCTCTGTTGTCGTCTCCCCTCTGTGTGTTTACTCAGGTTCTCACACTTGTCCCAATAATTTACTCCCTCCTCCTCCTCCTCTTTTTCCTCCTCCTCCTCCTCAGCCTCTGCATGTTTTTCAAAAGCGCCACTGCATGTTGGCCGCTTCCATTAGGTGATTTCCTTCCCTCATTGAAACAATGGATGTAATGCGCTACTTTTTGCGCATCGTTTTTTGCCAGAGACAAAACATAAACACCGGCAACCGACTGCTGGTTCATTCCTTGGCTCTATGTGATTTATATGCGTGTCTTTACATCTCCACACCCACCCACACACACACCCACTGCGAATGCGAACCAAAGAGGAGGAGCCTCGGGGCAGTAAATCTGATTTATGTCCGCCCAGCATGTTTACATACTGACTTCTGCTGGAGGGAATCTCGCCACACACCGGCCTGATCCTCATACGATACACCCACTTTAACTCCACCCTCATCGGGCCTCCCGCAGCCACGGCGGAACACGGCACATGAGACATTTGCGGCCATCATGAGTTTGACATCAAAATCAATGAGCCACTTAAAGCACATTTCATTAGAAGGAAGATGAGTGCGGCATGCAGCACTGAGAGGAGATGAGACTCTGCAGCCCTGCAGTCAATACTAACCCTTCTTCCATCTCCCGCTCTTCCTCCTCCTGCGTCCTCCGTTCTTCTCCCTCGGCAGGGTTCTCAGTGGACTCCGCCATGGGGATAATGAGCCTCGGGGAGCTGACCTTCGTGGCGGGGGCACCCCGGGCCAATCACACGGGGGCTGTGGTGCTCCTGAAGAAGGATAACGTGTACCGACTGGTGCCGCAGCACATCTTCTGGGGGGAAGAGCTGGCCTCTTCCTTCGGGTACTCAGTGGCCACCACGGACCTGAACAAGGACGGGTACAGAGAGACACACATTTGAGCCTCCAATAAAAGGAATAGTTATTATGTAGATCGGTGTATAAAAGTGGAGGGCGTCTTAATCAAGCTGGCAAGACACACACACACGATCATCAAGTCCTAAAAAAATGTTTAAAGCTGGGAGACAACTGACAACTGACCCAACTCTACTTTTTGATAGTATAATAAAGATAAACACAGTAAAAACAGACACACTAGACAGTTGATCCAGAACATGACAACAGTACAACATGACCTTTCAGGTAATGGTGTGATCAACAAAGAGCCGGCAGTGCAATTGGAAATATAAAAGGTCAGGGAGACTATTATAAAAAAAAAACTGTGGTTAAACTGGCTTCCAACTGTCTGCTGTGTCAATTAGACTGAAAACTGTAAATGAACAAGTGACCCAGTCTCTGTATTTGGGAAAAGAAAGAGAGAAAGAAATCTTTGATTTCTAACTTATGTTTTTGTCAATACTAGTTGGACGGATCTGATTGTCGGGGCTCCCAACTTCTTTGACCGTAAAGCCGAGATTGGAGGAGCCGTGTACGTCTACCTGAACCCTTTCGGACACTGGGACGATCAGGCTCGGCCCATCCGCCTCAATGGAACCTATGACTCCATGTTTGGAATGACAGTCAGCAACATTGGAGATATTGACCAGGATGGATACGGAGGTTTGATTGATTTTTATGTTGCCCAGAAGTCTCATGTACTTTATAGATTAGTGTTGAACATTAGTGATTAGTGTTGAACATGAATCACTTTGTTAAACTGCAATGATTGTACACCTGTGCAGATATTGCTGTCGGGGCACCGTTTGACGGTGACGGCAAGGTGTTCATCTACCGAGGCTCAGACGCTGGGATTGAGACCAAACCGGCTCAGGTGAGTCTAATTTCTATCCAGCACTGCAGCCAAAAGCCAATGGGAAACAATGACCGACAGGCAAAACCCTTCCTAAAATTTTATTAGATTCTGGATGGTCGCGACTTTGATGTGAGACGTTTCGGATACTCCATCTCTGGTGGTCTGGACATCGACAATAACCAGTACCCCGATGTTGCTGTGGGATCGCTCAATGACTCTGTGGTTCTTTTCCGGTGAGAAATGTTCAATCTGTCGTCACTATTTAATTTTTTTTGGAGGTAATTGTTCCTCAACCTCTGTGATTTCTTTCTTCTGTTCTCAAAGGTCTCGTCCAGTCATTCACATCATAAGAGAGATATCAGTGGAGCCTCAGCACATTGATTTGGAGAAATACAACTGCAAGGGAAGAGAGGGAGTCTGGTAATTAATGTTCAGGGACTGAACTCAAAATGCTGGTGGTTGATAGAGGGACAAATGTAAAACAAAACAAACAAATGTAAAACCCAGCTAATGGCTTTCAAACCCTCTGCTGTCTGCAGTGTGGAGGTCACCGCTTGCTTCGCCTTCACGGCCCACCCGCACCACTACTCACCGCACATGAGTAAGTAGCCGGCCGTTTGTCTCTCAAGCAGGATTTTAAGCTCACTTGGGGCCAGGATTTCTATTTGCAGCCGGGAAGAAACCGTATCTATGCAGTGGCATTGCAGTTTGTTTTGATGAAATCACAGCTGTGTAACACCGTCTCCCCTTCTACGGACTCTCACTCATGTCCAGTCCCCAGTGGCCTCACTCAAAGTGCTTTCCGTGCGCGCTCTGACATTTCTGTTTTCTCAATTCACCTCACGTCGTCGTTAAAGTTATTGCCCTCTCTCTCTCTCTTTCTCTCTCTTTCTCTCTCTCTCTCTCTGTCTCTCTTTGCTCTCACCCAGCCCTGATGGTGCACTTTGAGGCCGACACTGAGCGCAGGAAGTTGGGCCTTCCGCACCGTGTCAGCTTCCTGGGCCACAGCTCCCTGGAGCCAGAGTACACCCAGACCGAAGAGGTCGAGCTGCACAGGCAGCACACGGCTGCGTGCACCACGGCAACCTTCCAGCTCCACGTCAGTTATGCACATGACCGTGCCAACATCAGAATGTTTTCATTTTTATTTTCTTGGACAAAGTTTGGACGGAAAGATGATCACAATCCTGTTTCATTTTACTCTACCGACTTTGAAATGATTTCATTTTTACTCTATATACTCGATTTCTCACCAAACTCATTGTTTTTTTGTTTTTCTTAAACCCCTGTTGCTGCAGGAAGGCATTCGCGACAAACTGCGCCCCATCTCGCTGGCGATAACTCACACAATCAAGTCTGTCCCGCCGCGCAGACACTCTGGGTCCAAGAGGCTGGAGAAGTTGGCACCTGTGCTGAATGTTTCCCCATCCAACACAATACCCTATGAGGTCTGGAGCGAAAAACAAACCAAACAAAAAAACAAAACAAGAGATTTTCTAACAGGATTAGTGTCAATGGGCGGGGCTTGAAGGCAGCTTACTGGACAAAAAGACAAGTTTTGTGCAATGCAAAGCCAACAATGTGACTGAGATGTAAATTTAGTTTTTGAACAATATTAATGTGAATAAAAATGAATGAACTCTATGGCAACACAAAAATAGACAAACTTTTAATATGTTTATAGTTAATATATTACTAGTTTTAATAGTATTAATTCACTTTCTTTTCAAACAAAAGCAATAAGCAAAGACACAAGTTTTTCATCATCATCATCGAAATTGTGCAATGTATGAGAAGTGCAGGCGACAAAGTTTGATGCAGGACTTCCTGTTTGGCTTGTTTGCTCCCTGCAGGTGGACTTCCTGCGCGAAGGATGCGGCCCCGACAATATCTGCCAGAGCAACCTGAAGATGAGCTACCAGTTTGGCACGCGGCCCTCCACCTCCGACCTCTTCACTCCACTGACCAAGTGAGTATCTTGCAGAGCCGGGCCTGATCCGTTACATAGCAACTGACTCAGACGCAGACAAACATAGATTTAATTCACATAATTCAAATATGACCAAGGACTGAATTAATGAATGCATAGTTTTAATAAAATGTTTTCTGAAAGTTTTTTTTTTCTTTTTTTTGCGAAAGTTGCTTTCTCTTATTAACTGTCTGTGTCATGTTTTTTTTTTTTATTCTGTAACTGGGGAAGGATGAAAACATACCGCTGTTTCAGGATGAACCAGCCCAAAGCTTTGAACAGCTGTTTCCAAATCACTTTTCCTTCTCCAGAGACGAGGACGGTGTCCAGGTGTTGTCTCTGTCAGACCAGCGGTTGGTGGTGCTGGAGGTCACCGTCGCCAACATGCCCTCTGACCCCCTCAACCCCTTCGAGGATGGAGACGATGCTCATGCCGCCCAGCTTGTGATCACTCTCCCACCCACTCTGTCCTATGCGGGCTCCAGAATCCCACCACAGGTTTGGGACTCTTCAAGATGAATAGCAGAAACCTCAAGCTGGTTTGTGTCTCTGACTGTGTTGATGTTTTTTGTCCCAAAACGCCTGGTTGTTTGCAGATGAGATGCCAAGCGAACACCAACGGCTCCCAGGTTGAATGTGACTTGGGGAACCCGATGAAAAGGGACACCAAGGTAAGAGAAGAGCCCACGAGGCCAGTCATGTTTGTCATGTCTGGTGTTAAATGTTTGTTTGAATAATACGTCCCTCTCTTTTTACGTCATTTTGACATTTGACATTTTGACGTTTGGGTGACATTTGCCTTTACAGTATACATTCACCATCAATCTGAGCACAGCTAACATCACCATTGAGACCACTGAGCTGACAGCAGACCTCTCCCTGACAACGTAAGCCAGACCCTGCACCCTATTTTGACATTTAAGAATTAAAACAAGCAAAAAAAAAACCCCAAAACAAACAAAAAACAACACAATAAAACGATCTTGTCTATGGAGTCATGATTATTTAAGTATTGGATTTCTCTCCCCAGTATCAGCGAGCAGTCTGACCTCGCACCAGTCACAGCTTTCGCTAAAGTTGTAATATTGCTCCCTCTGTCGGTCAGCGGGTGAGTACGCGCTTCTTCAACGCGCACCATCTTTGTTTTTCTTTTTTTTTTTTTTTAAATAAAAAAATAAAAAAATACAATAGTGTTGTTATCACTCTCATTTTTACGAAAAAGTCTTAGGACTACAAGAAGAGCAAAAATAAATAAATAAATAAAAAAATAAAAAAATACAGGAAAGAGATTTTTATTTAAGTTTTCATTTCGAGTTTTAAGTTGAAATTTCGTGAATAAAGTCAAAATTTCTTGAATAAAGTCGCGCAATCAAAGAAGAAATTGGCGAGTAGAGTCAATGGATGGTGGATTAGCCCAGCTACCCACGTTTAAAAGCAAACTGCCGAAAACAGGTGTATCCCACAAGGTTCACCCACAGTAATCAGCAATCCGGCAAAAACGGAAGTACTCCACCGGACTTCCGCGTAGAGCCTTTCGAATTTATTCTCGACATTTTGACTTATTTAAAGTTGATACTAATTGCAAAATTTCGATTTTATTCACGAAATGTTGTCTTTTTAAAGTCAGCTCTCGAATTGGAAACTTAAAAAAAAACAATTCTATCTATCTTAATATTTGTTTTCTCTTCTTGTGGCCCTAATCCTTAGTGAATCAGACTGAGTGATCCACTGTTGTGACCCCTGTTTTCACTGCAGCCTGGCCAATCCACACCAGCTCTTCTTCAGCGGGGCGGTGAAAGGCGAGAGCGCCATGACCAGCCTGGAGGACATCGGCAGCCCAGTGGACATTGAGTTTGTGGTGAGATGAAGGTTTTGGAAAATAGCATCCTCGGCTCAGCCAGACGAGAAGCTCTGTTTCAGCTTCACCCCGCCCCTAACCCTGTTCTGTCAGGTGGTCAACACGGGTAAAGCCCTGGAGACGCTCGGCTCCGCCTACCTCAACATCATGTGGCCTTACGAGCTGGCCAACGAGAAGTGGCTCCTGTACCCAGCCAGCATGACGTTCGAGGATCACCCAGACACGCACTGCGCCCTCTCAGCCGCCCTGAATCCCTTGAAGCTCAGCAGTACGTCACCTGCAACACGTCCGCTGCCTTTCAATCACACGGTAAGACTACTTTCAAAATGTACAGTGACTATCTGTAAGTGAGTGACCATCTAGACGTCTCCGATGTATCCTCCTCTGCCACACCAACTGACTCCATGTCCTCTTTCACTACACATCTGTAAATCTGCCCTTTGCTCTTCCTCTAGTCCTCCTGTCTGTCAGTTCCAACCTCAGCATCCTTCTACAAATAGTTTCACTCATGACTGCTTGCTCGCTTCCACAGGCTGGGCGAACGCGTCGCTCACACGCAGAGGAGGAGGGTCAGGTGACCCCAAAAGGCAGCATTGGACGCACAACTCCTGCCGTGTCAGCTTCAGATAGACGGAAGTCACTCAAACTGGTAAGACGGGAAAAGAAAGGTGTTTGCAGGAAGAACGAGTTGACACTTTCTTGAAAGCTTTCTCGAAAGTCCTATTTCCTGTCTCTCTCTTTTTAAAATAGAAATAATAAAAGAAAAGTTCACCTCAGCTCTCCCTTTTCTCCGCAGGACTGTCTTTTGGGTTCGGCACGCTGTGTCCTCTTCCAGTGTCCCCTCCACAGATTCTCAGGGCAGGCGGTCCTCAAAATTCATGCCAGACTCTGGAACAGTAGCTTCATAGAGGCAAGACAAAAGTTCTAACGCTGTTGCATCGACGCACTTCTCTGCACATCGCAACTACGGTTTCCCTCGCGCGACCCTGAAAAACAACTTAGTAAATGGTGAATTTGCAGTGTGCACGACCGCAGTTCATTAATTTTTTCCTCTCCCTGCCTCTCAGGACTTTTCAACGGTCAGCGCTCTGGAGCTGCTGGTCAGAGCCAACATCACCGTGAAGTCCAGCATCAAACACCTGGTGCTGAAGGACGCTGCTGCACAGGTGCCCTGCGCGCATCAGCACATGGAACGCCATACAGATTTGCGCTCTTTCATTTCACGTTTTTGTGACCGTGGTCTCACTCATCCTTCAGGTTCCAGTCATGATCTATCCTGAACCGGGTCTTGTTGACCAGTACTCCATCCCTTGGTGGATCTTCCTCATAGCCATCCTGGCCGGCATCCTCCTGCTCACGCTGCTCGTCTGCATTCTGTGGAAGGTAACAACAGGTTTTCTCATTGAATCGTCTTGTCCATTAATGTTTAAACGTCCAGTGTGTAATATTTGGCTCGAATTATGTTTTTTATATTGGAGTTTATAATTGGAGTACAACAAAAGTAATTGGTTGGTTTTGTTTTCCTACCTTTAAAACGGTTCTCATATATATATATATATATATTGTAAATATATCTATATATATCTATATATATATACATACATATGAAAGACTAAGCATAAAGCAGTATATTTATATATAGTATACACTAGTGTATATATAATAGTATATAGACTGCTAGCATTCTCAAATAAACCAACAAAGAAGAAGGTGGACAAGGGTTCCAGGTTTGGGTGCGCAGGCCACCGTAGTTCGCTGGCAAGCTCAAGAGAAGGAGAGAGAGTGAAAGACGCCGCAATCTGAAATGTAACCACTTCATGTCGCTGTTTCTTCTTCAAAATCTCCAAATATTACACACTTTACCTTTCAGTTGAGTCTGAACTTTATCTGTCTGATGTCAAGTCTCTCGCTAAGGCCAGTTATTTCAGCCAGCTACTCTGTTGTGTAACCATCTTCCTCCTATCAGCCCACTTCTCATCTGTCCATTTCCTCTCTCCGTCCCCTGGTTGTCTCCCCTTTTATTTTCGTGTCCATGTGGAATCTGTCTACTCCCAAAAAAATAATTTCCATGTCCATGTTACCCTGCCCCCCCGTTGTTCTCCCTGCACCCCCTCCACACCTCACCGGCTCGGTCTGTCCACCAGTGCGGCTTCTTCAAGCGCAGCGAGCCGCGCCGGCACTATGAGACGGAGTACTACCGAGCACACTTGGAGGTCCAACCCTCGGAGGCGGAGAGGCAGGCATCAGAACTATAATAAAAATTCTGGCCTGCTCTCCCCTCCTCCTCTCCCTCATAGCGGTAAAAAGAACAAAACAGAATACAAAAAACACCGTGTGATGGCTTCAGTGC
The DNA here is from genome assembly GCF_046127955.1 of Nelusetta ayraudi. NCBI lineage: Eukaryota > Metazoa > Chordata > Actinopteri > Tetraodontiformes > Monacanthidae > Nelusetta > Nelusetta ayraudi. The sequence goes on along the minus strand of NW_027466067.1, from coordinate 9,618,345 downwards.
TGCTCATTGTGTGGCTGGTGATGTTCACGATGGCATGACATGTTGAAACATGTTGCGCAGTAACAAAAAAAAATACTCAAACTGGCCGTGTGGTGGTCACTAATGTCTTGGCATCTCTTTAAAGCACACTTTGGGTAACACATTTCAAGCTGCATCATAAAGACAATCCGTTCATGACTTTGCATAAATTCAAAGTGCTTTTTTGGTTTCTTATTTTTATTTTTAAAGCTTGTCAAAGACAAATTTCTGTTTCTTTTTTTTTATACTGAAAAACAGACAAAGTATCTATCTATCTATCTATCTATCTGTCTATCTAAGGAAATGTGTGTTTATTTATCTTATTTAGCTATGACCAGAGAGATTAGTACGTTCTTTGTTGGTTATACAAGTTGCTTGACGGCATAAAAATGATTCGCTTTTTCTTACCTCAGCTTCATAAATGAATCCAAACTGATCTGGGTGGCTGGATTTCCTGTCTGATACTTAATTCTGGACGCGCCTCAGCCCCCTCTCCTTTATGAGCCTGGGTGCCTGCTGTGCTGTGTTGTGTTGTGCGTTCTGTGTGTCTCTGCTGTGGCTTATTGTGCGCCTGTTCATTCTGACACCTGTTTGCTGACTTTGTCACGCAACTCATTCAAACGTTCACATTTGACCTGCGTTCCCTCACTGATGATATCAGGTGGCAGAATTGACCTGCCAGCACTTGAATTGCACTATGTCAATATTAAAGGGTTAGTTCACCCCCCCCCCGGCCGTAATTTGTAGCCCAGGGCTGAAACTGTATTGGATGGAAAATGCCACTTTGGCCTTTGTAACTACAGTTGCCCTTAGAAGTACATGTCTACTGTCACTTTTTTTTTTTTTTTTTCTGTGAAACTGCAGAAAGGTTTCACGGACAAGTAAATGACAGCAGCATTTACGCAATTTTTGGGTGAACTATCCCTTTAAATGAATAGCACTTTGTTGGTGTGTTGCCGTGTAGATAAGACGCACTTAACACTCATGCTGAATCAAAGAGCACGGTGGTGAGCTTTCGGGTTGTTACGACTTTGTACAAAAAATAATGCAGCAACAAAAACAAAAACAAAACAAAATGCAATCAGTTAATTTTTTTTCTCTCTTCCCCCCCTTTTTTCCCTTTTTCCTCGTCCACCCGCGCTTCTTCTGGTTCCCGGCCCTTCCTCCTGACAGTGTGGCTTCTTCCAACGCGCCCACTACAAAGACAAACTGCCTCAGTACCACGCGGTGAAGATTCCTCGCCAGGATCGGCCACAGTTCCAGACTGAGAAGTCGGGAGTCGTGTCGAAAAAGGACTGGGCCACGCACTGGAGCGACGGTACCTCGTAACTCCAACTCCCGACTGAGCACTGACTGACCCAATTAATTGAACTCACCGTGTGCGGCGATCATTCTGCCTTTGGATCAGAACCGACGGACAAAAGAAAAAATAAATGAATAAATAAAAGTGCACCTTGACGGAGATGGCGACATCCAGCGCGCCCAGCGCCGCTCATCTGCGGCCTGGCGCGCCGTGACTGGATTTGACTTCTCCCATAATGAACCCCACCGACAGCCAGGCCTTGGGTAAACACCGAGCCTATCCATCAATAAACACTGGAGGTCAGCGGTAAAATTAGAAAGCAGCAGCTGCTCAGTAAAGTGTTAGAGGGACTTCAGTGCCTGCCATCTTTTTCTGAGTGGCCGAACCGAGGCCACAGAGGGAAGACACGACGCTTGAACGCACAGACATACAGTTTAATGTTAGATGCACACACACACACACACACACACACACACACACACACACACACACACACACACACACACACACACACACTCAGTCCTGGAAAAGAGGCCACCGCCCCGTGAAAAAGACTACTTAATGCCTTAACTACTGCAAGACGAATGAGGACAATTTAAGAAAAAACAACATTTTTTTTAAATATGTGTGATCCTTTGGGAAATTCTTTCTGGAGCGCTGGGAAACGGCTGTGTGTAAGATAAAACAGAAGAGTGGGATGTTGCAGAACACTGCACGAGTTGTGAGAGCTTGCAGAGTGCTGCGAGCTGCCGATGGAGCCTTTCAATGAGGTTGCCAGGTAGTTTTGGTATCCCTCTTCAAGGAAGGACTGTTTTTGTTTGCCAATGTGTTTTTTTTGTATTTTTTTTTTTTTTGACAATTTCAGCCTGAATGAACTTGAGTGAGAGCAAAAAAATAATAATGATAATAATAATAGTGATAGTGTATGAAAGCCATGGCCATAGAACTGTTATTACATGTAAAGTAGCTATTTCTGACAGTAGCAAACTAAATTCTGAACGGTCCAACCAGTGCCCCTCCCCCCACTTCTTTTTTAGTGTGTTAAGGGATTTTTGTGAAAATATAGCTGGTCTAAAATTAAAGATTGAGACACAACTGCTGAAGAGCTACGTCCAAATTTACGTTTTTCAAGCAAACCATCTTTTGATTATTTTATTTTAAATGGTCAAAGTAATCTGAGCAGAAGGTATCATGATCTTTAATAATAATTGAATGACTTTAAGACTCATGTCGTAATATCAACATGTGTCCTTCAATGTTCCTGGCAGTGTACTCAAAATATATTACGACATTGTGTGTTATTCCATACAAGTGCCTTATGGTAACATTTGCTGACTGTGTGCAGCTGCAGCAGAAGAACAGAGGGCAGCTCACACACTATTTCCAGATAAACTCCTTCCCAACACAAACATCAAGTAAGGACGTCAGCATACACTTTCATTTTTTTTTAAATATAATTTTTCATTTTGGATCAATAATATTGCTGTCGTGCATGAAAAATCAGTTTTTTTGTCTTTCAGTTTTGAGGTATTGCTGGACAATCTTGTATTAGCTGCATGATGCGTCCGCTGGGTTCTGAAATCCAGCTCGTCACTGCTCCGTGTTTGTGTCTTTTATTTCATGCGTGGCTGCACTGCTTCATCATCATATATATAAATAAAAAAATACTATGTAAATAATTACGAGGAAATGCGAAAAAAATCTACCAAATGTAACTTTTAGAAATGCAGTTCACTCTGAGAACACTGGGTGGTAGCAAAAGTCTGCGACTATCCCTCAACACTGTGGAACTTTAGATTTGTCTGGATTAAAGTAGTCAATTATTAGTGTAGTGACGTGAAAAAGCATTTTTTTTTTTTTTTTTTTTTTTGGCCATTTTGGGTTCGGAGCAACATTAATAAAACGATGGGGAGAAAAAAATGCAATTGCTCTAGAATTAATTTGCATGAGTTCACTCATTTCCAGCAGTAATGTTGCCAGTAACCTATTGCAACTTGAATCAATCAACATGAGGACAGACATCTTGCATCGAAAGGAGAAAAGAAAAAGGCTTTAGAATATTTGGTAAGAAAGAAATGTCTCTTTTATGTAAATACTAATGCAGATGAATAAATAAATAAATGTATTTTGCTCCTGTGTATCACTGTACATTTTGTTATCATCTGTAAATAAAACAGAAATGGGGAAACAGCGGTAATTTCCACACATCTGCGCGCTCCAGTTTTCAGACCACTATAATGTTCAGGTTCTGAGCCCTGTTTTCAAGTGAATGATCAGAATTTCTGCTAATGTGAAGGCAAGATGACGGTTTTGATTTTCACATTATGATAATGTTAACCTCGGACGGGAACACAGTGGCTGAGTGAGTGCTGATGAGGGTAAAACATAGATGTTATGAAATTCATGATGGTCATTAATTGTGGTGCAGATGTTCTCCCGAGCAATCAGGCAAAGGCGCAGCACCTGCGCTTTTACCGAGCAGAGCCGCAATTAGTATCATTGCGAGCACCTGCGTTAATCTGACTTGCTTCAACACAGAGCTGAAAAGGCTTTGCAGAGATTTTCCTCATTTATCTCTTTCTTTCTCCATTTTTCTTGTGTATTCCTCGATGGAGGAGGTGGATCCTCGGTTTGGGGTTTTGTTTGAAATTTAGAAGACATTTGAACGGGCTTATCGGAAATGTCACTTTGCATTCACGTCAGAGCGACTAAATGGGACTTTTCTCTAATCCAAAAGCTCAAAGCAGCCTGATTGTATTATAGTATGAGAAACTAATTCCCCTCTGAATCCTACTGATGTCATCTGGGTTGCCATGACATTTAGACAGTCACAGGTAGACTCTCTGAGACACTCTCTGTGTGTGTGTGTGTGTGTGTGTGTGTGTGTGTGTGTGCATATATATATTTCTCTCTCTCTCTCTCTCTCTCTCTCACACACACACACACACTTTGTGTGCGGTTGTGTTTCAGTTTAAGCCGATTTCAAACACTAGGCGAGCCAAAGCTGTTGATGCCACATCCACAATCACCCAAGTTACTTATCACACACACACAGACGCTGACACTAATGAGGCCAGTGCCCGTCACAAGTGAGGCACCGTTGAATTAATAAAACGAAGAGAGTTCAGTTGAAACTGAAGCAACACATTTTTTTTTGTTGTTGTTGCTTCCTCACCTTCGTAATAGGACGTCAGGTCCTGGAGAAGAAATAGCTGTTCACCCCACAGTGTAACCGCAATTATCTGTGTTACGTTCCAGACTTTTTAAGTTCTATTCTAACACAGACACACAAACCCACGAAACAACTTTTTCTCAAATTGCATTTGTGCTACTGTTTACAAAACAGTGGAACATTTGGCCTTGTACTAAATGATCCCCAGGTGTAGGCAATGAGTCGTGCAGGAAACACACAGTGGACAGTGTTTGAGTCTCCAAGGAAAATACTTAAACAAACCACCAATACGGTCACAAACAGATTGTTTTTTTTTTTGTGCAAAAATTGTTGCTGCCTCGTTATTCTGTTTAACTTTATGTAGTCCTGCATTTTCTTTTTTTCTCCATCTTGTAAATGATGCATGTAATGGTCTTGTCTGGGCTGGCGTTGAGTCATAAAGCGGGTGTTGGCGTCGTCACATATTGCCTCCTCGTATATTTTGGACCACTGGACGATAGGGACTGTTGCATCAGTCCATTTACAGGGATTTATCTGTTTAATAACTGGGGGAGTTGTGTTGCACTGCCCTAAGGGCCACATAATAACGTACTCTGACGCTCAGTCATCACTAATGCCCTGATCCCACTAAATGGACCTGGTTAAGTCTCATATTAGTGGCCAGCCCTTCCTTTATCCTGTCCCTCATCTCCCCACGTACAGTAGCATCCTTCTCCGCATCTCCAGGGGCTTTTCTTCCGGCTGCAAGGTGTATATAAGGCCAAGCAAGGATGTCGCTTCCACTGAAATTCGCCTGGCCGCTGCACCAACAGGACCTTCATCCACACACAGGACCGGCCCTGCATCCTTTTTTCACCTCCCACCAGAACCAAACCTTCCTGGGACAACTGGTGCAGCTTGGACATCAGTCTTGACCTTCTTTTGCTGCCTGACCTCCTCCTCAGTTCCACGCCATGGACACAGCGACACAGGTGACACTTTTGGTTCTGGTTGTGGCGATGGCTGGCGTCAGCCAGGCTCTTCACATCCAAGGCAACCTGGACAAAGACGACATCCTGCTCGGCTCGGAGGAGAACATGCCCGACAGTTTGCTGGGGCTGGTGAGACGCAAATATTCCCAAATCAGTTTAAACTCTCCATCGTGTACCTTATGTTAGATTGTCATGTTTTTTTTTCTTCCCCAAACAGAGTTGAATTGTGATTTTTTTTTTTTGGCAGTACGCCACAAGAAAGCGACCGTCCGTATTTTCAAAGGTGTTTTTCACTTTCTCGCAGAAGTGTTAAAATTGGATTGGGGCTCCTATCGTATCAATAGAATCGGACAAAATTAAATTTCAAGTTGCGTACCTTGTCATGTAGCAGGATAAACGAATTCTGAGCTCTGCAGAGAGACAGAAGGATCGTGGTGATTCAACCCACTGGGGAAAATGTCAGGCTTTTTCCTACTGGTGTGCAGAGGAATACAGAGCAGCGTTTCCACATTGCATAAAAATGAGCAATGGATGCGTACTTATCAGACAGACAATGAATTTTTCTTTGCTTGTGTGCACTGACATAGCTCGAGGTCTCTTGACACAGCAGGATTAATTGGAGCCCCCGAGTTTCTGCTGCACCTCAAAACCAAGGCAGTCACAGATCTGGCTGCTCAGAAGATATTTTTGTGTCTGGTTTTTCCTCCAAAGAAAAACAAAATAAATGCAGTAAAGCTCATTAACAACAAGCTTCAAATGTATCATATTTTAAAGAAGACGTGCCTTTCGGACACTTTGCGTTGCGGCGTTGAGTCAAAAACAATCTTTGAATGTCGTTTGTGTGCCTGTTGTCGTGCTCTAGGAGAGCGACACCGTGGACAACAGCATCGACGAACGCCTGCTGAACGCCGCACTGAGAGCTCTGCTGCTCGGATCACAGAGAGAGACCAGGAACTCCGTCCTTCATCAGCCACAGAGGTCAGTGGTGATTTCATTACGCAGGCAAAAAGCGACAAGAACCATCAGCCTCTAGGATGAATCTTGTCATGGTGTGTTTAGGTTGGAGGGATTTTCAGAAAAACAAAACAAAAAAAAAAAAAAAACTTGATTTATTACAAATTGTATGGTGAAAAAAATGTGATGATCGACAATTTAAAAAAAGTCAAAAATAAAGTAAGGTAACTCATGAGAAAGGAATTAACACATCGACCTCTTTCTTATGGAAAAAGATGCAATAAGGTTTTTGGTACTAAAACGCAGCCTCCACTTTGGAAGTAGGTTGGAACTTGTTTTTTCCATTCCTATTTCCGATCTGCCACATAAAGGTATAGATTAGCAAACGTGCACTATTTCCGGCTATCCATGTGAAAAATGAAAATGTATTTCATTGTTGTGTTTCTTGTAATTGCATCAGCCTCCCTCTGCCTTCGTCTCTGATTCCTCGCAGGTTTGGTCGCAACTCCAGGGGTCAGGTGATGTCCGAGGATCAGATGCACAACAACGAGTGGGAGGCCGCCCCCGGTCAGATCTGGAGTATGGCTGGGCCTCAGAGATTCGGCAAGAAATAATATCCTCGCAACGCTGTCCTGGCATTGAGCTAAGAAGCAGGCGGCTCAGGACCGATACAATATAAATAAATATATGCAGATATGAATCTGAAATGTACATTTTTAAAAACAATTTCCCAGCTAATGAGGCCTTATTTGACGCTCCGTGTTAAGATAAAGGGGATATGAGCTTGTTGATTTTATTTTCAGTCCTCCATCTGACTTAGACCGGCACAGAGCATGGCAGAAAGTGCCTCACAATGTTTTCTGAGCCAACTCTACAGTCCAGACAGGATAATCATTCAGGATCACATGTGTTTGCAGGAAACCAGTTGCTACAAGTACCTGTTGTCCTTGTGTTTTCTGGGTCAAATAAAACACCTTTCAGCTTGAGTTGTGTGTGCAGTCATCAGCATTTCAACTGGAGACACAGCATAATTTACAAGATCAGGTGCTGAGTATAAAGATCAAGTCAAAGCTGATATGATGAGTAAAGCTAAAAAAAAAAAATCTTAAAAAAAAACAATGAACATTAAAACCAACAAACAAAAAAACAAGATAATTGTTTAATGCACAATGAGTTAAAATTGACAAGTTATCCTAACCTGCATTTCTTCACAATTATTGTGAAAAAAATCATCATGTGAAATTGTGATCACTTCCATCTTCAAACGACGGCCCACAGCCAGGATGACGTGCCAATGTTTTGTCCTCTAATCATCTTGTGTAAAATATTGTGTAGCTCTGGCTTACAGAGAAGCGGCTGTTTGGTTTTGTGTGTGCCGACTTTACAGGCCACCTGGGGAGGCAGCGTGCGGTAAGCCTCAGCACTAATTAAAACAGAGCAACACGCAATTACTCGACGCCTTCATGGTTTCCGCTGCCAATTACTGTGAAGGAGAGAGCGTCAATCCCTCTTAGCGAGGGTCTTTTATTAGCCTGACCTCCCCTTCCTCTTTATGAGCCCAGAAGACAAAATGAGGAATAACTAGATTGGAGGCAGTTTTAGAGGTCAGTGATAACCTCAGTCAGTGTGATTTGTTTTATTGCCTTCACTTTCAGAAAACATGTTGTGAGAGGTCTGAAAGTGTCAAAATTGTCATAATAAACGGTGAAGTACAAGTACAAAAAATAAAATTATGATTCATATTAGATGGACATTAGTTTGCTAAGGGACAATATTCTGGAAAATGGCAACAAAGATTCAGATTCCGAAAAATAGTTTATTCATCCGTGAGGGGAAATTAAGGGTGCAAAGGGTGGCACACTAAGGACTTACATGCAACAAAAAAGAAGATATGATAAAACAGTGGCAAGTTAAAATAGGTAATAAAGGTGCAGTGATGTCCATATATGAGATGTATACATTAGATTATGTACAGTGGCAGCCCTTGTGCCAATAACAGTGCAATAGTTGTTGTGGTAGTAGTACAACAGTAATAGATGACTATAATGATTCTTATTCTTTGTGTATGTGGTACACATACACAAAGAATATCTAGGATAAAGACAAAAAAAAAAGCCCAGTGGCCATTTGTGGTATTGCAACGTGTTGAAGATACAATGAAGACTAATCTTAGTGTTCATTTTCAGTATAATCATTTTCATAGTATACATTTTTTCCCACATGGTGTAATGATACAACTCAACGTCAGTTTATAAACCAGCTTTAATAGGCAGTTCTGCTTACTGGTTACTTGCTCGACCTCTGTACTAAAGAGGTAAAAAAAGAAGCAAAACACAACCAAACAAAACACAAGAAATATATTTTTTTGTGTTGCTGTCATGAAATGCATGCAGCAAAATATTTAGGACCTGTGTTAAAACAAGAAGGATATTCTGTTGGATGAGGCCTGTTGTCCTAACTCCATTTGAATAATAGACTGTTTGCCCAAAAGGATCACTGTTGCTGGCTAACGTTAAAGCTTTCAACTTTGATGTTTTGCCCAAGGGATCGTCCATTCCCTGTCTGAGACAAACTCACTTCCTGTTTTAATGGTTAAGCATTGATGTCTGTGGATAAACTGCACCAAGTCTGATAAGAATGGCATCGGATTTGAAAATTTGCTCTTTTATGGGACACCAATAAAATTTGTGTGTGACATTCTGCGCGTGTTCAGAACCTCCAAAGGACTATTACAATGACTACCACCACTAATAATTCTAGCAATTTAAAAACGGTCGTTTGATGCTTTCAGTGCTCGGACCCTAGTAATTCAACAAAATCAGCCCGAAAACAAAATAAATGCCCTCCCAAAGGTAAAGTAAATCCTTAATCCTCCATAAGTAGTTAGGTTTTTAAGTTTGATGACCTTTCAACCACAACCCTCACAATTAAGTGAGGATTATGGTCTTTACTGCAGGATAACAAATAACATTATTACACTGAAAAAAAAAAAATCTCTTCCGCCAGTTAATTGTATAACCAGTGAGTAGACAAAAATATTTAGTGTAATTTAGGAAATGGGCTGGAGAGATTACAGGTTCTCAGGTGAATAGAAGTGAATATCATCTGCATACAGGACAATTCAAGATTCCCCATATCAGGGCGACTCCTTATTCATTTTGCCAAGTGTTTTTTTTTTTTTTTCTTCATCATTAATTTGTCAAATGCAAATCCAAACTCTAATCTGACAGTGGAGCCCTTTGTAATTATACACTTTTGTTACAAGCCTTTGTCAAAATACAACCCTTAGAAAAGATATTTTTAATCATGTTTGGAGACACATTCATCTTGAAAATACTCCAAAGGAAGCCCCGGCTGCCAGGACATATAAGAGTGCATACTTAAAACTAACAAACAAAATGGTATATAAAGAATGAGGTAAAGACACACGTGGAGACAAAAGACAAAGGTACGGGATGGGGCGGGGGGATTACTAATGACGACACGACTGTAGCCTCTGATCTGACAGCTAAGTAAAAAAAAAGAAAAGAAAAGAGATACTGCTCATCTGAATTTCATGAGTCTGCAGGGGTTCAGAAAAAGGCTCTATGTGTTCCGCAATTATAACAGGGCACGGGAAGAGACAGACAGCTCGAGACCAAACACACAAAAAAAATCTGAGATATATATCCTTTCATTTTAAATCAATTTATATCAGCAGTATGCTGGGCTCTTCCTGACAAAACCTGACAAGGCAGCCATGTGTGGCCATGACACAGCGCAGCCTGTCCCACACATCAACCGATAATAGCTAGAGAGTGATTTATAGAGTGAAGCATGCAGATACTTTACTTTTAGTTTGTGCCCTTCAGGGAGATTTTGCCAAAAATGTCTATAATGGCTTGTGTGGGGGTTATGTTCGGTGTTCACAGTGCTCACATAAAAACTGGAGCAATCTGCTGGAGTGTTTTACACGCGGCGGTGGGCTTCCCCCTGCTCACGCAGAGACCGGGCTGAAGCGGACAAAGGGAGAGTGGAGGGATGGCGACATGTTTCATCACTTTTACTCCTTTCCCGTCAGCCACTACAAACATCAAAGATTGTGAAGGAAACTACGGTTCCAGCTGTTGACGCCAGTGCGGCATACGGTCACACCCACTTTGATGACGCAGACAATTCGGTGTTGGTTCGCAGTCCCAGCGTCTGATTACAGCTACTAGGTGTAAATGTCTGCGGATGAATATTCGAGGATATTAGATAGTTGAGCTGTCCTTGTTTGGATCGAATGCCGTCATGAAATATCGATACTTTAGTTTATGAACAAAAAAATGGAACAGACGGAGAGAGGAACGGAAATCGTGTTGTTTCATCCGAGAAAGTAACAAAGGAAGCTTGATTGACGCGTCAAAAATGCTACTTGAACTGTCAATAAGCTGATGCAAAGAATATTGTCTTTGGAATGTTTGGGCAGTATTTTTCAGTTTTTTGCTGCCACTAAGAATTGAGAATTAAGAAAATAATTGGGGATTATAAGAAGAAGAAGAAGGAGAAGAAAAAGAAGAAGACCTTTATTGATCCCATAGTGGGGAAATTTTAATTATTACAGCAGCAAAACTGTATATAACTGCTGTAATTCTGCTGAAGCTATAATGTATCCATAAAGATCTTCTCTTTTACTTAATATCGGATCAGAATGGAAATCACTGCTATTTCCTTATCTCACCTCTGAACATAGAACTATACAGAAATAAAATCCTCATGAAACAGTATTTAAGTAGAGAAAGAAAATAAAAAGGAAATACATCACCCCAGACACCCTCTCAAAAACATTCACAACCAGCCAGTCACACACATGTAAAACAAATGTGAAGCGCCACGGCATTTATGTGGAGCTCGGCTGCAGGTGTTGGGTGTCAGTGCCCAGCCGACGTGTGATGTAACTGAGAGGCGATCGATTGGCTGGCCGGGCCACTGCGAGGACAAGGCCGGTCACTGAGGCGGCCAGATCACAACTTCTCTTCCAAGTGTCTGTAAATATACAGCAAACACACACATATGAGACGTAAGGCGGCCCCCGTGCAAAGGTTTCTCTGCTTGCAGCTGTAAGTTATAACACAGGAACAAGGAAAAACTTGAACCTGCACCCCCTCCCAAAAAAAAGAAGAACAGGCAGAGTGAAAGATGTTGATGTCATCCCCTCTCTCCCATCTGTGCACCGGCTGCTGCAGAGCACATCCTCGCCTCGGACGCATCCAATGCAGGCGGAAAGAGCCGTGACAAGAGGGCGGGACCGGCGCAAGAGGCAGTCGGGCACAGCCAATGGGAGGGAAGGAGAGGTGTTCCCAGCCCAGAATGCCCTTGCCTCAGTGCGGAGAGCTGGGAGAGAGGAAGCCGGAGCTGAGACAGCAGCAGGTGCTGAGGAGAGAGAAGGGAGAGCAGGGTAGAGCTGAACCAACGGTGCCAAGATAAAAAAAAAAAAAAAGAAGAAGAAGAAGAAGCAAGCTAGTGCATCAGGGAGTGTTTTGTTGAAGCGATAAAAGAGCAGGAAGTAATCTAAAAGACACTACTACACAGCTTTAGATTTTTTTTTTGTTGAGCTGGTGCTCACTTCTTTTCATGCCCGGCCACGCTCACTGAGCTCCTCTTCCTCCGTCTTTCCCACACGGATTCTAATCTCGTGGATCATCTCCTCCTTCTGCTCTTTTTTTTTCCTCGTCCTGTATCCCCCTCTTTGACAGACAGCGCCACCATGGAAACCGGGAGCCCCAGGAAGATACAGTTCACTGTCCCCCTGCTGGACACCCACCTGGACCCAGAGGCAGCCGAGCAGGTAAGTGGTCAAAGAAAGGAGGATGATGAAGGATCTTTATGGTCAGTGGAAGTTATTGGGGTTTTGGGATTCTTTAGGATTCCTATTTAGATTTTTTTTTTTTTTTTTTTTTTTTTTTTTTAAACTCAACTTTTTAAAAAAAAAAAAAAATCTTTTAAAAAGTCAATGCTGATTGTTGTATATCCAAAAACCTCAAGACAACTGAGAGAGTAGCCGGTGCCTGCCGCCTCCAGCGAAATATAAGCACTTTGCTCAACCCACATCTTTAGGTTGCCTGTTACTGCCCCCAAACCAATTAACAAGCTGTCTCTTGTCAAAATGCGGCATCCAAGGCCATTGTGATGAATTTAGAATTGATTTTTACCGCCTCCGCTGGCAGTGTTGCGGGCTCTCCGACACACAGCAGCCTCAGCAGGAGCATTGCATTGTGCCTCTGTGGGGGCTGCCGTTCTCTTTCTTCTTTTTTGTTGACTGCCTGCCTGCACGTTCTGTACAGCTGAGAGATACAAGTAGTTCCTGGTATCAGAAGATAAGGCAAACCCAGCCGCAGACACTTTTATGATAACGCGGCACGACACAAAAGAAATTAGATTACATTTCTTCAGTTTTTTTTTTTTTTTTAAACAAACAAACAATTGAGGTGACTTTTTTTTCCCACATCTTTAGCAAAACTGCAAAAGTGCAAATAAAGGAGGGGTTGGGAGGGGGGGGATTTGTGTGACTTTGCAGCATAAAGTGTAGAGATGTGTCCCACTTTCTGCTGAATATAACATGAACAGGACTGTTCATTCATAATGTATGAGCCTGGAGTAAAAGCGGCAAAGATATGTGAGCGTACCTCCCTCCCTCCGTCTTCCTGCTGCCCACCCTTCTGCACAACTGCCCAGACCTCTAGAGGGGAGTGTGTTTATGTTAATGTTAGCCTCACAATACTAGGACGTTTTATTAGATGACACAGGGTGTCAGATGAAAGTCCTGCTGGGAATAAGGCGACTGAAAAGGTTAGTGAGTGATCATGTTGTAGACATTGTGGAAATTTGTACACGGCCCTGAATAATCGGATCGTATCCGTCTTGAATTTGACGGACATTTTGAATTTACTTTTGTTTTTCTTGTTTTAACTCTAACATGAATGAACATTTTCATTATTTAGAATACCTTTTTTTAGACTTGCAAAGTTAATGTATTTATTATTCATTCTGGTGCTATAACAGTAAGCAAAGATAACGTTAATTAATTGGCTTTCAGTTATTTTCAGATATTTCTTTGTGTCTGATTTGATCTCACATCTTTATAATACCAGCTTTGATTGTAAATCAATCAGTAAATACATGTAACCTGTACTACACAATGCAATGTAACACATGCACCCTTGCTGTGAACCTCTGTATTACGAAGTGATGGCCTCTGGTAGTTTGAGAGAAGGAAGCCATTTAATAACAATCATCTCATACCATCTTATATTAGCGTCGGTGCGGCCAACAGTAGCTACTACTGATTACATCTCCACTGTAATTATGATCTCACCTGAAGCAGGCACACTCTTAGTTAAAGACAGCTCGGCTGTCAGTCAGTGTCAGGTGACCAGAGTATCAGATAACGAGCCTCGGCTTTTAACCCGCGACTAATTACTCATGATCAACGATAAGCTCCTCATTCTGGAAGGGCGCCCTCTCATTGGCTGTCCCCATAATGAACCTCTGGCCTTTTTATCGACGGCAGGGTCCGCACTGTGATTGCATGACATTTCCCCTCGCCGTGGCGTCACAGTGCCTTTCTGTGGTCCCGCACACTGCTGCCGCCCCACTCAAGGGGGCTGTGTGCTTTAAAATAATGAGTCAGGGGAAAGTTGCATCACCTGAGGTTGCCTGACATTTCAGATCAGCAAATGTGTCACGCACCAAAGGAAACCTGGGAGAGTGTGTGACGAGGAAAAGGGATGACAAAGGAGGCTTTGACGCCAGCGAAAGGGCAAATATATTTTATGGTGTCATCATTTTCAAAGCTTGTTCGCCTTTGAGAGGTTTGACGCAGGGAGCGTGTAAGGATTACCAGTGACGGCTTACTCCGCATTCTATAGATGCCATTGTAACCACGGCAATGAATGCCTCCGGCAGGTACTCCTGATTGTTGCTGGGTTGTGAAGGACAGTATTTAGTGTGTAGCAAATATAGGGATTAAGATCTGGGAGCGTCCTGGCCTGGTAGTAAAATCATTTTGCGCTGACTCAATAAAAAACGAATTAAGCTCGTCTGACAGTGAAGAGATCATTTTTGATATTGTGGTGCATGTCTCTTGCCAATTTTAGTCCAGCGGTAGTTCAGAATAACTCTGTCACTACAGTAACTGCTGCCATGAGGACCATTAAATGGATGGTGCAGTATGTGGAGGACCCAGATGTGAATGCTGATGATGGGGTTTTAATTCTAAACACTTGGTTGGACCGATCCTGAGATTCAGCCTCAGCAGCTGCTCAGGTTTTTTTGTTCAATTATTCAAATTCCATGTTTTATTTAGCGGCGTCCGCTCGTCCATAATTCACTGGTTTGGATTTTCTTGATGGGTTATAAGTGCTTGAATCCCACTGTAGGTCTTCGCCGGATTCTTAAATAGGTGAGTGGCGGCACATGAGGGAATGCTGGGTGTCTGTAAATTAGTAAATGGGTCAGTGAATTATAAAAGACGGTGGTCTAGACCCGCTCGACATGTAACGTGTCGTAAGACGGCTTCTGTCATGATTTATGCTCGAATTCTGCACAGGATGTTACTCCTTCAACTCTGACCTGCTATATTCCTTCTATGAAAGGCAACCAGTTTGTTAATCATTCCTTTTAAAGTTTCAGAAATAAATATTAAAAAAAATTATATTTAAAAAAAAAAAAAAAAAAAAAAAAAAAGCTAAAATAATACACTCATAATGTAGGAGTATAATACAGGACACAGGAGTTGCCAGTGAAGTATTCTTTTCTCATTTTTATAATATTAATCCAATCAAATAATCCAGAATAATAATTCTGATTGGTGCAAGTGTCAGTTATTGAAGACAGTTTATTGCATTTTCACTGACATACATCATTTTTGTCTCATATTTTTTTTTTGAATAACAGGGATATTTAGGAGACCTGAACGGTAGACTTGCAAGACCTGCGAATTCTGAAGTCATTGTGACAGGTTGCAGTTTTGAGCACCTTTCAAGAAGACAAGTCATGGTCCAACAATTTGTTCCAAACAGAACCTGTCAAACAGCGGGATACGTTTCCAGAGTGTCGCCACGACAACTCTCTGTTGTCATGTCAGGCTAATAAAATGCAGTTTTCACCTCAGTGTTCCACAGTAGATAAACATGACACCAGAAGTGAGAAAGGCACATTTTGAAACCGGTAAGCATATGAAGGGGTAGGCAGAAATTCATTCTAAGTCACCATGTTGCTCCACGAAGTAGAGAAAAACAGTCTGCTCTCCTTGACCCTCTTGCTTGTGTCTGGGAATCTGCATCTGCTGTCTGCATTTATTTTACCACAATATTGATCCCAGGATTTGACTTGGCATGCTGAACACCTTATGCTTACTTTCCCTTCTGCACGCTGGCTGCTTAAGTTGAATACAAGTGAAATTCAGTTAGACTTGGCAGACACTGAAGAAAGGTTGGAGATTTTAATGTCAATAAGAGTGGTTGCATCTTGGCCCATTGCCTTTGTAGTGTGTGTGTGTGTGTGTGTGTGTGTGTGTGTGTGTGTGTGTGTGTGTGTGTGTCCTCGTCTCTGTCTCTGTTTTTCAGTGCACTATGAATGTTCCCTCCGGGGGGCTTCTCCCATGGTCCAGTAATCTCTGCCACCTGACACCCACCAGCACAGTAAATCTGTCCGTGTGGAGAATTAATGTCAGCTGGAACATCCTCCCTGAGGTCTGACCCTTAAAACAACAACAGTGCACTCACTCATCTTCTTATCCACGCGCGGTCAGATAACGTTGTGAGACACTCATCTGAACTTCATAGTTGTGCTTTTTCTTCTTTTTTTTTTTTTGCCAGCGCAAGTGGAAGTGGTTCCCAGTGTTTTTGGATTATGTAAAACCATTTATTTCCTGCAGTAGCATATCTTTACAATACATAAAATACAGCAATCTTATTCTTACTAATATGTCTGAATTTTTCTATTCATGCTGTAAGACCAATAGCTCTATATTGGAATCAGGTATCACTGGAAGAGGACAAATACTGGAGACTGAGAGGCTGGAGACACTGATTTACACAACTTTGGCAAAGTGAATACTGCATTATATTGCAGTAAGTATGTGACCTTTTCCTTAGATCTTCTTTTTGCATGTTTAAACTTTTCTGACTTTGGACATGTGACACAAATGGACTGACAGTTTAACAAACTATGGATGCTTTATAAGAAAATGTACATCTGTGCGAGGACAGACTTTTATATCCCTTCTAGTTTCTGGCATGACCTTGTTCAGAATCGTATACCACCGTACCACAAACGAGGTTTTACATTAGACTTTGGTGCAAGAAAGAAATCTAAGCACTGCCCCCTCAGCTCCATATTGTAATTAAGCTTACTAATTTAGTCCGTGGTGCTCAGAAAGTCTCTAAGGGAACAGAGAAAGTTGCATAAAAATCTATTTATAGAAAAAACCCAACTTGCATTCAAAATGGAATCCTTTCTATGCTTACATGACAAAGAGCGGGCAAGATGGCATGAGAGAGAATAATCTGAAAGAAAGGTAGACGATTGGAAAAAGAAAGCAAAAGTTAATTAGCTCAGTTTTTTTTTTTTTTTGAGGTCGTTTCCTTCAGAGCCAACGTGGGACTACTCAGAATCTCCACCGGTTTAGAAATGCTGAGCGCAAGAGACAAATGTAGTCATTTTTCAAACGGCCAAATTAAGGATGATCCCATGAATCCTTGTCTGTGTTAAAGCCTTTTTTTCTGACTTCAAAAGAGCCAATGGAAACACGGCCTTTTGTAACCTTGAGATCCAGAGGACTTTCCTTCACTGTGTGAATTCTGTGTTCGTTTCAAAAGAAAGTGCATGAAAGCACACTGTTCTCCTGAAGGTCACAAGAAAAGTGTCGTGTGTAGTTGGAGCGATTGATGCTCTTGCCAAAAATGGATCAGACAAGGAGGTTTCTTCAGTTACATTTTTTTTTTATTTTTTTTTTAGCATTTAATCTTGTGTCTCCACTAGTTTGGATGGAGAGCAGCAATCACTGCTGCTCCCCATCCAGCACACACTCACTTGGACAGACGGAACAACATTGTACGAAGGCTGTTCCTGGAATTTAGTTCAGCATTTAACACAATCGTCCCCCAACACCATTCAGAACTCTGTCAATTTGGACTGAAAACCTCCCTCTCTGTAGCTGGGTGTTGGACTTCCTAACAGAGAGGCCACAGTATGTGCAGCAACACCTCAAGGACTATCACACTGAACACAGGAGCACCCCAGCTCATACACCCTCCTAAACATCCCCCACTGACCATCAATGGTGCTGCTGTGGAGAGGGTAAGCAGCACTAAGTTTCTTGGGATGTATATTTCTGAGGACCTCTCCTGGACTATCAACACCAGATCACTGGCTAAGAAGGCCCAGGAACGCCTCTACTTTCTGCGCAAGCTGAAGAAAGCAAGCATTTCACCCCCACAATTTCACAATGGTGCTCTTTTTTCTTTTTTTTTTACCAGGGCACCATTGTGAGTGTCACTGGCTGCATCACTGTGTAGCATGGTGGCAGCACGGACACATACCGTAAGTCACTTGAGTACATAGTGAACACAGCCAGTAGGATCATTGGAGCACCTCTGCCCTCCATCACGGACATATTCACCACACGTCTCACCCGCAGAGCCATCAGCACTGCGAAGGACACCTTCCACACCACACACTCATACGGCAGCCTTCTGCCTGAAGGCAGAAGGCACCAAAGCCTCCGGGCCTGCACCACAATGCTTGCAAACAGCTCTGTCCATCAAATGGTCAGGATGCTGAACACTTTGCATTTTGTGTATGTAACTACCACCTGTTTACATCTGCACTGTCACTTTTGCTTTTTCGTATTTGCATTACTCACTTCATTGAATGTTGTCTGTTGCATTTTGGTCTATTTCTTGTCTATATACTGTATATCTGTCCATTTTTTTCTAAATTCATGAGAGCAGAGAAACGACACTTCAACCTTCTCTTTGTGTCCTGTACAAGTTGACAATAAAATTAACCTTGAACCTTGATTCCATGAAGTGTTTCTGGGACCAGATAAATAGAACAGCACCATCCACAGTAGGTGTCTCGCTTGACTTGTCCCCACACAGAGGCCCGCGCAGCTCTTTTTGTCGGCCCACCCATCACTTTTAAAAGTGACTTGCTCGTTGTTGTTGTGTGTGAGTGACACAGCTGCATTTTAATTAGGCCCTGTGTTGAAAGGCAGACCTCAGGGTTTTGATGGGCGAGTCTGTCCAGTTAGCAGTGAGTGAAGCATCGGCAGTTTGTTCTGCAGTGGGGTGAGGAGAATAACAATGACCTTCGCCATAATTCGCCATTCTACAAAGCCACGGCCGGTCGTGCTTTAAAGTTTGGAAGCGGTAATTTTTCTTTTTTCCGGCACGGGAAATTAACATTGACATGGACAAAGATACATATAAATGGGTTTTAAGTGAGCTTGTTTTATTTGGGGTCCACATAAACATAAGCAATGTATAAATATTCCAGCTTTTCCATCCATTTTCTATCACCGCTTCTTTGCATTCAGGGCTGCTGGAGTCAGTCGTATTGAGGGAGGGGTTACTCCACACTTGTACTCGCACCGAATTCAGAGTTGCCAATACACCTCATGTGCACGTCTTTGTAGTGTAGGAAGAAGCTGGAGTAGCTGGAAAGAACCCACGCAGACACAGAGAGAACGTCCAAATCCTCACAGACAGGTCAAGGAATAGAACCCACAACCTTCTTGCCTGCTATGAGACCACAGGCTCTCCCTCTCTCCTATTTGTACATACACTTATATTCTTACCAAGAAGCCTTTACAAAAAAAAATTCATATGAAGTCTGCAAGATGGTAATTTTCAATCAAAACAGAAGTTCCACACATAATATACATATTAACATGGGTATAGTGAATTTTGCACTACCAACCAGGCCTTTGATGGTGTTTAGAATCCACGATCTGGCTGGTGTGTATGCATCTGATTATAAAGTAAGTGTATCACTGACCTGATTCCCAGGATTACATCAAAGGCAGAAATGCCTCGCGCAGAGGTTGTGTAGAATAGCTGACGTGCTTTAGAAGTTCTAAAATCTGAGTAAAAAAAAAAAAAAAAAGGTAAGAAAAAAAGAAATGGAAAAGGAAAGAAGCGCTTGTGGAATCACAGAGTGCATCTTCTCATTTCGAGTGCCTTGCTGTGATTCTCGGGGCAGCACAAAGGGAACCTCTTCAACTTTGAATAAACCATCAAGACGGCTGCTGAAGCTGCTCGCTTCTGATTTTGCTCTCATTATCTCTGCGCTTCAGTCTCCACAACCCAGACAGTGCAGATCTCTAAATGCTCAGGCAAATGTATCCGTGAGGGAGTGATCGTCAGCATAGATAGGAAGCAACAGAATATGTGAAGAGAAGCGCTTTAGCTGTTGAACAACAAATTTGACTTTTCCCCGGACTTCTTGTTCAGCAGAGCCAAATAGCTCCAACATGTGTTTATATTGATGATATTTTATATTTGCTCAGACTCCCTCTTTTGCCTGATTCAAACTGTAGTCGATGGTGCTTTGAGAATGTGGCTGTTTACTGCAGCCTAGCACAGCCTAATCAATGCAATCAATCAATGCAATGTACATATTTTTGCACCACTGTACATTTGTGTGACTGCCACCCCGAAGCCTCTTTCTCATTTCCTTTCAAGTTTACTGGCTTGTTCACTCACCACAGTTCCATTAAAGTAGATAGCCTGAGGATGGAGTCCCCTTCATCCCCTCAACACACACACACACACACACACACACACACACACACACACGCACCCCTCTTTGACATGAAGTGTACAGTGACCAAATTGAAAGTATGTCTGTGTAATTGGTTGCCACTTGGCGCAGAGACAACAGACTGGAGTCCCTTTACGACACTTGGATTTACTGCTTTGTTTGCATTGGAGTGATCCAGTGAAACATGCTTGACCTCGCCGCCTGACTGAGGGTTCTGTTTATGCTTGGCCGCTCATGAACCTGTGTCCCTCGTTTCAGATCCGAAGACGTCGGCCCACGCCAGCCACTCTGGTTGCATCCAGCGACCAGTCTTCACCTGGTAAGACACTCCATCACTTTCAGGACAAGTTTGCGTTTTCTTTTTAAATATCACTTGCAACGTCATTGGTTTTACAATCCAAAGTATTTACGTCAGCCTTCTGCATGTTTACACATGTTGAGATGAAGAGCTTTGTTGGTGAAATCTGAGGACACCAACATCAAATCTTAGCACATCACACCAGGTATCACTCCAGCTATGATGCCAGTCAAGCAGTTTTAAAAGGTGCACTAGGATTGATCATTCTTTGACTTCAGTGATACAAGATTTATCTGTACTGTGCTTGATCGATACTGTAGATGGATGCCTCCACAGTGACTGCACCATGTATTAAAAACTTTTCTTTTTCAAAAAAAGAAAGAAATTCCCATTGTCTGCTATCTCATTGCTGGCAAATCATTTTAAACCAACTTAAAAATCAACTTAATCTGATGTGCTATGCACTAATTTAGTTCTGCCCTCAGTTTCAATCAAGCTTATATGAAAATTGTCATAAACTATAATACCTGACACCGTTTTTGAGCAAATCCAATTCCGTGTTGATCTGCAGTTCAAGCACAAACACAAAATAAAAAAAATATATATATTGAAATGAAACTCAATGTAGCATTATTTTTTTCCTCCTTCTGTTGGTTAATCAGGAACGATGCAGGTAATTAATCCCCACATGCCAACGCATTCCTACAGCCTCAGCATTCGTCACAGACATTTCTATTTTACCTTTTGATTGCTGTGACGCTGAGTCTCAACCCCATTTTGCGGCAAATTAACGTGCTGATTGGAGAGCAGCGAAACACCAGGCCGGTTGCATCCTCGCGCGGGAGCACGACGATCAAACACAGCTGCACTCCTTGAGGTTTATTTTGTTTGATGACTCACCATTTTCCCCCAACCGCTGCTTCTGCTGCGCTTCGCTCGTCCAACTTTCTGCTATGACCCTGCGCTGAGATAAAATGTGTGCTTCGAATACAAAGTAGAATGGATTCAAGTTTTGTCTTTTTTTTTCCTGTTGAAGGGGATTATTATTACTTTGCAAGAATTCATGCGTGGTTGAATAACAGCAGGGACCGCCACTGTTTTGTTGTTTTGCGTCAAAGCATTTCCTCACGCGAAGAATTTAACAGCTGCCTTTGTGGCCACGTCTAATTAAAAACGTGCGGCTGTGATCAGTTGTTGGCGTCTGGTGTGTTGGTGCAGCGGTATCAGCGTTTGATTCGGTAATTGGAGGCTGAGTGTGTGAAGTGTCGCCGAGTCATCCTTGATCTCTGAATGAAAGGGTGGCGGGGATCTTCAGCTATCTCGCTGTTGCAGAGACCAAATGAGAGAAAAGGAAAATGAAATGAGGAATTCATTGAGTTCAAACGGCATCTGTGAGTGGGCGGAAAGAGAATATGCAATAATGGCTTAAACAAACAGAATCTATGTTATTTAATTTGGATTTTTTTTAAATTAATGAACAGAAGAAAAGAGGTAACATATGCTGTTTTGGGGGGAGCTGCAGGAGATCACTTCCAAAAATTCACTCTTTTTCTTTATTAATATGATAATTGGTCTTTATTTTTTTGCAGCAGTGTCTTCCTCACAGCTGGACAGTCGGTCTGTTACCTCGATGTCTATGCCACAAACCTGTTCATTTTGTTCTCCCTAAGGTGGCTTGTGGAGCAAATCACCTTGATGAAGAGCAAAACAAGCAGCTCATACACACAATGGCATGAACAATGTTTTTGACAGGAAATCACATGATATATTATTATAGATTGATAATAATGATTTCACAATAATTAGATTATATATATATATGAATATATCATCTAATTTTCTGCAGCGCCCCCTGGCTTTTTTAGCTTGCAGGGTTAATGTAGATGGAAGGCCAACCTATGTAGAAAAACTTATCATATAACATACAAGTAACATACATGATACATTTTGCTGTGTTTGCTTCAGAGTGGGGGCAAGGCGGGTCTCAAAATGTGCTTATCACACGTGTATTAATAGCTACCGTGTACATTTCTGTAAATCTGTTACATTCCCTCAGGAATAAACATTACTAGCTCATTAAAAACAGGTCCTCCTCAGAGGTCACTCAATATCCTGATCGATCGTCCGACTGTATGAAGCAGCCTCTTCCTCATCCGAGCTGCAACACTGGATGGAAAAGAAAGAAGGCACTCCAAGCTGTGTGACTTTTTTAACGTTGATTTTTTTTTTTTCCCAATTCCATGCCGCCAGTATGTGTGAGTGTCCTTAATATGAGACATCGGGAGAAAGACAGTTGCGTTGGGAGCAGGTTCAAGAGCACAGGAGCAGCAGGGGGTCTGGCTGAAGACGCAACAGCGGGAAGGGACACAACTAGAGGCCACGTTGGTTGGTGCGTCTGTGAGTGAGTGCACTGTGCTTGGCGAGGAGGGGGATGGGATGGAGTTGATATGATGATGATGAGGAGGAGGAGGAGAGGATGAGCTGTGCTGCTGCAGTAATGGGGTGCCCAACATCTGACAGAGAGCCACACTGCATTCAGCAGATTGCTCTGCCAGTCGCGCCGTGACCTCCATGCCAGCCTCAGCCAGGGACATTAGAACGATAGCAGCCTTCATTACCAGAATGCAAAAAACAATTTGAGCCTGATTGCGGGGATGCAATGGATTCATTATGGATGAAAATATTTTTATTAGCCAGTAGCAGCGAGGAGTCACGTTGCAAAATCACTCCAATTCCGTTTTGCTTGAACGATCTGGAAAAGCCGAAACGGTGGACTTTGTCACTTCCGTAGCTAACTAGATAGCTAATGTATCCCTGACTAATGGCGGCAGACTTGGATCAGGTGCTAACAACGTGGTTTGTGTTTAATTTGTGCCTATTTCTGACTTTCTGGAAACAATGGGTCATTTAAAGACAACAGAAGACCAAGAACGAGTGACAAGTGGGTATTTTCTGACAAATCATGACTTCATCATGATTTGTCAGAAAATACCCAAGACAGCGGCTAAATTGCCTTGCTCTCAACTGGCAGCATGCTTGGCTTTAAAAAAAATTTGTCTACACAATGGTGGAAATTACCAAGCCCAGATCCGATCTAAATTTTACCTCATTGTCACCATAGAAACACCCACCCCTGCATGACAGAAAGGAGAAAAACAGCGAGGGCTGTTCTTTGGAACAGCTTTTGGCAAGGAACTGAGCAAGACAAGAATCCTGCTCTACTTGGAGAGCTGTGACACGAGCTGGCTGGTTGCCTCATCAGGCTGTTCCTCACCAGGAGACTCACCTTTTGTTCGGACCTCTATCTCCACTGATTCCTGATTATGTGAGATAGCAGTAAGCAGTGAAATAGAGGCAGATAGAATATGAAAGCCATGCCTTTATCAGGATTTCATGGGGATTTCGAGCACTAAGACCAAGGTGATCGAGATGTTGTCATGAATTCAGTCTGAATATGTTATATCTGAACTTTGCTTATGCTAGAGTCTATCCCAGCTGTCATCAGGCAAAGGTAGAGTTACACTGTGGACAAGTCACCAACTTATGACTTTGGTTACTCTTTCCTGCTGTCTTATTTGTTTTCAAACAGTTTCAGTGTCTTCTCTGCTAACATCCTCTTAATCATTTCCCATTTCCCGTTCTATATCATGGATTGTAGTTATCTGTAACGCTGATGTGCATGTTGCATGGAGACCCATTTGATTCAATTGGACCGAGCTAATGGTCAAGATAGAATTCCGTTTCCACACTTCAGGGCAATGACAATTGATAAACCTAATCAGCTGCTTAACCAGACAGAAACCACAACTGTGTTTCATCAAAATATATTATATTAAAAAAATAAAAGCTTGACCAGTCTGATTCCTTAAATTCAGAAATGGCATAAGAAACACCTGGAAAAAAAGGGCCAAATAGTCCACAAGTTGACCTCCTTCTTTTTTTATATAAGCAGGGATAGAATTCAGCAGCTTGGCTGAACAGAAAAAGCTGTGACTCCTCACTGTTACAAGAGTTTTTGTCAGACAGACGTTCAGTGAAGAGCTCCAGCGATCTTCTCATCTTTCTATTCTCGAGCCTTTCTCTCTCAGTGTGCAGCAGATGGACTGACTGCACACACAAACCCATCCAATTTCAGCTGCAGTGCGAAAAAACCTGACTGTGACCTCAGTCATTTCCAGCTCCGTCTACCACAACTTAGTATCACACAGACCCTTTATGAACTCAGCAACAATGTGGGAGATTTTGTTTTAATTCTAACCTTATAACATATCTGCTTCAATGTGCTGCCTTATGGAGATTACATGACAAAATGCCCTATATAGTTCCATGAAAAAACTTGAAACAATGAAAATCAAAAAAATATATATAAAAAAGTTAAATTCTGAAAGTTCAGTAACTTTATTCCATGAAATATGTTGCAGTCCATAGTGCAACCATTAACTTTTAAAGTAATGTAAATACTGAGATGTTTCAATTTTTATTTTGGTTCCACCTTTATTATGCCATTTTTGGGCCACGTACTTAAATACAATTGTGACAGTCCTTTGCAGTATATCAAATTACAGATATTCTTCTGCTCAGTTTTGCCCTAGTTTGACAGCTGCTGGAGATGAAACGATCAATGAGCGACAGCACATGACTGGCTCGTTTTCCTGGAATTGATTTGAAACTAAATCCATGAGGGCTCTATGTGACCTCCAGCCCGAGAATAGCACTTGTTCCAACCATATCAGCGAACATACATCGAACATTTAAAAATCTGTTTTATTGCATGCAATTGTATGTGTGCATTTGTTAATGTATATATATTCACATGAAATGAAAGAAGTAGAGTAGAAATCAATGGTTTTTAAAAGACAGTGCTTTCTTCTGAATATCATACGTGCACGCACGCGCTCACTACCTTCTTATTGCCTCGGGATGGATGGGTTGCCAAGCAACAACATGGTGTCCTAGAAAAAAAGTTCCTTGGATACAAACTCGTAGTATTTGGGGCCCACGTCCTCAGTATCGATCACAGCAGATGGTTTTACTGTAAAAGCGTTGACAGAGTCGTGTTTCACGTATCCACAACAATAGCGCCTCCCTGTATCCCGTAGGAGTCGCATGAACGTCACATGATCGCATCATGTGTCAAAGACAACAAATTCAGCCCTTTCAGTGTGTTTTGGTGGCGAGCTGTGAGTTGTGTTGAAATGATTTGTAATCAGAACAAAATCATCTACATCATAAGTCAAAATCGCCGGGAAGATACATATTTGTTTCATACCGAATGTTGAACTGTCTTGGTCTACGTTAGAAGTTTATTAAAATAAAATCACTGTTATTGCTGTTAATTACTGCCTGCGGCAGTGTTGCTCCCCGAAGGTCTTTGGATAAACAGTGCTGATCTGCCGACATGCAGGGATGGAAAAGAAAGCCAATGACGGACCACATGTTATATATTGAAAACCTCAGCATGTTTTGCATTGTTTTACGGAGAAATTAGTTAAACCAGCATGTCACCATTGGATGAAAAAGAAGAAGCTCATTGGTTCCACAGCCAGTCAGTAGGATGTGGCTTGTTGTGGAAAAGAGCGAAGATGCCGATGCAGGAATACTGGGATAATAAGTAATTTAATGAACAAACAATAAAAAGGGGATCGGAGCTCCGAGGCACAAAACACAGTAAAATGGGAGTGCGAGTGCGAGGAGGAAAGGAGGAAGAAGGTCTCTTATACACTGGACTGGGAGGGGAACAGATAAGGAAGGGAAGAAGAGGAAAACAAAGCACAGAGAATCAGCACAAGCTGACACATTTACAGCCTCCTCTGGTGGACCACGAGGAGAATGTCTCGAGAAGGTTATACTATGAAACGAACAGATTACACGTGCTACTAGTGATCATATGACACAGAATACAACATAATAAAGAATGACCCAAGAATACATATTTCCCATTACAGGCTCACTCCACATGCACACGTATAGCTTGCAGGGCTTTTTTTTGTTTCTTTCCATTGTAAATATGGCTTACTTTTTGGTTTTTGGAATGCTAACTTGATAGCACATTAGCATTGATGATGTTTGCTGTGAAAGTTGGCCAAAACATGTAATTTGGGCTTACTTACATTTTGAACCAATAAATATGGAATACAGTGGTATACAAAAACCTGCTGTATTTCATAACTAAAAGGCCTTTCATATTCAAAATGTTAGCTTTTCGTCAAGCTAACCTTATTCAAGCAACAAGAACATACGATATATAGTAGGGACGGCTTCAGTAAATAACACAGGACAAAGGTTTTGGAAGAAAATGTAATCTCTGTAAAATACACAGAGCTCCTCTGCTTATCATGTATTGTGTTCAGCATACAACTGATAATATTTTTTATTTTGTTTAGAAATAGATGAAGATCGTCTACCCAACCAACTGTACAAGGTAATCAAATTTAAGTCAAATATGATTACACAAAGAGAAATGTAATTGTGTTTTCCCTTTTTTATAATAACAGGCTGTAATTACATAAAGCCAGTCTTTTCTCCATCTCACATCTCCTCCTCCGGTTGATCTGCCATGTTGTTGTTTTACAGGCAGCCTTACTGAACTCCCCTCGGCAAAGGCGGAAAGGACAGAAAGGAACGCCGACGATGAAAGGTAGCGTCACTCCTGGGGCTTGTCAGCAGTGTCAGACACTGACATTCTTTGCTTCAGGTCACAGGTGAAGCAACACTAGCGCTGGGCATCCTTTTAAAAGAGAAGCAGTCACACTTCTGGACCGACATTATTAAATGTAGGTCTTGAACTGAAGAGGGAGCCACTTGACTAAGATTCATTTCTTCATTGTTGTATTTGATTTAACTCAAATAATTGTGATAATTATTATGTTTTTTAAATATATTTGGTGAGTTTACTGACAGTTGAAGTACACATCACGGACAGAACGCAATAGTGACCTAATGTGGAAAAATACAATGAAAAAAAAAGAAATAAAAATCTATTATTACCAACTGAACACAACATTATTTGGACATTAAAAAAAGATATGAAGAGACGATGAGTGAATGTTGGTGGCAGGATTCTCAATTGGTTCCACACATTTATATAATGAGAATTTTCTTGGAGGAAGCCCACACAGTATTAAGTGAGCTTTAAATCCCTTCAAGCAGGAGATTAAGGGCAATAAAACTGTGACTGAAGGAGGTTGAGGAAGACAACTGAACAACTTAATCACATCCTCACTCGGATGTGCCTTTACCTCTCCTCATTCCAAACATTATTCGCTATGTTCCTTTTTAGTGATGCCTGTCTTGTCGAATCCCAGGCCTTCATCACACCACTTTTCTCCCATTGGTTCCCTTCACATCACACCACTCTCCCCTCTCCCCCGTCCTGGTTCTCTCTCAAATTCCCCAGTGACTTCCATCCTTTTCCTCCACTCTTTCCCGCTTCTCTCTCTCTCCGTGCACCTGTTCCCATTTTTCTCCCACCGTTCAAAGCTTTAAACGTCTTTAACTCGTGATCTTTCCCTCTGTCTCTCTTCTCTTTCTTCACCTGAACTCCTCCCAAGAGCTGCAGTTCCTGGTGGAGCACCACCTGTACAGGCAGCAGCAGGGAGCCGGGGACGAGTGTTCCTCGGAGAGCTGCCTGTCGGACCGGCCCAGCCCCGACTCGTTTCCCACTGGGGAGGAGCTGCCACACGATGATGAGGCCACTGCCGAGGCCATTGAGAAGCTGCGCTGCCAAATGGAGGGTATGTTTGTTCCAGATGACGGAAAAAATGGTTTTAGATGCGGTTTGGCTTTTTTGCCATGTCATGCGCATAATCCTGCCAAATTTGAAAAAAAAAACATGGTGTGCATTCCCAAAACATCCTGTTCTGAAAGTCTGATAAAAGTCTGGAAAAACCCAAACACTCGCTACATTGTGCAGGAATTAAAAACACTGAAAACACAGTTTGGCTTCTGCAATGTCAAATTTCACAAACTGTACCTTTAAGCAAGTAAGCAAGTAAAGATCTTAGTAAATATTTTATTTCATGTCGCGCATACTATAGTTTCTTGATTTATTCTAAAGACGCTAGCGCTACATCGAAGGTAAATTCCTTCTTCTTTTTTTTTTCCTTTTTTTTTTTTTTAACCAATTTCAGTGGTATAGACTCGAAAAAACTTGAAACATCCCATCTATCTAAGTTCAATTGACTCGATCAGCTCCGCCCCAATATCCCCTAAAAAGCACAGTTTGCATTTTCTGGAATTCCTACGAAACCAGATAGGACGGCTAACAGGAAGAGGATGCAACTTTCGCCGTACTTCCTGAGTACCGTTTTCAGCACCAACCTTAGCAAACGTTCCTTTAATGAAAACACTCATCCAGATCATGCCGGCGCCCTGGCGCACGGCCCACGCTCACTTCACCTGCCAAATGTCTCACGTGTGAGGGCAGAATGCAGAGGCTAGCATAGAATCACTCGACTAAATGGCCACCCAGTATCGCACTCTGTCCACACATTTACTAATTGCTCTCGCTAATGCATCATGTGCCGACAAGGTTGCTGGTTGCTCGTGGTGAAAAATAACTTCAATTTACGTCAACACAGTTATTTACGGCGTAGAAGCAGATTTTACGTTGGCAAGTGGGCTGCTGATGCACTGCAAACTAGCCTGTTAGGCGAGGTGGGAAAAGCACAGAGCATGCTGGGAGAAACCAATCAATGGACATTAACACCGATCCTGCAGAGAAAGGCCTTCAATGCGTCTGCAGTCGCTGATTGTTGGCAAGAAGTGGTCAAGTCCTATTCTCTTAATAAAACGACCGCTTTAATTGATCTGGAAAAAAAATAGAGACAAATACTTATATGTATATGAAAAGTCAAGCTGATTGTGTTGTAATATGACTCATTATTGTGTAGGTTGGGGAGTCGTGCTATAAAAATTCCATTACTTAACCTTCGTCCAAAAAGCCAGCCATCCACTGTGATTATTACTGTATTACTGTATACTGAATTCATCACTTACTGTGAATATTTTACGACATGTACTGTAAAAATAACATCTGGTGTTCTGTTACCCATTGATTGAGACATTTGGTCCGACACAGCACAGCAAAGGGCATCTTTACTGATTGATTCCAACAACAACAGATAGTCATCTTAATATGTGAAAAACATATTTGGTTATCTATGCTAGTCCTCCTTTGGGCTCCTTTGTGCGGGGAAGTCCCATGAAATCCCTTCATCCATCTGGTGAGGTGACTGTGAGTATGACACCTTATGGGTGGCAGTTGTTTTTTTGCTGCCAGAGCGTTTGTACGAGCGCAGCTCTTGATGACAGAGATTACATAAAGTGCATTTACCCTCCCTGCTCCTGCTCCTCTGTCCTTCCCCACCTGCAGAGTTCTCCAGGGAAAGTCTATTAGAGGCCCAAGGTGGACTGGAGTGTCCCCTCTCCAAGGAGAAAGAGGAACGTTCCAACGCTGCCGGCGCGGCGGATCCGTCATCGTCATCGCCCTCCTCGTCATCGTCGCAACAGCAGCAGCAGCAGCAGCACACAAACGCAGGTACTCCGGAGTCAAAAGCGCTTTCGCACGAACCCGCCGTCCTCATGGGAGCCGTCGTCATCCGTTCGCCAGGCAGCGTTTATTTAGACGCGGTAAATCGTTCCGCACCCTCGGCCGGCTTTTCCTGCCTTCATGGGACCCTGGTAAACATCTGCAGCGTCGCTTTGATCCTGGCTTCATAGAACAGAAATCTCAGGGGAGGCAGCTCCGTATGAAAGGGCCGAGAGTGGTTTTGCGAGGAGGGTGGAGGGGGCGGAGAAAAATACTGCGGTTGTTGCGTCTTCGTGCGCTTTTGCATTCGGATTCATTTGAAGCAGGCTGTAACGCAGAGCTTCGACTGCCAGTTACCAACGCTTTTCAGACAAACTAGGACCCGTGTCTCTTCATTTTAGATGGATTTATCAGTCAAGGGTAAACAGGGAGGTGATTTTGGATGCTGATCAAAGGGTTTGTCTCCTCTGTCCCTGTCCGTGCTGTGCAGACACAAAAGAGGCCGCCGCGTCCGGCGCGAGTCAGTTGTCGGAGAAGACAGAGAAGTGCGGCCAGCAGAAGGAGAAGTAGAGACGTCCAACGCAGTGCTGAGCCGGCCCGACACAAAGACCGAAGATTGTCTCTGCAGATCCATACCCAATAAACAGCAGGGCGGCAGCGTTCCCCCACAGTCAGGTTTTAGAAATGAATAATAATTAAAAAAAAAAAAATCCTGAGAAAGATCCTGTGCAGAGGGACGGCAATCTATTGATGCCATTTTTCTTTTCCTTTTCCGAACTAAATTAGCGTTGTGCTACCGATAAATCAGGCTGCCCAGTTGATTACCCAGACGGTCATGGTTACGACCAGGAACTTCGAGACTCACATACGTTAATTCCTCCTTTTTATGTTCAAAGGCAACCAACGCAAGCCTCCTTCAGCGGGTTTCGGTCATCAATTATGTGCCGTGACTGTAATGATATTTCATCCTAGCAATAAAAAAATGTAGGTTTACCTCACTGGTAGCTGAAACTGGAAGTAATGGATGCAATTATTTCGCTCCAGGAAGTTGTCGCTGAGTCAATAAGCAGTGCGTCTACCTGCACGGCGATTCTTCATCAGCGATGGAGTACAACGTAGAAAAACACCCGGTCATTCATTTATAATGTAAACAACACTAAAATCATTGGTAACTCATGCAATTTGCTTTAGCATTAAAGTGTTGCTTTAAGCTGATGGTTCAAATGACATTACATGCGTCACCTTTTAAACACAGTATTGAAAATCAAGGAAAATGAGAAAACATAAATAAATAAATAAATAAATAGACTTAAAATACCAAAATAAATCCATTCTCTGCAATTTTGCTTCATTATTCTTTGCAATCCAAAGAGAATAAAGAGAAAAATGAAAATATTTTTTTTTGTTTTACTTTAGATTCCTTGATTCCAAATATTTTTTGCGTGCAGCCCACTGCATTTCCAATCCAAACTGCATTAGATTTCTTTAAACATGCAGTGACCAGACAAACCTGTGAGATGGTTTTGAAAAAAATAAAATAAAACATGCAAACAATTGGTGTGAAAGTATTTCAGTGAATTTAATCCACATTATTTAAACCTTCACATTTCAGGCTATGTGAAATCATCCATATATTCCACAATTTATATTCTCTGAGCTATCAAATAATTCATTTCTCATGTCCAAAAAGAAAAAGAAAGAAAGATCATGTTGTGCCCTGCACCTTATCTTTGCAACATGCCGACACCAGAGCTCAGGCTGGATGGCTAATTAGCCACCAAGCTAACACACTAGAAACATCCTGGAAACACAGCTGTTGACTCTTTAGTATCTACAACAGTCCGTCACATGAAGTGGACGACACCGCAAGTTGCTTTCCTGTTGAACAAATACGGAAACACTTTGAAGCACTGGATTTGTCTCCACTGGACATTTACCCTTGTTTATTACTGCTTAATAATAACAATAACTCATTACTATCATTTGATACCAGTATAATTTAGCACTTAGAGTTGCTTTTATTACGCCTGTAAATTTCCAGTCATAATTATTTGTGATCAAGACTTTACCAATCATCATAATACGTACTGCATCCACCCGGAGGAAGATAAGGAAGTCAACGCACCTTCATATTTTGTTTCATTTCGCTTTAGACTTCCAGATAAACGCAACCTTTAAAGAGCAAAACTGCACCTTCATCTGTGACACTTGAATGCAAAGCGTTCTGGGAATGTCAACCCCTGTTTGTAAATGTCCCTGCATGGCACCGAGAGTACAGAGGCTCTCTAGATCATCCAGTCCTCCATTGGAATCACTGGACACACAGTGTGACGCGAGGCTGCTCCCTCTTTAACTTTCTTTTTTTGTGACGAGGCCACGCGTCCAAAATTCACCGTCACGCTCACAAAACGTGCTGTCATTTCATCCGCTGTCTGTGTCACTGGAGTGGAATTATGATGTTGTGTTGTGTGACAATCCTCCCGTACGCCTCCCCCGTTATACTTGACATACCTGAGCAAAAAGCAAATCACTTGGCAGCGGAGGGCGGCCCCGTTTCCTGCCCGCTAACGGTGACCGCCAAGTCCACAGAGATCAAAACATTCCTGCGAACGTTTTTGTTTTTATTCCGCAGCGTGCTCGAGGACAACAAAATGTTTGCTCAGTTTTGTTTTGTTTTTTTTTTCCCGAATGGCAACGGTACATGAATTCAATCGGGGGAGTTTTCTTCAAATTGTACTTGAATTGATTGATGATTACGTCTGTAATCTGAAATTATTTGATACAATAAAAGTCTTTAAATTGGTGATTGGCTTTGTTTCATCTGTCTCGCTCGTCCCAGTCTTCTGAGCCGTATCTGTGGGTCACATCCACTCTAATAGCCGCTTTCGGCTATATTTAGAGACGGCCGACGTCCGAGCCATGTGCAGTGTTACCAGGACCCATTAAAATGGCAAAAAGAAGTCAAGTCAGGGCAAAGGCTTGGAAACAGAGCACCGCTGTTCATGAGTTTGTAGGAGGTCGACTTTTGACTATATACTAAAAATAGTCAGACTGTCAATTAATAATGCAACACACTGAGAACCGGCAGGATAAAAACATATTCATTCATTTTTCATACACAGGGCTGGTTTTCACAAATATATATTGTAGCACTGCAGCAATCTAAGCCAGAGACACTGCTAATCGCTGCTGTGTTGAGTTGTCAAAGCATTTTACACCCTTTTCAATTTTCGTCCGGCCGGAGCGTACAACCTGAAATTGTGCAGAAAATTGCGCTCTGTCAAAGGTGCACAATCGCTCATTAGTGCACGTGTGTGACTCGTGTTGTTTACTTGCACATTAGTTGCACAACGCTTCTCTCTCATAACATGGAAAGGGGGGAAAAAAGTGGTTGCACACTTCAAAGGGCTTGAGTGATGAACATTTACTCCGATTCCTTTAAGAAGCTGCCGTTTGAAGCCGAGCCCCCCAGGGCGACCCTGCAGCAGGAGGTCTCGGTGTGCTCTACAGCTCCACCAGCTGGGAGAGCAGAGAGGTGAAAGCCTTAATGAACAAGTCATCAGACAGATGTCCTTTAACGGAATTGCCAGATTCAAGTTGCATTTAATGATTACAAAAAAAGAAGACATTTGTTTACGTCTTTTTCAGTTAATGCTGTTTATAAAAGAGAGGAGAGTATTAGGGCCACAAGAAGAGAAAAAAAATTAAGACAGATTTTCTTTTTTTTTTTTTTGAAGTTTCCAATTCGAGAATAAAGTTGAAATTTTGAGATTAAAGTTGAAATTTCGAGAATAAAGTTGACGTAAAATAGACAACATTTTATGAATTAAATCGAAATTTTGCACTTATTGTCAATGTGAAGTAAGTCAAAATGTCTAGAAAAAAGTCGAGTGACGACTTTTTTCACATAATTTTGACTTTATTGACAAAATGTCAACATAAAACTCGAAATGAAAACTTAAATAAAAACTTCTTCCTGTAATATTTTTTTCTCTTCTTGTGGCCCTAATCCTCGTTAGTGTGTTTCTCACCAATCCTTTCCTGCACTATTGATTTTTTTTTCTTTTTCTTCAGGATCTAGGCCACAGTTCATCAAGAGCTGTTGGGGCCACCTGTGTTTATCACAGCCCCACCTGGCTGTCAGTTGGGACTGACAGTGTCTATATAGTGAGGTTGCACTTCCTCGTGTAGTTGCTTGTTGTGTGTCCTCTGGAGAGTCAACACCATCAGTTTGCTCCCCGGTCTTCTTCTTCGAGTGCAGTTTTATTGTGACTGAGATTTTCTTTTCAATGGTTATGATACATTTTGCCCCCTTTCGTCCTTTGAATTTCTTCTGTTTTACTTTTGGATCGAGGCCCTTAGGTCAAGCACTGAGTGGCAGTGAGGGGACTGCAACCTTCTAGACACCAGGGGGCCATTTTCTTTTTGACCTTCAGTTCATGGTCTTGGCCAGCGTTTGACACTTTCCCAAATCACAAACTTCTGTCCTTCAGCTTTTTGTTTTAGGGGAACGCCACAGTAACATGATAAGTCATTGCTTCAGAGAAGCTAAGAATAATTTAACCCAATGATGGATGATAAATCCACAAACAAATCCAACAAGATGGAACTTAAATTAAGTCATAAATTCATTTGAAACTCAGTTGAGATGTGCATCAGTTATACTTTGGTACAAAGTGGACTCGGACGTAAATGCAAATTTGGAGTAAGTTAATATTGGACTGACGTCACTGGCCAGCTTCAGGTCAAAGGAGGACACAGCACATCAATAAAAACACTCTGAAACTAATCGCTGCAGAATAACACACATTTACAGCTTTTATTGCAACTTGGTTAAGTGATGACTGTGCACAGGTCAAACTATTTAATGTGAGGTGTCAAATTAAATTAAAAGCATGCGCTAAATGGTATAACATGACCAGCATGTATAATTTTCATTTAAATAATCAGAACATACTACAATTATAAGACATAAGGACTGTTTTTTTTTTTGTTTTGTTTGTTTTTAGTGAGTGCTTTCTCTCACTCCGTGATGATGACGATGATGATGATGATGATGAAGCTGTGAAGCTCAAACCTCCCCTGTTGGCCTCCATGTTAGTTGTAGAGAAGGAAATCACGGTTCAGTTCCAGAATTCACAACAGTGTCAATCCTCCCCGCGCATTCTACGACAAAGTGTAAACCTATTGCTGTTTTCTATCTTTGCTGAGGTCCTGCAGGGGTTTGCCTGACGCCTCTTCTCTTCTGGATTGGTGCGCCGTGGTCACGGTGCACTCTGCAAACCCTGGGGCGGACGAAGGAGATTGGAAGAGGCGCTGGAAAACTTTTGTTAAGCCGAAAGGGAAACAAAGTTCTCCGTCTGCTAATCCCCTCGTGTGATCAATACCAAAAACAAACAGTGATTGCAAATGGAATCAGGGAGAGTGAGAACATTTAAGGAGCTCGGGGAGTTGTTGCCGCCAAGAAGATAAAAAAAAACACGTCTGCGTTGTGTTACTGAGGCTGTCAAAGGCTTTTTAAAGGAACAGTTCAACATTTGGCCAAATGCGCTAATTGCCATAATTGCTGCAGTCGTGCGATTTGATGAATGTGGGTGTAGGTCAACTCCTCAAATACACAATCCAACAACTACAAAATGAAAAAGTTGCAAATTCACCATGCTGTGAAATAATAATAGTAATTATGAAACATTATGAGACAGAGTTGTTTTCATGACAAATGCAGAGGAAGAAGTGCATTCCAGGCATACCTGATGGGTGGCGTGATTTCAAAAGTGCACGTTCAGTGCAGCCACTCCTGTCATCAAAACAATATTTTTGTTGAGACAGACTGTGTGGTTGAATGGCGATGATCATTGCTTAATGAATGAGACCGGGACCTGAATTATTTGAGCCAAAAACCAAGTCAGTAGCTATGCAGCACTTTCTGCTGTGGCACTGTGTCACTCGTTGTTACATGTGCTTGCACGTTATTAATTCATAGTGTGGTGAATGTGTAGGTCTCAACTTGTCCATTAGAGCATTTTGGAGCTGTTGGATTGCGTATTTGGTGAGTTTTGATTGAGGTTTGGAAGATTGGTAGGAAAGTGTCACTGTTTTGTTTGTTTCCTCAGTTACTGCTTCTTGATGGCAACCCGGTCCTACAGGTGAATAACAGGTGACTGGATCTCCCAACATACCATTGGAGCCGCTCTCCTTCCATTTGAACTTGTTGTCCTCGGTGTGCCGTGTCCACGTGGAGCGAAAGCTCACCAGCTCGGCTGTGATGTGGGCGAGACTCCACTGCAGACCCCTTGAACTCTCCTTCCACACATTGCTGTTGGCAAACAACAGGCACCGTCAGGGCGGCAACATCTGCTCCGTCTCTCAGCGTCTTTCTTTCGCCCTTTTCATTAGTGTCCCTCTCACAAAAACCCATCTCAAGTCTAATAAAGAGAGGAAAAACAACAAGGCAGAATCAGGCGTCGAGTTCGACTGGCACAGGACTCCTCTGCACAAAGGTAATAAAATTTGGTAATACTCAAATGTAAGTCGAAGCAACAAAACCAAAGCAATATCTCATGAATAACTGAATGTTTAGAGTCACAGCCAAGTCTTTTTTTTTTTCCTCATGGGAGAAACAGAAATGCAGATGAGTTTCCTTTTGGACTTTCCACCTCGCTGCCGGCATCCTGGAAATAACATCCATTCAACAAAAGCTTCTTTTTTATGGCATTGGATAAAAGCGTTGGTTGTGCCACCTGTGTCGGTTGCAGGGGTCTGGGGGACCAGGATTTTCCTCCACCAAAGGAATCACTATCTTCTCAGCCATGTCTGTCAGCAGGGAGAACGTGGGGTACACGATGAAGTCGATGAAGCCTGTGGGAGCAAATTCAGCAGACGTACAATTGTGGATTTATTTACCTCAGTTAAATATTGACAAATGGAAGATATGAGTTGAGAAAGACTGATGGGTCTGCTGCTTTGCCATTTCTTAAAGATAAACAAACATATAGCAGAAACAGAACAGCAAGATGTGTCTCTTTCAGAACAACAGGACTGAATACAAGAATAAAGGTTTGGTGGTTGTTGTTTTTTTTTTTTTTTTAATGATTTTTGAGAGACGTACCAATCTGGGACTCGGCTACCGGGGTGCTTTTTCGATCACACAGAGGAGAGAAGGGCAGGCCGAGTTCCAACTCTCTATCACCCTCGCAAAGATAGAGAAAGAGAAGGGAAGAGAAGATATATTAAAGGGCATCCCACTCGGCTCTGAAAATAACTTTTTAAAGGTTATTTGATTCCACCGCCTAGGACTCCCGCGGTGTTCAAACACAGCCGTACTAGCGGCTTTCTGAAAGAGCCTTTGGAGGGAGGCTTCACTCACGTCTTATTTTGAAAGGCTCCAACACCTCCTCCATTCTCAGCGGTTATTTTGTTCTTCAAGAGGTCCAAGCAGTGAAAATAGAAAACGGTGCACCGCAACATGTCTCTGGACTTAATGGAAATCCAGTCGCGCTGAAGCCACGTGGGAGAAGCAAACTCGCTGCTAAGGCTGAGGAGACATTTGCTGAAGGAACACTTGACGCAGTCCATATGGCACCTTAAACTTAGAACTATTAATTATGATTACAGCTGATTAAATGACCGAATCTCTCTATGTGCTCTGTACGTCCTCAGAAATCCAGCCAACAATAAATAACGAAACCCCTAATGTCATTTTAAACAACTGACAATATGTTGTTGCGTCGCTATCTTTACATCTCATCCCAACAGGAAGGAAAACTGCTTGAAATGGAACCGATAATTCAAGCAAGTAGCTGTTTCCACTTATCTGTGTTGGCTTTGCGACAACACTATTTTATTATACAAAAAATACGACAAATATTTGTGAATCATGAGTGTTTGCGACCCAGCATGCCAGGTGGAAAGTTTGTCAAATCTATTCACACATCTGTCCATCTGGGCAGAATGGACATTAAAAAAAAACATATTTTCTAAATGTTCCCCATCCAGAAAATAAAAATAAAACATGAGTCTGCAAGGTGTTAGATGAACCTTCTCTTGCTCGAATTCAGTGATAACCAAACAGCGGCATTAGCTGAATGCCACCACATGCAGTATATATCGTATAAATGAACCCTCCTGACAATCTGAACAAGCAAATTTTATTTTATGCGTGTTTTTCATCCTCATCCTCATAGATCCCCATTCTCTACTTCTACGGCAGCGTCTAATCTTCCTGGGGTCCACGTCAACACATACCAGAGCAAAAGTACGAGAAGAAGTGACAAAATTTAAAACAACCTTCCACACAGTTGTAATGCAAAACCACTCTCTAAATACCCCTGATTTACAATGTCAAAACGCCCTTTCCAATGTAAGCTTAACGATATCATCCGCAGCCAAAGTTTTACAACCTTTCCCAACTCGCCTTGCTTCTCTGCCTCCTTCCAGATAACTTTCACCCGATAGTGTCTCAGGTTGCGACTGTGACAGCCACAAAGTGAGCGTTGTCCTCAACTTTTCAAAAACGGCTCCGTCTCTCCGACTGCCGCCGCTCCGCGCCAGAGGTGTGTATTTATGTCGCTCCCACTTAAGTTCCGGCGTGATGGATCTCTGCGAGGGGCTGTCACGCCTCCTGCGAGGCTGTGATGACTCATCCGTGAACGTCAATCTCCCATTAGGCTTCGTAACCTCTTGATTTATTGGCCTGGCATGACTGATAGCGTGCCGGAATGTTGAAGTGGGAGAGACGGGAGGGAGAATGCATGGAAAATGCTGCGAGTACAGGAAGGGAAGGCTTCTTTATGTTACATCTCGCTTAAATCTCATGTCATAACAGTGACTCACATCCGAATTATTTTCTACCTACGCCTCACTGACCTGGTATAAACAGCTCTACTGATGACTGAGCTTGGAGGACGAGACAAGCGCCAATGTCACATCTTTTAGAGTTCCTACCTGCTGGAAAAACTCCTCCATCAGGGCTTTGGTCCAGCGAGAGTGTAGCGCCCAGGGCTTTGACGGATGGCTAATGTCAGCCGTGTGGAGTAGCAGAGACAGCGCTTTGGGCTTGTCGATCCTGTGGAAGGAAGCGTCGTACACACTTTTCTTTACAGGCTCCGAATCTGAGCATGACAGCCGGGCGTCCTTTTTTTTTTTCTCCCAGCGTTTGGACTATTTCAATCAGCGCTTATTTGCTGGCGTTTGGGGGATCCGCCGCAGCGGGCAGCCCGTCGGCTTTACCGTTCCTGCTGCTGCAGGCAGGCCTTCATGTCTTTGACTTGGAGAAGGTGGGAGGACATGTCCGTGGACAGGACCATCTCAATCACCAGCGAGCGCAGCTCCCTGGAAGCAAGCGCACACACGCACTTTAACAGTTGACCTTGGATTATGCACATGGTTGCATTAGGGGAGCTGAGATACAGGGCGGAGCGGGGATGGGAGGGGGGGTTATCAGGGTTCTACCCTTTTCAGATTTTGCTGATGGGATTTGCTTGTTCCCATGGTAACGCTGGCTCCCGTGGAAGCCAGTTCCAGTTTTGCTGTTGTTCGTCACTGAAGCTCTCTGCAGTCACTTAACATATCTGCCCTACATAAAACCTTCACACATGTTGATGTTGCATGGTATAGATTGTGGTGGGGAGCAGGAAACGCCAACTAACTAACAGAGCATAACTGAGGGGATAATTCACCCACGAAGAGAGTTGATCTATTTGCAAGTTATTTCCATTGGATGTTGACAGTAAAGACACTCCAACAGAAGAAAAACACAACGTGTCTCCGTAACACTTGTGTATTCTCATCCAAGTTGCTGGAAAATGTGACCCATCCAATTTGATTTGAAACAGCCACTGTGTTTTCAGTCGTACCCTCCACTGTGTGAATAAGGTGCAAAAGATCAGCGAGAGAAGTGATTTCTTTTTTTTTCTTTCTTTTTTTTTAACAAGCACTACACCACATAGGAAATAATAAAATGTTGGAGGGTTTCAACATGGAGGACTCACTCTGACGGCCACCGAAGTCTTCTGAGTAGTGTTGTCACGATGCTGGATTTCCAACTTCCATTTGATATTTGGTGAAAGTATTGATTTTCGATACTAGCATCCGCGGAGGTTTCTGCAAATTGCACTGAAGTCCCGCAGAAGTCTCTTTGCGACACTCCTGGTAGTGGAGGGAACGCTCAGAGCGTTTGTGTGTGTTTTGGCGGTGCCACATGTCGCCTCAATGTAGTACCGATATATCGATACGGCGGAGAAGTCACGTCGTGTTGTTTCTAATTTTCAGTATCGAAAAAAATCGATATATTGCGGCACATTTCTGACAACACTACTTCTGGCAGCATATGAACAGTTAGGAGACGTGTTGTGTCTCCTTTAGATACCCTCAGCATCCATTGGCTGGCATTCTTTTTGACCGTTGAGCCTCAGTCAGGTTAATTGGCTGGGAAACTGAACCACAGCCTCCACTGACAGCGGCAAGTGGCAAATTGGGGAAATTTAAATATCTCCCTTTGGCAGTGAAAATGTCGAAATAGCCCGACTGCTTAATAAGCAGCGTTATTAAGCTACACTACTGAAATGTTGCTTGATAGCATCTATCTCCTATTCTGGCAACCCAGAGTTCAATTGACTCTTCCTTGTCTGAGCGATCTCCGCCTTAAACGACAGCTTTTGACAGTGCCAAGATCTTACATCAACTCCTCCCTCGTCAGATTCACAAAGATGTTCATCTGGTCATTCTGCAGCAGACGAAAGGCGGCGCTCAGGTGGTGGCTCTCCTGCACCGAGCGGTCATTGTAGATCAAAGCGAACTCGGACCTGGCGAACAGACACAGCGAGAACGAGCACGGTGAGCAAACGAGTTTGAGAGGAGGAGCAGGAGGAGGAGGAGGAGGAGGGGGGGGGGGGAGAGATGAGTGTCCGCAGGGGGTCATTTCAGGTCTGTGGCTGGCGGTTTGTCATGATGAATATTAAACTGCTGGAGAGGGAGTGCGATGGGATGAAATAATAATAATAATAGTGATGAAGCGGCACCCTGTGGGTATTAATGTCTCAATATAACATGTTAATTAGCTAATTTCCCAATCAGCCATTTGGAGTCCGCTCATTTGAGTGATCAACTTTATGAGGCAGTAAATACAGTTTTCTCTTTTATGTGATTATTTTGGACTTTCCGCAGAGACTTCACAGTCAAACCAAACGCCGAAGGCATTTGATAGCAAAACATCCAATTTGTTGTTTTCCAGCGAAGGACCTCCACAGGCTTAGCAAATGGCACATGTGTATGTATTTGTTCATTTGTTTTCCCGCCACTAGATGCTACTAAATCTTTCGCTCAGGGCCTTTTAATGTGGACTTTTATAACCTGTATGTGTACCTATATCATGCAGTCACACATAAAAAAACGTTCAGTTGAACAGCTGAGGCTGGTAATTAATTGGCACATAATGATTTTTTTTAATTTTTTTTTTTTTAGGGTTTTTCCCTTTTCTTTACTTTTTGTTTTGAAATGTTCCACCCAAATTCACCATTCTTTCATCCAGTAATTACCAAGGAATGTTCCACTGAATTCACATTCACATGGGAAGAGGTTTGTTTTTGTGAATTCATTCTTGTCTATTTTGTTAGTTTGTTTTTTTGTTTGTTTTTTTGAGTTAGCGTTGTGTGTCTTGTCTTTGCGTGTCTCAGTGAGGAGACAGTGGGAGCAGCGTCTCCTCCGCCAGAAGGCCGTGCATGTCATCATATTTTGATAAAATGCTGAGTGTGAGAAGACGCTCCGCAGTAGCTGCAGTTCAAGAGGTTACGTGGAGCAAATGTTTTTCTGCCTTTCGCAGGCTTTTTCAGTTTTCCAGTCTGCCTCTTTCACAAGGTGCTAAAACGGTGAAGTCAGAGCAGCTGCTGTCTCCAGCCTCTTGGAAGAAGGTTTCACACTTCATGGAAATCTTTTTTTCATAGGTAAAGTTTATAAGGTTGATTGGGGTTTTTCTGTTGCCTGTTTTGGACAGTTTATATTCCCTGGATGGAGCTGCGGAGGATGATGTGTGCCCAGGGACTGCGTTCTTCTGCCCTCCTATGTGGAAAATCAGCATCTAAAAATACTGTGTTCCTTCCATCCGTGTGTGTTTGCTTTAGAGCTAAGTCTGACCCGCTCGCTGTTTCTCAAACTGCTCGGAGAGCAACACTGGCCCTTCTATTTGCGGACTCCTCTTCGGCAATTTTGCAGTTTCTCAACAGCGCGTACATAAGTACAGTCCAAATGGACAATAGGTTCCTTACTTTGTGTGAATGTGGAAGTTGTTTGTGGTTCCCGTGTGTTCGTAGTCGTGGATGGCTGCGGCAAATAGTGACGCCATCACCTCAAGCTCCGTCAGCCAGTGCTTGGCAGACACAAGAGACAAAAGAGATTAATGTCAGCTGTGAACATGCAGCAGGATGCAGACAATGTCGTTTTGGGCAGGTACGTAGCTTGAATATCCCTATCAAGCTGAGGAAATATACCAACTGTTTGTTTTTTCCAACTCACGT
Source organism: Nelusetta ayraudi (assembly GCF_046127955.1). Classification (NCBI taxonomy): domain Eukaryota; kingdom Metazoa; phylum Chordata; class Actinopteri; order Tetraodontiformes; family Monacanthidae; genus Nelusetta; species Nelusetta ayraudi. The sequence continues at coordinate 9,575,803 of NW_027466067.1, read as the reverse complement.
TGTACTAATTACATGAACGCAACAGTAAAGTTTCCCTATTTACCACCAGGGCGTCTTGGTCTGCTCGAATAAATTATTCTTAAATTCTGTTGTTTGTTTGTCCCACATGTACATCTGATAAATAGCCGTTAGAAAGTGTAAAAAGACATAGGCAGAACTTAGAAGATGATTGGCTGAATTCAAGCAGACTAATCAGATTTGTTGCCTTTGCCTAAGCCACTTAGAGCCTTCCTGCTGGCGACAGAAACACAGCGAGCTAGCCACTCTGCTGTTATGCTTTGACTAAGCTAGTGGTGAGCAAGCAAATAGCTTAGTTAAGCTAATGGCGAGCTAGCCACCTTGTTATAATGTTTTGACTGAACTCCCTCTACGATGCTAACCACTTCTGATGACGCAACTAAAAGGGAGATGATGGACTCCAGTGTCATTTTTAAGAATGTCACAATGGTTGAGAACGACAGAGAGTTAAAATCTATGAGATCCAGCTGCTGTGCAAAGGTAACAGTGAACAGCCGCAAACCCCCACCCACCTGTTGTTAGTCAAATTTAAACCGGTAATTCAAATGACACCATTATTCATCCTGCTAAGGCAAACAATTTCCTCAGAAACATCAGCTTTTTTTTTTTGTTTTCTTTTTCTTACTGCAGTTGTGCAGAGCACATGAGAAGCCTGGCATTCTGTTGTTGCCGTTGTTGTTTTAATAGACAATGACACGTAAGAACACACGGCAATGCTAAAGCTGTGCATTTCATCTAATCGCAAGTTACGGTGTGATTTACCACAAGCCCGGAGCGCAGCAGCAGGCAGTGCAACGTCTGGGTCACATCAGCAGCGTGGACGTGGCTGTGGTAAGGATTGCTGTGTTTGCGGTATCCTCTCTCCAGCGCAGACAGGAACTCAGTCAGGCATGAGATGGGGATCTGCACAAAGCAGCGCACAATCGAGTTGTGTTTCGCCATCCAGGGACATAAAAGAAAGCCAAAACAGGTCTTATCAGCGGTTGCATGTGCGTTTCTTGTAAAAGCGGAAAAATCATTGCACTACTTAGCTTTTTATTTATTTATTTTTGGGGTTTTTTAACAGAATATTACTCAAGTGCGACGAGATCCAAAGATAAAGACCTTGAAGCGGCTGTTGAGTCCGTATCTGGTGATCAGTTCAAAGACCAGAGTTTGCAGTGCGTGGTCGCAGCTGGCCGAGTTCAGAGCGAACACGTCAAAGCTCCAGCGGTCGACATCCTGAGAGGGAGACCAAAGTAGACGACGTTACGATTTCCTCCCCGCCCCGTGTGATGTCCGACTTTTTTTGTCCAAACACGCGCTGAGCGGCGGCGAGACGGACGGCCGCGTGAGTCTTACCCTCAGGCAGTTTACAACTGCTGCAGGTTGGTCTGGCAGGGCTGCCGTGTAGGCCCTCTTGAACATCCTGGAATAATGCAATGTTTATGTTGAGTTCAGTTAGAGTTCAGATGATGACACTGTGCAGCGAACTCGTCTCACGGGCTGTTTACAGAGAGGCCGCGCAGTCCCCCCGTCGCCTTTGGAAGGATGTTTTAGAGAGAAAAGAAGGCTAATGTTTCACCCAGCGGCGCGGCCGTCGGCGTTTTCTGACTCCGCGACGGCAACGACAATGTACGAGGCCGATAGGAGTTATAGCGCTGGAGTGGAAATCATTCATGCACAATGGGAATCTCATGATAAGACAGTATTTTATTGTCTAACGTCATTTATAATCTTGTAAATAGGGTGTATAGCATACAGGGTGGGAGGGGGGGGCGCGGCTCTGCTTCTGGAACCCTGATGGACGGAGGCCCCGTCGGGCAACGCCACGCACCTCTCCACGAAGATCCCAGCCTGCACTGCGTGCACTATGCTGCGGAACTTTGGCTTCTCGTCGGAGCGTCGCGCAGGTCGCCGAACCCTCTGGGTGAAGGTGGACGCCAACCAATCGGTGACCTCCGAAGGCACGCCGTCCGACTGCAGCTGCTGGAGGTCATCCTCAGACTCCAGGCACTGCCTGGGAGTGGGGGAAAAAAAAAAATGGGATGACTCCATTCCACGTGGGAAAGGATTTCTCCCAGTGGCACGAGGAGCACACGGATTCACGTTCCATGTATTTGCTGACGATGTGTCGCCTCAGTTGATAGAGCGGTGTAAGAAAACTTAATCTAGTAGATCTCAGGACTAACTTTATTTGAGTGTGGATGAAAATAAATAAATATATGAACACATTATATAACGTTTAAATAATTAACAGTAAACCCCCACCCAACCCCCCCCCCCCCTCCCCACCCAACCCCCGTCATAAACAGGCCATGAACTGCAGTATTGTGGGTGAAAGCCCTGGATACAACCCATTTATCCTCAACAGAGGGGCCAATCAGTGAAGTTTGTGTTTCTTTAAAACACACGCCTTGCTAAAAGAAGAGCAGCTCCTCCGTGGCTGATAAGTGTTTGAAAACCCAGGGCGTGAAAAAAAAAGGCTAAAGATAAAACAGAATGAGGCAAACAGATAATGTCTCGTCTCCATCAGACGCTTATCATCTCATACTGTGATGATGTAGTCATGTTTCTTTGTACCACAGTTACGTATTTATTCCGAGGGAAAAAACGCAACAGCTAGCTAACTAACTAACTACATCCAAGTACAACTAGACAGCAAGGCAACAAACTTTTTGTTCTTTTTGCTACACTGATTACAGTGGTTTATTTATGAATTTTTCACTTTTTCACTTTTATTTCTTCTTCAATAAGTCCATTTGCTAATTTGTTGAGGTGTGTTTTCTTTTTCTGAGCGCTGCAGGCACTCGACGGCCTGCTGTAGTGGGAGCTGTTAATTGACGGTGGGTGTGAATGTCAGTGTGAAAGGTGTGATTGTGAATGCTCTGTATGTGCCGCCCTGTGACCAGTGAACTGTGCGTGAACTGGGATGGTCTTCAGCCCTCTGCCCTCCACCGATTTTTTTCCCCTTTTTTTTTTTTCTAAAGTGGGCATTCATGCAAGAATGAAGGATTTATGCCTCTTGGAGGCCATGTTTCAGACAGAAGCGAGGATTTTAAGGTTTGTAGGTCACGGGTTCTACCTGCTTCCGTCAAGATAAACGGCCTCCAGTAACGATGTTGTGAAATCCAGATTCTTTTTGATTTCTTCGAAGTCCACGTCTTTTTCCTCCAGCTGGTTCAGCATGCCCCTCAGCCTGGCAGGAAACACAGTTTATTTGTTTGTTTAAGGCGAGTTTAAGTTAGCTAACACCTGCTAGTACCTTAAACTTAAATTTGTTAAAGTCAGGGACAACAGTGTAAGATCCATTTAAATAAAGCTATGTTTGGCCTTGACAAGAGCAGGACTGCATATTCTTGTGTGTGATGTGCAGCCCTGGAGGTTGACAGTGCTTGGAACTGCCTTGATAGAGAGAGATAAAGCCTCAAAGGTGCTTTAAGAACAGGTTTGCGGAACTTGAATTAAAGAGGGAGAGTTTCAGCGGAAGAGATTTCAATGCCAAGCTTTCCAAAGTCGCCGGTAGCAAAAGGGCATCATTACTGCCTGATTTTTCCATGGAAGGAAAAACCTCCATGGCAAGATGTCTTATGTAAGCTGCATTTTGTCCAGGGGGGGGGGGGGGGGGGCGTCATAAAAAACAAACAAGCAAAAAAAACAAAAAAAAAAAAAAGATTTCGAGTTTTCAAGTCAACCACAATGAGGAAGTTGCAAAAACCGTCTGCCGCTCCCGTCTCTCTCCACAGCTGAACACGGCTGTTCCGTGTTAATCCAGGCTCGTCTCAATAATAAATCCACAGGCAGTCACAATAAAGCTCTGATAAACAGCCGCAAACACAAACAGCAGGGCTCGGCGTTGCCAGCGGTTGCATTCGTTGAATTCACCTTTAACGTCGTGGCTGAAGGGTTGTAATTCTCTATAGCAGTGTTTTGTTTTTTAGAGTGGGGGTCGTGAGAAGATAAGAAAAAGAGCGCAAATAAATGAATAATGGAATAAAAATTATATTTTAATCATTATTATTAACTATAATTTATCACAGTATATAATATGAGTGTCGGCCAGTCAGAAACGTTGTTCGTGGCGCGACTTGCCGGTTTGCATCATTTATCAAGTTAATTTGCTGGACAGGTTTGTGACAGAGACACAGAGGAAACAGACAAACAGACAGACAGCCCAGCTGTGGAAGACACTGCTGCAAAAAAAACCTAATTATTGGCCAACTAAGGCAAGAAAATATGAGGCAGCAAACTGAAAAATGGCCTTGATAATCACTTACTTAGTTGGTCGTATTCTTATTCGAAACAAATGTAACAATTATTGAATAGAAAGAAGAAAAAAAATGTTAACACATATTTTGTAACATTGTCTGTTGGTGAGGGTGAGGGTGATGGTGAGGGTTAGGGAGGTTCCCCGCCAGATGCTAATGCTGTTTGGGGAGGTCACACAGCATGGATATAAGATCTCTTTCTCTTTCCTTGATTTCATTTTCTCTAAAAATCTGCGTCGGGTGATTTATTAGATGCAAGATTACTGCCGCTGGGCCTCCTCGGACTCCTCGTAAACAAGCAGCGTCCACGCCGCCGCCCGGCACTACCAGCAGCTCCTGGGGGGCAATCGCGGCGTTTCAAGTGATAATCACTCTGGCGCAGACTTTCTAAAGCTGCCCAGTCACAAAAATAGCTCCCCATCTGAGTGCCGCGGCTCGCATTTAATGTCAGGCAATCTTTGACGATAAGGCCGTCTGTAATACCACCACGGGAACCGCTAGCCGGGGGGGTGTGCGTGGGGGTGTGTGTGTCGGGGGAGGGCGGGGGTGTCAGTCTACAGGAAGTCACTCATTAGGAGCTGCTGCGAAACTTGTTCACTTGTCTCCGGCTCTGTGGTTTCCTGACGCCGCGATGCCGTCGATTAACTGTCAGCATGTAAAAAATAAATAAATAAATAAATAAAGTAATAAATAAATAAATCAGAAGGTCGTCTGACAAGCAGGTCAGCGTCCCGTCTGATGATGTTTCACCTCTGGCACCGGCCTCCGAGCTGAGACTGGTAAACAGCGACGCACAAACACATTAACCAAAACAAGACTGCAAAACAGCGACTCTGCACTTCGTCTTCCTCCCACAACTGAAGCGCAGCGAGATCTCGCCGCCACTTCAACACTGTTTGCTGCTCCTGGCTGCTCGGCGCACTCATGACTAACGCGCGTGTAAATCAAACAGGCAGAGGAAGAGCTGCTTCAACCTGAACAGGTCTCTCTATGCCGAACACATATTTCCATTTGCGGCAAAACTTGAAAACAACGCCACGTTAATGTTAAGGCAGCCTCGTCTCTCTCTACTGCAGCAGCAGCAGCAGCAGCCTGCTCTGTCAACTGACGTCACAAAAGTCTACAGGTAGCAACAGACTGTAACATAAAGGTGGTAAATCCGAAGCCCTGTCTTACCTAGTGATGGGGATCTGCAGCCTTTTCTTACGAATTTGCACCAGTTCAGCCATTCCACACTCTAGCTGTGCACCAAATGACCCCAGATTTGATTTCAAACAACTGCGAGATGTAAATTAAAAAAAAAAAAGACCAAAACCTAAGAACAAAAAAAAAAGGAGAACCGCTGCAGACACAGAATGAGAAAAGTTCTCCAAAAGCAAAAGGCAAAAACTTTGTGCCCTGAGACGGACTTCTGTTTCAAGAGCTCTCCCACCCACTTCTGGGGGGACCTACTCTACTTCCCTCTGATTGGTTAGGCAGTCCCAAAGTGTGTCAGTGAGTGTGTGTGTGTGTGTGTGTGTGTATGTGTGTGCGTGCGCGCGTGGGTGTCCGTTGCGAGAAGTGTGAGTGAGCTGACCTTACTCGCTGATGAAGTGTTGACTGCGAGGCTTTCAAGCCGTGTGTACTCAAATCCCAAATGAGAATTTTCCACCGCAGCCACAAATTAGGGAGCCGCACAGAGGGTCTTTGAGTGAAACCCACCAGAAGTCACCAAAACCAAAACACACAAACAGCCACCCACAACAGCTCGGCAGCAAGGGCCGGTTTGCCGGGCGGGGGGGTGGGGGGGGGGACTCGAAAGAAGGCGTGGCTTTCACCGTCTCAGAGGGCGCCTCCTGTCACTCGGCTCCACTCACGTTTTTGATCGTGACAAATGATTGCTGAAATAATTGCACAATGCTAAACCTGGTAAACGGTTTACATTTCGCTTTTTTAAGCGAAATGTCACCTGTGTCGGTCTCAAACTGAGGCTTTTGTGAAACATGGAGTCTGGAGGCTGAAAGAGGCTTTAGAAAAGCAGCTATCAAAACTCTTTTATTGGGCCAAGGCACAAAATCGATTGAGTCCTTATTATTATTATTATGAGAGCTCCAGCTTGCCTGGGAAAACCCCTGGCCTGCAGTCCGACCCCCTCCCCACTTGTCGGGTCAGACTGACTCTCAGGCTCCCATGCTCTTTGACATGCCATGGCATACTGCGAGAAAAATACATAAATATATAAATATATAATGACAAGATGCCAACTCATGACACGAAAACCTTCTGCTTGGACTTAAAAGTAAAATTAAAAACACTGAAACGCGACGTCGAGCCTCAAGCATAATTCTAATAATCAGGGCCACCTCCTCACTCTCCACTTGCACATTTCTCAGCCGTCTAGTCAGCTTCCTTCCTCTCAGTCTGTCTTTGATGAGTCTTTGGCCACTTATTGGGGATTCTCACAGCAAACTTATTATCTCTTGTTTTTCTGGTCCCCGTGAGATGATCCTCAGACCTAATTAGCCATCTGGCTTTGATTCCTGCGTGGCTTCATTTAGGTTCTCTACAATACACATATTTTTATTTTTTTTTTTTTGCTGTCTGTGGAAATTCTCCACGTAAATTCTTCCGATGTTTTGTTTTTCTTCAAACGCCACCGTCGGACAAGTTGTTCTCAGGTTAAAAGAAAGGGAACTAAAAAAAACAATTTTCTTTATTCTTTTAGAGGAACCTCTGAGGAACGTGAGGCTCGCCAAAAATATTTGTGCAGACGTTCCTGGTCACCTGGGGATATGTTGAGAGTTTATGCAAAAATCTTCCGAACCCTATCTGCTCCTTTTTCCCTTAACTATTATTAGCTCAAGGACTTTATCTAATTATTTAGTGCTTTCAGTGTTTCTTCCAGAATAACATGGGGTAAGAACGCCAGCGGGTTATTTTTCTCCCTTTATTTCTCCGAAGAATACATTTGGTTCCTTTCAAATATTCATGTCGTCATCACACAGCATGAGAGCGGTGCTCCTTTCGCATGATATTGCTTTTGTTCAGCTGTAGGGCAAACAAAACCTGCCACGTGTTGACACAAAACGACGCAAATCCCGCGACTGCACCGGTCAGACTGCTGCATGACTGCAAAACTGACCATTGAATTTGGTCCTAAAGCGAGAAAAAAAAAAAAAAAGTAGCACCGCCTACTGGTTAAACTGAGCGGTCTTCTTATCCAATGACAAGGCTTGGTCTGAACAATAATGCCTTTTCTGTTTGCTAGCTCCTCCCCTTGATCGAAGAAGCAGCGAAAACAGCAAAATCTGCTTTTTTTCAGTTCTTTTACCTTCCCCTTCTTCCTTTATTATTATTTATTGTTATTTGCAATCATCTGACCCTTGTGAAGTTTCAATGCCCGCCTAATAACCTGACAGCGTTGTTCAACAACATAGCAACAAATCCGCCACCATAATACAAATGCAAGTTTGGTGGGTAACTTTTTGCAATAAATTCCTCGACGCTAAAAAAAAAAAAAAAAAAAAAAAAACAAAACGGCGCAACCAGCTGCTCTTACCGTTGAAGTGTGCTCCTCCATGTCACCAGACTGAGGTGTCTGTTTGCTGCTCTGCGTACCCTGCGAGTCGGTGTCATGACCCCCGGATAGGACTGAGGACTTTGGGACGCACACGGCCGACAGAGAGAGAGGGAGAGAGAGAGAGAGAGAACTCTCGCCGCTCACAGTAAATCCGACATGTGTGACCGTCGTCCGTCTGCCTGCGTGCCCAAGACGCCCGCTGCGTTAGCCTGAGCCATGCCGCTCTGTGTTTACACTGTTGTATGGCTGCTTTCTATTTTATTTCCGAGGCGTAAGCCATAGAGGTGTCTGCGCGCGTGTGTCTGCGTGTGTGTGTGTGTGTGTGTGTGTGCGTCGGCAGGAGAGCAGCTCTGTTTCACAAGTCACCGTCAGCAGAGAGCGTCTGCACCAGGACCAGACTTTCCACCATTATCTGGGGACAGTTTACACTGTGGAGGCAATAGTTCCCATTAGCAAAATCCTGCAATCAAGGGCTGCAAATGACTATTTGAACACCTTTGTTTTCGGCCGCTCATATTTTATCCGGCGAGTTATTTTGCACATGCATACCTGACAGACTGACGGACAAGTTGCCCTTTATAGACGGCTGCTCAGCGGCATCTGTCCGTGACTTTGGCATTCGTGCAACACCTCTGATTTATTAATGCGAGCTGTTTTTAGGATTAGCCATTTGTTTATGCACACGCCGCTGCTCATTTGTGTGCACACACTATTGTTCTCTGTAAAGGGAATTGAACCTTTTGCTCTCTTGTGAGTAGGATGGGCCTCTTCACACATTTGCACCACACACACACACACACAGTTACATACACCCATATCTCCAGTGTAGCAACCGACCAAAGATAGCTGCAGAACGGGGCGAGAGAGGTAGAGACAATAGAGGGGAAAGAGAGGGAATGAATAGGCAGAGAGCACTTCTGGCTCGAAAACAACACCGTGTCATTTACATTGTACATGAAACAAAAAGGAGGAAGTCTCAGAAAGGAAACACAAGAGGGTAAAAATAAGTGGGGATTTTTTTTTTCTTCTTTTTCAATGCAGGACACAAAAGATGTATTATAATATTTATTCATCGGAAAAATAAGTTTGAATACAATGGTGTGTTTGACTTGGAAAACATGGCTTAAAATCGTCCCATTATTGCATCTGTTAGTGCAACACTTCAGCAAAGCTACGGCGTGAACACCGCCACCGAGGTTAAACTGCTAAACACATGAAAACATAAAAAGGCTAATGTTTGTACAGATATATATTAATGAAAATAACTGTTGAAGTCTTTATCCCAGAGTGACAATGAAGGATTTGTACACGTCTCTGTAGGAGTTCCTCAGCAGGACGTACGGAAAGCAACTCTCCAGCATGTCTTGACTCAGGTAAGGAGATTGTTCCACAATCTGAAACAATCACACGTTTCGTAAATATTAGATTTCTGCAAGACTGACAAGGAAGCTGAATAGTTTTAGCTTTTAGCCATTTAATGCTAGGCGTTTAGCTTAGCATTTATCAGATACACACCGATTTTTCAAAGGATCTGGTGTAAGGACCTGTCTTTATTTGTTGTATTTTTATTTATTTTTATAGATTTGTGCAACACAATATGCAGATGTCTCACACTTTAGGCTGAATGGGAAATACTGTTTATGTTTCACTTTTTCAGATGATTACATTACTGTTATTGAGTGTCCGTCATATCACTCATTTAAAGTCAACGCAAAGACCTGGCTTGTTGACTCCCAACAATGTGAGCACTAGTAGTACTACGACTACTAGTGGATAGTGTTTTTTTCTTTTCTTTTCTTATTTTGTCTGTATCAGATAGTGACCGGATGAATGTCCTTTAAAACTGTTGTATTTATTTAATCTTTGTACTGTATCTGTCCGTCTTCATGATGTCTTCTTGTCTATCATGTATTTTATTGAAGAGTCTATTAACACCCGGCAAAGGGACAGCCGATGGAAATTAGCCTTCAGCTAACTTGGGTATATTTTCTTTCTCGTGGAAATGTTGATTAATGTACTTTTTTTAAAAAATAAAGAATTGGAATTTGAGTCTCCGGACCCACCAATGAATTAACTCTCGTTGAAAACACACAACTAATACTGCGTGGTTGACGTTACCATGTGAAGGAGCAGGTAGACGGACTCTCGGTTTTTGCACTCCAGTCTCTCAATGTTTTGGCCCAACTGTAGCAGTGTGGAGGAGGCCATCTGCGGGGCGAAACAACGTTAAAAGGACGCAGATCAAACAAGTGGAACTTTTTTTTTTCTTTTCAACACCGGTCAACTTGACCTCAAACGGAGCAAAATGTTGGCAGAGTCTTGAGAAACCTCTTTAACTCCGCTATTGTTGGAGTGTAGCGTGAGAAACTTTTATATCTCTTGCATTGCATGTGTCTAATATTGCTTCTTTCTCATGACCAGCTGCTTATTCAGCGCCTGTGTTTCAATTCCCCTTTGTTCACTCTGCATTACTGGTTTTATTTATTGCGGCAGGAGCGCTGATTGTTGCACGGCTTACCAGGAGGAACTCTTTCAGGTGGTGCTCGATGTTCTTGCCCTGAACAGTGAACATGGCAGCGGCCACTTGGTTGATGGCTGTTGCCAAGCAGTGGATGTTGTTGTTGTGGCCTGCGAAGACGGAGAAGTCGTCAGCGAAAGTGGCGAATGGAAAAGGCTACCGAGAGGATGTTTTCTGTGCTTTGGGAAAGGACTTTACAATCGGCACGTTTGACTTGAATTCAACCTCTGATTGTTAACAGAGACGGGCAAACGCCGGCCGCCGCTCCGATAGCAATCTCGGCAATTTGCTCTAAATGTTGCGATCCAGGCTCAAAGCCAAGCGGCAGGGGTCGCCGGGGCCGCAGGCCAAGACTAACCGTACGGGATGCGCGTCACACAAAGCTATCTCCAAACAAAAGTCTCTCATTACCCCGGCGTAATTTCCACCAGACCGCGCCAATCAAACGGGAAAGTCTGATACGCGAGATGTAAACAAGGCGGCTTGACTCCGGGGCAGAGCGTCCGTTACAATAGAAGCGGTCGTTAGCGCTTTGCGGAGTGGCTGCCGGGGGGACTAATTACTGTCAGGAGGTTTCGCAGCAGCTGGGAACGAATGGCCGAATGAACTTGCACCTCCGTTCTGCTGGCTGTAGAGTGAGTTGGGGTCCAGGGCCAAGGTGGGCAGGGACACGGCGATGTGCACCAGCAGCAGGCAGGACAGCTTGTACTCCTGATCCATCGACGTGTTGTCTGCAAGACCAGAGAGATAAGAGAGCGTGACGGCCAAGCTGTCCTCCGAAAGTGGCACCGATGGATTTTTTTTTTTTTTACGCTACCTGTCTGCATGCTGGTGATGGCGGCCACAAGGGTCGGATTGATGTCGCACTTGAAGCCGGCCGCGGACGCCAGCTGAAAAATGCCCAGGGTCGTCTGCGGGGGGAGGGGAGGGGGAGTCGCGGCACAATAAAACAACAGCGCATATTTTAGAGACTTTGGAGTCTGTTTCACAGAAACTTAAGCCGGTACAAATCAGCTGGAAATCCGAAACACTGCACTACCTCCCCCCTCCACCGGGGGAGCCTCCCTGCCGTGACACACAGGTTTGCGGTCTTGCACTGGCGTTTCTGCTTTCGTGCGAGATTGGGCCGCCCGCGCAAAAAATGTTTCCACTGATGTGGTCGAGGAGTGCGGAGCTGCAGCAGCAGTCGCGGCCTCTCTCACGGAGGCATGAGCGCGCTGCTGACGTCTTTGGGGTTATCCTGGTGGCGGCTTTGGCATGGCTGTCGTGCCTCACTCAGAGGCCAGACGTAAGTGAGTAAGGCGGGAGGCGGGGCTACTGAGTCACACAGATTGCTCCAGAGGGAGATAAGGAATTTGATTTGGTTGGTACTAGAGAGAATAAAGATTTGTTTTTTTTCTCTCTGACTCTCCCACTAAGACGTTTCTGCCCTGTGAAAATAAATTCTGCTGCGTCTCCCACCAGTCACTCCAAAACATCGGTGTAAAAAAACAGAAACAATTAGGTGAACTCTAACATCTTTTCCCCTGTCATTATCCTTTCAAAAGTTTTTAATTTGTGACTGTATACTACTACTTGTTAAAACAGTGACGCTGTTGTTTTTCTTTCTTTTCTTTTTTCTCAAATAAAGGCAAAAACTGACAGTTACATTTGTGTCAGTGTGTGAGATCCTAAAAGGAGGGTTTGCGGTTGAGGTGGCGAAGCTGCGGTTTACCTTGATGTCATCGTCAGGGTAGATGACGTTTCTCAGACATTCAATGGGCCCCATCATGTAGGGACAATGCTTTAGCAGGATCTAGAGAACAAGATCGCAAGACTTCATTCATGACTGTAACGCTCTCTGGATTGACTTAAATGAAAGCAACAGTGCATTAAATCATAATTAACTCATTCATTTATTAATTCATTAATTAATGCTCTGTGTATAAAATAGACTTGCCTGGAAGAATAAATATATTTCTTCAGTCCTGGTCCACTTACTGTTTCTTCTACTTTTGGTTTCATCTGATTTACACATCACTTAATACATAATTGCGTTGACTTATTCTGACTTAAACCACTAAAAACGCTGTGCTGTAAACAAACAGTTTTTCTAATGCATGTATGATAATAACGTATTGTAAATTTCCAGGAGATTACATCTTTAAGGCAATCCTTTGTCATCGAGTGGAAGGACAGTATCACCCCGATGATGGTCATCCTCTTCAGAAGGTTTTCACTGCCTGTGTGGAAGAGTTCAGAAGAAGAAAGGTTGACCTCAGCGCAGCGGTTTGATGGACCTGCGACTCACAGCTCATCAGACTGATCGTGGATTTTCCCTGTTTCTGCTTTTACATTACATTGTCATTATAGAAATCATCTCCAGGAAAGGTGATGATCTAATTGTGATTGACGTGTTCAAATGAGAAGGTAATTGTTATATACACTATTATATTGGTGACTTAACTGGTTGGAAGAAATATTTGTGCTTGAAATGTAATGCTTTAAAGTTGATTTTACTATTACTACTATTATTAAGTTCCTGACACGTTATAAGAACAAACGGTTATGCCTGAACTCAAAGTCCAATCAGCAACATACAATTTACATAATTACCTAAATTTTATGTTTTATTTCAAACACTCCACTAACAACTGAATAACTTATACATTCCTTGTACCTTGTGTTTTCTTTTAAAGTGCAATCATTTTCTTGGACTGCAATGATTCCCTTGCACCAGATGAACAGACGGACCAAGACCATTTTTTTTTTTTTGTCCACTGGTCTATGATGATGATATGATGTAAGGATGGTGAGTGACAGTGACTTATTTCTGGGGGTTTTTTGGCATATTTCTCACACACAAAGGTTTCAGATCATCAAACCAATTTTAATATAACACAGAGACAACCCAAGGAAATACAAAATGCAGTTTCTAAATGCCGATTGAATTTATTAAGGCACAAAAAAAATCCAAACCTATCTGCCCCTATGTGAAAAAGTAATTGCCCCCTGAACCTAATAACGGGTTGTGCCACCCTTGGCAGCAATAACTGAAATCAAGCGTTCACGATAATTGGTGATGAGACTTTCACATTGCTGTGGAGGAATTTTAGCCCACTCTTCTTTGCAGAATTGCTTCAACTCCGCCATATTGGAGGGTTTTCTAGCAACACCACAGCATCTCAATTGGATTTAAATCCGGACTTTGACTTGGCCACTCCAAAACCTTAATTTTTTTTTTTTTTTTAGCCATTCAGAGGTGGACTTGCTGGTGTGTTTCGGATCATTGTCCTGCTGCATGATCCAAGCGCGCTTGAGTTTGAGGGCACAAACTGATGGCCGGACGTTCTACTTCAGGATTTTCTAGTAGACAGCAGATTTCATTGTTCCATCAATCACAGTAAGTTGTCCTGGTCCTGAGGCAGCAAAGCAGCCCCAGACCATCACACTGCCACCACCATGCTCCACTGTTGGCATAATGTTCTTTTCATCAAACGCTGTGCCATTTTTACGCCAGATGTAACGGGTCGCACACCTTCCAAAAAGTTCAATTTTTGACTCATCAGTCCACAGAATGTTTTCTCAAAAGTCTTGAGGATCATCAAGATGTTTTTTGGCAAATGCGAGACGAGCCTTTGTGTTCTTTTTTGACAGCAGTGGTTTTCGCCTGGGAACTCTCCCATGGAGGCCTTTTTTTGCCAGTGTCTTTCTTATGGTAGAGTCGTGAACACTGACCTGAACTGAGGTCAGCAAGGCCTGCAGTTCTTTGGATGTTGCTCTTGGTTCTTTTGTGACCTCCTGGACGAGTCGTCGTCGCACTCTTGGAGTAATTTTAGTTAGTCGACCACTCCTGGGAATGTTTCCCACTGTTCCCAGTTTTCTCCATTTGTGGATAATGGCTCTGATACTGGTTCGCTGGAGCCCCAGAGCCTTGGAAATGGCTATGTAACCTTTCCCAGACTGATAGATTTCAGTCCCATTTTTTGTAATTTTTTTCTTGAATTTCTTTGGATCGTGGCATGATGAGTTTGTTTCTTGAGATCTTGTAGCCTGCTTCACTTTGTCTGACAGATTCTATTTAAGTGATTTCTTGATTCAACAAATGTGGTGGTAATCAGGTTTGGGTGTGGCCTGTGAAATTGAACTCAGCTTTCCCAAAGCTGTGGTTAGTCACAGCTACTTTGTGATGTAACAAAGGGGGGCAATTACTTTTTCACATAGAGCCAGATAGGTTTGTATTTTTTGCCCCCTTGGTAAATTAAATCATCATTTAAAAACTGCATTGTCTCTGTGTGATATTAAAATTGGTTTGATGAACTGAAACCTTTGTGTGTGATAAATATGCAAAGAACACAGAAATCAGGAAGGGGGCAAATACTTTTTCACAGCACCGTATGTTCTCTCCATCCACCCATTCTGATCTGTGCACATCAATGTTCTGTCACCCTCCCTCTGACTTCATTTACAGTGCATTAGCTGCTCTCCTCCTGCACTCTGTCTCTCTCTACACCTCCACCTCTTCATTCCATCCCCTCCGCGGCCGCATTCTCCCACTCCACTTCTCACCTGTCAGCTTCTTTTTGAGGTGGGCCATCTCCTCTGGATTATCGAAGCAGTTCTTCATCTGCACCAGGACGTCCATGTTTTCAGTCACGATTTTCTAACGGGAGAGAAGGGTGGACGGGAAGTGGACGATGTGAACCTGTCTCTCACTGAGTTGTTAAAGGGAGAGGTCACAGATGTGGCAGACAACTGTATTCATTTTAACGGCCCATTAGTCTTTTTTTTTTTTTTTTTTAAAGTCACAGACGTCAGAGTGAGAGGTCTTACAGAAGTGAGCAAATGTGAGGAAACTAGAAGCAGTGTCTGAAACTAAAGGAAAAACAGTTGGACTGGCAACATTCTGATGAAATTAGTTCTATTGTAATACAATCGTCAATTATGACATAAAAGCGTCAAATGACAGCAAGGCAGATGTCACCTAAAAGCAAAATGTGTTTTTTTTTTTTTTTTTTCAAACAGGCAATAATCCTTTTTGCATGTTTTGGGTAATTTCACGGCTGGGAAAACACAACCTTCAAGGGTGGCACAGTCTCCTGTCCTCACCTCAGTGACAGCCATGTAAATCCGTTCACCACATCCTACCTTCAGCTCAGTGATTTGAGAGGTGATGTGCCATATCAGGTTCTCGCCCAGAAAACTCAGGCCGTACGGGCCGATGAGCTCCGCCAGCGCCTTCAGCTCTGTCCACAGGGCGATATGAATAATTAAAGGGTGCTGATTGAAGGGAGATAAAGGACTGGCAGAGGTTAAATGATGCTGTCAAGTTAGGGAAAAAGAAAGTCATTTGTGTGGAGAAAAAAAAATAAATGCACGAATGTGGCCCGGCTTTGGTCGGCGCGGTTCTTTCCAGCTTGGCGCTTCGTCTTGGGCCCTGGCAGCGGATCCAAGACAGCACGCAGATCGAATTTGCTCCGAGTGCAGCTAAACTGAGCAAAGTGCTGAAGCTGTCAGCGCTTCCACTCAGCTCAATGAGTATGGACGGATGAGGACGTGTGCGGTTAAAAATAGAGTTGCGTAACGGGGTGAGCAAGTGAGTCACCGCCTCTACGGAGGAGCAATGGATGGACAGCGCAAAGTCGTGTGAGGGCTTTTTGTTTTGTTTCCTCGTGCGCTGATCGCCGGGGTTAAGTGTCTGCGCGCAGCACAGTTCAGAGTGTGGGTTCGTGCCAGAATCCTTGTGGCTTGAGGGGATATAACCTGTGTGAGCGGTGGTGAGCGATACTGTAAAAGTTGGTATCAGTCCAAAACCAAGTAAACACAAGGTCAGTAACGACATTGCTATCAATAAAGATACTTTTTCACTCATCGAGGTGGACGCTCCATCCAATTCTGTTGGAGGTTTTGTGATTTTTCCTTAACAAATTATCAATTAGTTAAAATCTAGGACAGAATTTGTCCTGGTAGTTTGCTGAATCGTCACTATCATTTTATGAGATGAGGTGAAAAACTATTTTATTTCAATTTATGGGTGTGGTACAATAAATATGGCTCTGTGCTGTGAGAAACAATACTTGTCAGCCAGATTGAATGTCTAAACTACACCAGTGCGTTCAGGAGAGTGGCTGAAACTAAAGCATAGATCTCATTACGCTGGCACTGATCGATACTAATATTGGGATTGAAATTAACAATATATGATTCAATACATCCAGCACAAATGTGCTCTCAGACAGGAGGGCCTGTGACGCAGGATTAGAACACAGCAGCCAATGGAGGAGATGAGCAGTACCAGAATCAGCAATCAGAATGAGCAGCTTGACAGGCGATGGAGGAAAAAAAAAAACCCTCAGTGATCACATTTCCTTCTTAGAGAAAATGACTCTCCCAGTGTGCGCTGTCACCAGAGGGGTGTGAGATCTGAGAAAAGACAAGATGCCTCTCGGGCTCCTCAGGACGGAGATCACTGGAGGATTGCAGTACGGGCCAACTTTATGAGCCCCTAGGTGGAGGGCCGAGTGTCTGCTGGACATGAAAGCGGGGAAAACATTTCCCCAGAAATAATTCCTCAGTGCTCTTGTTATGCAAACACTGTTAGAGCAAAATAACATGTCAGAAAGTTCCCACTCCAGTTCTCAATACCTTGCAGAAGCTTAAAATCTACGGAGACGAAACGCAAATAGGATCACAGTGACCATTAAGGATGAGTAAAGGTTGCCGTGGATGTAGCATGCAACACTAATTGACACAATCAACGTGTGTCAATTGTCATATACACATGAACTCAACTGTCCATTTGTACACAGGATTTATTTTACATGCAAATATGCCAAAAAAGGCGGTGCAAAGCAAAGAAAGCCTGTCACATATAGCAACGGTAAAAAGCGCCAATCAGATTAGGTGACTGCAGCTTGGTACTTCTCATTGCCTTCTTCTTGATTTTATCACTGATATATTATTCATCACTCATCAATCCCCAGAGTTCTCAACTCTGTTTCCCCAACAGACACTGATTGGTTGGGCGATATTGTGACAGCTCAAAATTGGTCGTAAGTTTTTAACATACAAAAAATATTGAGAAATGCAAGAATGCTTATATATATATCTCTGTTTACGAAGCCATGTGAAAAGGACAGACTTTGGAGGTTTCTCCTTTCTCACTTTTTGTCAGCCTTCACTTTTTCCTAGATAAAAAGCAAACACTGAAGCAATCCACTCAAATTTTTTTGCCCCCCCTCAGAAAAGACATTGAAGTCACGGAAGACGGGTGTAGTAAAGCTTTGGGGGCTGACCTGATACGTCTGAGAACTCCTCCGCTCTGAAAGTTGGCTCGCTGTCCGTGTTCTGGCTGACAAAGCAGTGCATTGTAGGACAGTGAATGATGAGGGAGTTGCTGGCCTGACGCAAGAGACTCTCCAGGAACCTGGGAGGCAAAAAACAACAACAAGCAGAGCAGGCAAATAGGACAAATTATCTATAAGTTACAGCGGGGGAAGACACAGGGGGGAAATACAGGAAATGAGTCAAAAACCACAAGAGGGAACATTTGTTGAGACTCATGGCTCTGCTCCCTTTTATCATTCTGCAACGGTTCTATAAAGGCAATAGCTGTGGCCTTGAACTCATACATGCGTGCGCTGTACTGTGGTTGCACGTATGTTCACATCACACACACACACCAGTTGGAGTAAAGGGTGGTGATGGTCGGCGATCCCCGCGAGTCCTGCGGCATCGTCTGCTGCAGCAGGACGCTCTTCACCAGCCGGGTGACGTCCACGTTGATGTAGCTGGAGAGGCTCTGCAGGCTGGCCGTGTAGCTTCTCAGGGAGACCAGCAGCTCCGACGGACGCGCGATCTCCTGGGTGGTCTGGTTGTAATTTGCCATTCGCACGATGATCCTGGGGAAACATGTCACCGCCGTCAGTTTTCACCGGGGCCCCGAGTCGAGCCGGAGCCGACAGATTGGCCGCCTTTTAACGGCCCAAACGAGCCGTGGCGTCCCGGTGCTCACTTCACCATGTTCAAGCTGTTTGTTTGTTTGTTTGTTTTGAAGGCTGTTTATCGTAATGGAGCAGCAGCAGAGTGAGGGCACTCTGCTGCGACTCCGAGGTGGCTAATCTCAGGGTGACAGAGGAGATAGTCATCAGCGTAAAGCGTGAGGCTGAGCAGAGCCAACACACAGAAACACCAGGTTGCCCTGGTACCAGTCGCCTAATCTAAATAACGGTAAGGAGTGAAATGACGCAGAGCCGGGGAGTGACAGAATGGACGTCTCCTCAGGTTCGCAAGTGAGTGCGACGCAGCCCGACGCAGATGGCAGAAGGCAGTCCATTTAGCCGGCTGAAGAGTCGTCTCACTGGAAAGGTTAAGATGCTCTTGAGTTCTTCTCCGAGTGCGTGTTACGTGACATTGTTTACTGCGCCTGTTGAGCGCGCAGGTCAGCCCGGAGCCAAGTATGCTTGCAAAGGATGGTGCAAATAATCAGTCAGACGCCCAGTGACTTAGGAACGGACAGAATTTTTTGAAGCCCAAGGTCAAACGCGATGTGAGTGAGGAGGGGGGAAAAACAGCTCCGTAATAATTGATAAGCAATCTCACACCCAAACAATATCTCTCTGGCGGCGAACCATCGTCTCTAATAACGAGCGCAAACATCCAGGGCGCTTGTTAGAAAGCGGTGGACTCGGAGCCCAGGGACGGTCCGCACGCCGCCAGGATTAGTTCCTGTAATTCAGCGAGGCAAATTGAATTAGCAGGCCCAGGGCCGAAACGCTGCAACGTACTCGGAGAGGCGACTCTCCAGGTGGGACAGCAGGAACTCCGCCGGGACGACGATGTGGTCGAAGACGGTGAGGTCACCGCAGAGGCTGTAGCAGGAGCAGAGCTCGGTCAGCGTCAGGTGCACCTTGTCCAGGCTGCGACACAGAGGAGGGAGAGAGAGAAGGACACGGACAGACAGAGAGGAGGACTTTAGGAGTCTTTAGGAAACATGAGACAAATGTTTTGACAGTGACTTCAGTGCGATTTGGCGTTTTTTTGGGGGGTTTGCAGACAAGTAATTTCATAAAGTTTGTAGAGTGTGTCATTTTTTTCTCCATTTTTATGGTTAAATTGTGGACTTGTCAGCTTTGACAGGTTTTTAAAGCGCTCTTAACAAATTTAATAACTTTGCAGAGGGCGAAGAAAACGATTTTAAACATGTTTTTAAGAATTACAATTTTTCAACCTCAGGAATTCTCTCATCTGCGCACTTCGCAAGCTCTCCAATATTCAACGAAAATCATCTTTAACCAGCAGAATCAGTTGGAATGACTGAATAGACAAATCGATCACGGTCGAGGCAAAGAGAAAAGCTGACTTGGTGGCCAGAGTCCGGTCCTTCCTCAGGCTCTCGGCACCTGGCTTCTCTTTCGGGACCTCCCCTTTCTTTGGCATTTGCTTCTTCTGCTTCCTGTAGTGAGCGGCGCTGATGGTCTCGGCACAGTGCTTTGGCTGCAGCTGAGGGGTCATTAAGGGGGAAGAGTTGGGTGCGCAGATAAGAGAGAGAAAGGGGGAAGATACGATGGAGTCGGATGAAAAGACAAGATAAACACACACAGACGCAGATAATGGGAATTTTGGATTCATAATGGACACGGCAAGCAAATCATTTTTTTTTCCCCCACTGTTCTGCAACAAGCCTGCAGTCATTATCTTACATCGGCTTTACAATTTTACATCAGTTTTTCCTTTTTTGTTTTATTTTCATCTGTCTTCTGCATCTGTCTTCTCCAAATGGACGTGCAGTTAGGCAGAATCAGCCTCTGCAGGGTAATTATCTCTCGGTTGGACACGAAACGAGACGTCACCTTCTCGTTGAGGTTGCACTGCTCGGCACACAGCTCCAGTACGATGCTGCTGGTCATCTTGGCAATCTGCTCCAGGAAGGTCACACATAGATGCAGACTCCTCTTCTGCAGCACCTCCGTCTGCACAAACCGGCCCACAGTAAGCCGGTGCACATGCAAGGAGGGTTTACAGCGTCAGCGTTGGAAAATACTGCTATACTGCCATGCACTGTGTAAACACGCATGTCCTATACAAGACAATACAATCATGCATAATCGTAAAGCCATTAAAGATCTATGGCGGTCATGCATTAGACGTATATTCACGATACATTCATAACGTGGGTATAAAGCTCTGCAGTGTGTCACAGATGAATCTGAAGTGTTGGGTTGTGCATCATGTCATAACCACAAGCCATAAAAACAATACGACCTGCTGTCAAACATGATACATGACCATCAATGCGAAAATTAACTGGGCTTGTCATAGTCATAAAACATCATGAATTATCAGCTTATAACACGTTTATTAACATTTTGAACACGCTTATGCTTTATACCACAGATCGAAACTTGATTGACAGTGTTACCAGCCTGTTGTGTAATGCATATATTTTGCCATCATCATGATTTATAAAATCAATAATTACATGAGAATTTTCATTTCTTTTTATTGGGGTCTTAAATATCATATATCGTGTTTTCGCCTCTTTTGATGAATTTAGAGCAGGTCAGGAAATGACCAAACACTGACCTCTTCTGGACACAAAGGGTGCCCACACTGGCTGAAGTGGGAGCAGACGGACGGGAAGGCCAAGAGGTATCGCTTCATGTACATCTCCTCGCAGCTCTGGGTGAACATCTTCTCAAAGGTGCGCGGAAAGAAGCTGCAAAGCCAGTCAGCCACAAGTTCAGCTGAAGACAGAAGGTGGAGGCGGAGCGAAGGCGAGGCAAGAGAGGAGACCCACCAGAAGATGGACACTTCCGCCGTCTCGTGCAAGAGTTCGTCCACGCTGTCCACCATCCTGGTGTGGAACTGAATCAAGTTCATCACCTTGGCCAAGTCAGTGTATTCCCTCAGCGGGAGCGGCGCCTTGTTGACGCTTGTGTAGGCCTGACATGGAAGGCAACCAAAAAGTTTATCATAACAGATACAAATTAGCAGACATTCGGTCAAATGAAAAACTGGAGGTCTACCTGCAGTCTTAACCAGTCCAGTCTCAGCCCTCTGAAGTCAAACTCCTCTTTTTCATCCACTTCAAGATCAGAAAATTGATTTTATGCTCTCACTTTCCACATTGACATGCTGTTATTGTACCAGGTGAATGACCCCGTGCAGTGTTGTGTTTACCTTGTTTGATCGACAGCGCAGAGAGGGTGGAGACAAACGAGCTCATCAGCACTGACTCCTCTTCCGGACAGACATACATGTTCTGCAGAAGTGAAAGGAGAAGGTTTCTAAACTTAGCGCTGCCAGTGAAGGCCCAGCCCTCTGCTCATCACATGCATGCGCAAACCCAAACGTGCGCTTCTTGCCGTGCACGGCTTACCTGGATGGTGTCATTGAGGACCAAGGCATCAAACTGTGCCAGGTACTGCACGTGGTAGCGCTGGACGATGTGGTGGTACTTTCTCATCAGGCTTCTCAGCTTCTCCACGTAGAAGAGCAGCTCTGCCATTTGGCTGTTGGAAAAAGGGAAGAAGGGAAAACAAAAATAGCCAGACTTCCTGTTAGAAATCTACTGAGATGATGGCTGAGGCGAACTGCACACGCTGCATTCCAGAACAGGCAGGCGTATTGACAGCTCCAAAAGTTTTTACACTGTAATAAGCCATTTTTATTTATTTATTTATTTTTTTACAACTTACCTGTCAATGTAATCATCAATCACCTTCAGCTTTGGTATATTCTCAGTGTGCCTGACAAGCCACATGACCTCATCCCGGGAAAATGACAGAGCCATGAAGACAAAGAGAGCCTTGAACAAACGAGAAACATAGGAAATTACTCTCAGTCTGACTCTTCTTGGAGTGATACATTTCAAAATGATAAAAAAAAAAAATAAAAAAAAGTCTATTACTACTTTATTTAGCCTCTACCTTTGGTCCCAGAAGTCCCGGTTCATCCTCCATTAACTTAACCAGTTCAGCCAGCGCTCCTCGTAAGAACTGTCTCCTCTCTCTGTGCATGGCCCCGCTGGGGAAGACAAGAACTATCAACCTGGGCACTTTGGCGCTCACGGGTCTCTCCACAGCACAGCGGTGTTTCATTTTTGGAGTTGAAACCTCACCAGTTGGCCAAAGCGTGATCGCGGCACTCCTTGACGTCTGCCACGCGCTTGCTGTATCTGGTAATTGAACAACATTACAGGGCAGCTGATAGAGGCTGTTGAAACTGGAGAACTAGTCGAGGGTGATGTGGGTATGGTGTGAATTTTTAGACCTCGGCCTCAAAACAATTAACCTGCCTTGTGATCAAAGGTATCGGTGCCCTTTGATTTCCAAAACTGTCTGTGATTGTATGTTTTTCGAGGGCACGTGTATCTGCAGCGGCTGTTTCCTAATGCTGCAGCGGCTGTGCTCAGAGCGCCTTTCGTACCCTTTAATGTTGTCGAAAAGGTCCTCGGTGACCTTGTGTATGTTGAGGAGCTCGTCTCTGGTGAGCGTGAGGTAGAAGCCGCTCCGCAGCGCCATCTTCCACAGTTCCTGGGAAGCCTGGTTTGTGTTCAGACTGCTGTGGCACAAGAGGAAGCCAACTAGAAAATAAAAAAGCAGGCAGCGAAGTGCGTGTTATGAGAGAGGCAGGAAGATTCACTTTGAACAATGTATTTGGGTATTAATGATGTACAGTGGTGAAAAAAGGGTTCTTGGACACCCCATGCAGTTGTGACATAGTGCATTGAGAATCATTCTGCAATTTCCTTTAGCAGAATTAGAGTGTTGAAAAGCTTTTTTCCACTACTGCATGTATAGAATATGTTTCTGTCTGCCTGTGTGTGTGCCAAGATGAAATTGACTAGCATTGAAAATGTCAATATGCCAATATTCTAAGTGTGATGTTGTAATTGTATGAGCTACAACATTTAGAACTAATTCAAAGAAAACTAATTGGACCCCCTTCAACAATAATGGTTGACCAACCCGGCCTAATCCGTCATGCGCATGTGATATCCTCATGTTATGAATCATGTATGTACAAAGCAAAGGATATAGAATTGTGTTCTGGGTCCTTACTAATTATCCACCGCTCCATCACCTCCATAGACAGATATTCACACGCCATCTGTTATGAACAACACAGTTATATGGATTCAGTACAGCCTTAAATGTCGACCCACTGGTCGATGAGCAACAAAAAGTCAAGGAAGTAAAAAAGTGTTTCAATAAAATATAGTATTCTTCATGGATTTAAAATAAGTGGACGTGAGTGCCTGCCCTGTTTATTGTGTTGTATATTTATCACAAGTATCTGCCTTCAGGTCCTTCACTGGGTAAAGTTGCTGTTCCTTTTATGAGGCGCTTTGAGCGGCTGTACCATAACAGTACATCAAAAGAGCCCCCGTGGTCACAAGTGATGGGGACAGAGACCATTAAATAGGACGGGATGGGACATAAAGGGAGATGAGTTAAAGTAAAAGTTTGAGCAGAAGTACAGAGGTTAATAAACATGGAAGTTCCATCGTCTGGCTGCGACAGCTTGTCTCAACTGTGCGAATGGCACCGGTGAAATATAAAACTTATTTTGGACACAAATGTGTGTCCAGTGCCCTCGGCGGCGACTCACCGTGTCGCAACAGGCGGGATCCAGCATGGCCGTCGGAGCGCTGAGCAGGCTGAGGAGCTGAGCGCTGCGCCACTGCTCTGCTGGCAGGTTCCTGCGTGGGTAGACCATCTTCAGGGAGAGCAACGCTGAGGTCACAGTCTGGAGGGAGGAATCCAAGGAGGACGACAAGCCAGAAGAGTCAGTGGGATGAAATGGCCAATGTGATGCACAATGCAGCGCTGCATTTTAGCAGGATGGACTGTTGAGGTTTAAAGTGTAACATCATCAGCATAGTTCGCAATTCATTCACAAACCTTTGATTCTGTTTACTTGACTTATTTGTTGCAGTTTAGTTTATTTATGTTTTATTTTCGGCTTATTGACACTGTCTTTTCCACTGTTGTACTATACTGTATGTAATAATGGCATCTGATACTTTCACAAAGTTAAAGAATAATAACCTTTTGTCAGATCTGTTAAGTGTTTGAGAAGATAAGCGCCGACTTCACCTTAGTGTGAGGTCGAAACTCTTCTGTGAGCTTCTTCCATGGTTGGTCGTATTCCAGCAACATCTGGCCCAGACGTGGGTAGGACGGGTCGCTGCATTTGGAGTTATCACAGTATGTAGACAATCAATGGCAACAGTTGCATTTCGCTAGCGGTAAATGGCCCACAACATTGTACAGCTTTGTCTACGGGCACAGCTGTGAAAAAAGAAGAGCTGGAGTGTAAGTCTGTGGAAAATTTAAATAAGAATCCTTGTTGAGCAGATGCATAGATACAAGGCAAGGTGGGTAGGCTACCAGGGAGGATTAGCAGTGTAGTGTGGGTGTTAAAATATGACTACAATAATTACACTGACTATATGGTTTCAAAAAACAAATACTGCCCTGATGACTGTGAAAAACCCGCCATCGTACTAATACTAGTGCAACAGCGCAACTAAGATCCTATACATTTTCTCACCTTGAGCCGTTGGTCATCTCATGGGCGCAGTTGTACATGCCCACCAGCGCCTTCTTGTCATCGATGCGGGAGAGCATCAGGATCACAGACGTGTAGGTCACGATCAAGTCCAAGTAGTTCTTGGTGAAGTCAAAGTTGACGAGCTGAAATCAGGAATTCAAGAATCATCTTCTGACGAGTTTCCCCATCATCTTTTTAACCATTTCACCAGGCCACAATGTCACGGAGATCACTCTCAATCTTTGGAATATTTCTTGCCACAGTTTTATGGGGTATTTGTCCATAAAAAAGTACTGTGAAAATTGTACTTTTAAAGTGTTTTCTTATCTTATCTTATTTATTTTTACTAAATTATAAATAAGCCAACTATGCTTTAGAGTGATGTCTTAATTAACTTGTAACAACTGTGCAATGATCCCAGTGATTGTACATGCATTGCAAGGAGAAAAGAGAACAAGAAGGCATGCTGGTCAGTGCAAAATAGTGTATGTGGGACATGTTGAGCGCAAGGGAAATGAGACTTTCTTGATTTAATGATTATAATATAATAATAACAATGTAATTATGCTGCAAATGTGGTCACAACAGTGTGAACTCACAATGTCAAAGAAGCATTGACAGGCATCGATGGTGTTGAGCAGCTCGTAAACATGGTCCTGAATGGAGAAAAGGAAGGGATTAGACAACAAGCTCAGCATGCATTTATTCTAACAACACGCCAAAAAAAAAAAAAAATTAAGAGACATGATCAGATTATTGAAAACTACATCACAGAGCAAATCAAAATCTCACAGCTATAAGGTGATGCAGCGTGACCTCCCTCACAGGACTGTAGCTAACCTGTACTGCCAATCCTTGATCTTTGGAATTAATCGATTATGATGATTTTATCCCCGCACCAAAATAAACCACTCTATATGTAAATGTCTTCTTCTAAATCAAAATACTGGGAACAGCAGGTGAGCAAATTTCAGTCCGGACAGCGGAAGAGCAATGCATTTCCATTCTTCACTGTTATGATTTGATGAGTTGGATGCGTGGCACGGATGCGATTTCCGCTGTTGCTTTTGTGCGTTAATCACATGACGCCATGTGAACCTCCGGAGAGAGATACGGATGAGGAGAAAAAAAAAAATCACCCGGAACTCTATGACGTCCAGGAAGGAGTCGTAGTAGCTTGCTGTGGCTGTCAGCACCTCGGTTTTCTGTCGCTGGATGCTGATCAGATTGTGCTGCAAGACAGAAGGAAGAAAGGAGTTGGGGTGTTAGGACCACACTCTGGCATTGAAGTTGGTCTGTTTTTGGCCTGATCAAAAATTACTGTAGGTACAACAAAGCATTTATTTTTCAGCAGGGTGCTATAAATGATTAAGGCTGTATATTATTTATAATTATCCATATTGTCATGAATTGAGTTTTTGGATAATCAATCATGCTGGATAAAACATTTTTGTAAGATTTAATCATTCACACTCGCATTCAGAGTCAACAGAAATCTAATGGTTTTCATTAGACACCTTCAATGAGCAGAGCATAAAAGAAGAATAAATAGTAAATACAACATCTTATTGTTTTGTCATGCATTTCAAGCTGGCTTCCTCACTTACAATGTTCCCCCTGAAATCAATGTTGGGGAATTTCTTATTGATGTACTTGATGGCCGGCTCCATGCCCTTATCGGTGAGGAAGGAGAGCCGCTTCTTTGGGTCTGCGCAGGTCTGTGGTGAAATGAAAGCAGAAAGGGTGGGGTTGCACATTGTGTTCTTCATCCTGCCGACACCATCATTTCACCATCTTGTGAACATTTCTGTCAACATTGTACAAATGTTGTGTTTTTCCATCCAGGTGAAGAACTTCGATCTTCAGAGTAGCTGAGCAGATTGTGGAGAACGAACATCTCTTTCCATACCTCCCTCATGGGCCGGATATTTAACATGAAACTGCCCTGGCGTAGCTGTGCTGTCAGCAGAGAGATGAGCAGCAGCACGTCCCAAGCGTCAAAGCTGCCTTTGGAAAGTTCTCTCTTTTTTAAGCTTGCATACTCAGCAAGTTCCCACTCTCTGATTCCTTTCTAACAGCCTTGAGGGAAAAAAGTAACGTGATTATGAGGTGGCGAACAGCAGTCTTTTTGGTATCACGACAAATTTAATTCATTTTCGCCTTTTAGTTGTTGTTTTTTTTGACAAAGCATTTATTTTCTTGTTGTTGTTGTGCTGCTGCTGCTGCTGTTGCTGCTGTGTGTGTGTGTGTGCGTGTGTTTCACTGCAGCTCAGAATAACTGAAATTCAAGATGACTGACAACTCAGACTCACTTCCTGTTCGCACTTCCTGTTGGGGACCAAAAGTTCGGCTGCCGCTTGAGAGACAATGCTGCGGATTATGCACCTCACAAAAACTCTGAATAAAACTGATCATCACGTCATTGTTACTTTAGCTTTCACTTTTGTTCACCTACAGTACACCTATCTGACTTAGAGTAAGTGTTGAATCTCTTTAGTGGACTGAATATAGGGGTCAAACGTGGCTTGAACGCAGACATTCTATTGTTTATTAATTTCAACCAATATCTTATTACATGATTGGTTTTACACAATTCCCCCCCTTTAAATACAAAAATTGCAGCGATAATAACAGTTTTACAATCAAACCCTATTTGTCTTAAGGCTGAAGGTCGTTTGCTTTAAATTGCCAATTTATACCCACTTTGGCATGGAAATGTGTTTTAGAACAAACCTAAGAGAAAAAATGTCGGCATTTCTGACGTGTAAAATCTTAGATGCATCATTTCAAACTGACATTGTTGGCTAATGTTAAAGTATCGTGACAAAAGAACAAAGTTCCCTTTTTCCTGGTTTCTCTTTTCTGTGGTGAGCTTTGACTCTTCCTGCTCGCCCTCACCTTCTTGATGTAGTTCATGCGTATTAGCACCCCGGTCCCTCTCTCATTGAGA
Source organism: Nelusetta ayraudi (assembly GCF_046127955.1). Lineage (NCBI taxonomy): Eukaryota > Metazoa > Chordata > Actinopteri > Tetraodontiformes > Monacanthidae > Nelusetta > Nelusetta ayraudi. Next base: position 9,547,973 of record NW_027466067.1, on the reverse strand, counting down.
ATGACGAGCTTCTCGGCCAGTTTCTGTTGATAGTCCATGGTTCCGGGGCACACTTGCGCCTCTCCCTCCAGCCGAGCCTTGGCCTCCTGCTCAGGAGACGCAATGAAACACAGAGAGACAAGTGCACCCCGGAGCCTCACCCACACAGAGTCACATGGAGCTGAGTGGTGGAGGTGGAGCTTTGCCGAGTCGACCTCACAGAATGAAACCGAGAAAATGGTGAATTGGTTAAATGGTGAAATATCAAATATCTTAAAAAACATATATCATTGCCGGACAAACTGCAAATATTTCTGAAGAAAATCTCAAAATGATTTCAGAGTTTTAAGTTTAATTATCAGTCCGTTTTAGAATTGTTTTTTTGAAAAGGAAGCAGTTTGCTAATAATTGTGTTATGTAACTGTATGGCAGTAAATGTCTCTAACCAAGTGATATTTTTCCCAGTTATTTTGATTTCCCCCCCACCTTCCTTTTTTTTTTTTTGAAGAGGGACGAGAACAGCGACTAGCACCATCCAATGAAGCAGAATGCAACAAAAACTCACGATTCTTAAATTCCAAACATGGTACCGGAGTTCACCACTAGATGGCCCTTTTCACCTACTGAAACCGGTATTCTGCTAGTGACGGACACAAACACCCAATGACAGACGTCATTCGTTTTTACGCAGTCTCTTCTTCACTTTAGCACATTTCAGGCAGACAATGTGATAACTCCTACAACATCTGGTCCATCTACTGAAGTGGGATGCTGTCATTTGAAATATGCACCTTCAGAAAACTGTCATAGCCAGGTAGTTAGATCACCGACTCATAACTCTGCCGTGAGATTTAACATCAACACTGAAACCAAGGACACGGCACTTAAGCTAGAAACACTTCAACAATTTATTTGGCAACCGGGTGTTGTTTTTCTTTTTCTTTTTTTTCTTCCTTGAAAGACCTCAGTAACCCCCTTTTTAGGAAGTAACTGGTGCAGTGAAGTGCGAACTCAGGTTGCAGTGCAGTGCTGTGGAGCACTGTAGACAATCTTGCTAACAGGACTCTCTGATGTCAACATCAGCGTGGGCAACTCTGAGTGAATGAGTGATTCAAAGTGGACTCGAAGAAATAATCTGTTTATTATTCCCCGTTGGCAGAGGCTCAGAGAGCAGTAGACATGTTAACAAGGCTGTCTGGGAAAACACACAGGAGGAGGAGGAGGAGGAGGAGGAAGTGAGGAGGAGGAGGAGGCGTGGCCTGATGGTCGAGGGGTGCAAACTTTACAAAGCTATTACTCTCTACGAGCGCAGTAAAACGTTAGGACTCCGAACAAGTTCGTTATGGAATAGAGAGAGAGAGAGAGGGACAGACGCGCGCGCGCACACTCACACACACACACACACACACACACACACACTGGCAAAAGGACGTTGCATCTTCTGCTTTGTGACGTCTTCCAAAATTAGAATCTGGATTGAGGTCTGGTCACTAATGTGACTGTCAGCAGTTTTGCAGCAGAATTGTGGGATTCATATCACATTGATATTCAACTGTCGTGCCTCAGCTCCCTCATACAGTAGCAGAGCTTCATCTGTGTCATTCAAGACAGTTGCTAGCATTTAAAGAGAAACAAGTAAAGTAGGTCATTAAAGTGATTTAAAAAAAAAAAAAAAAAAAACCCTGGAACAGAACTGAAGACAACAGATTATCTGTGGCACTCTGTGAACTGTGCTGCAGGAGGAGGCATTTGAGGAAGTGCTCAAAGCTCCGGCTGCAGCCCAGATGTCAGCAGAGAGATGGCAAAAAAAAAAAGCACATGAGCTACCACATATAGTAGAAGCTGCAAGTGTGCAATCCGAAAATATCAAAGACTGCACAAGCCAGCGACCGGTTGCAACCTTCTTACGCTACTTAAAGCATATTGCTTTTGAATTGACAGTAATAAAATGACGTGTATTCACATATAGTCTTTCCAATTTGATTGCATTTGAAACATTAAACAACTCGTGCTCATATATCTTGTGCATATGAGTAAGTACCTGTTAACACACAAGATCTTTAGCATTGGCAGACCTTCCTAGCATGCAAGTATGTAATTCTTTGTATTACAAATAAAAAGTAAAAATTCACAGTACGTAAATTTAATGAAAAGAACTAAATGGTGCTGGTTCTGCTAGTTGTAATACAAACGATTTACAAATTTTTCAGCTGTGTATGTTTGTTGGCCACAGTCTTTAACTGTAACTACAGCTTTCTCCGCATGTGCTTTTAATAGTTTATTGAAGTTTTTTTTTTTTTTTTTGCTTAGTTTGTTTATTTCTTCAGAAACATGAGAGGAAATATGGCACCAAACTGTGGCACCACAAGAAACATATAATTACACATCTTAATAGTTCAATATACAGGGGAGTTTAAAGGCAGCGTTCTTCTGCGGCACGCTGGGACACAGCACAGAGGAAGCCGGATGGAAAGTGTAGTCTTAACGTGAGACAGGAACTGCACAGAAATAATGACTTAAGTAAAATGGCTTCAGGGATGTCACAAAGTTGCCCATAATACAGAAATAATTCATTACTCAAATACTAGACTCAGAGAGCAAATCTGCTGTGCATAATTCTCAATTTGCTAGAAGATGGACCCAATGAAATCTTTATGGTAACATTTGGGTGTTTCATGCATTCTACCCAGACTGAGCTTCTTAGTGTTTATATTTTCTTCAAGTGATGAACATTTCTCTCGAATTGAAGATGAGTTTAAGTAATTTCATTTCATTATATTTTTGTTTCTTAAACAGGCAAAATCATAAAAACTGAGGTTGGTACTAAAGGTGGCAAAGCTTGACAAACTCTGGAAAAGAACCATTTCAAAAAATATTCTATTGTGGTTTAAATATTAAAAATGTTACAGTTCCTCTGTCTTACGTATCGCGCTTTGACTGTGTCAGATTTAATGACTGAATATATTCAAACTCATGCAGGACTGTCGAAAAATACTTTGATATTTCTAATGAGTTTTGATTCTCTTACTTTTTTTTTTTTTAATGCCAAGCTGTCCAAGCGTCAGTGTTGGTCTGTTGGTGCACAGTGAGTCCGTAGCGTGACCCCCCTTTAGTTTTCATGTCGCGGAGACAGCAGCATGTGGTGACCTCCACAGGTGAAAGCAAGGTGGAGACGGAGAGCAAAGACCCTGCAGCTGCAAGAGGGCGGCAGAAAGAAACCCAGTGACCAAAATGACCCATGACCTGGAGCTGCTTCCACTCCAACAGGGAGGAGTTTAACTGCAGGACACGAGACCTTCCCTCCCACTTTGTCCTGTAATTGCACGGCGAAGTGAGAGCGGGCGGAGAGGACCAGATAAATTACGACCCCAAACGTTGCGTGCAGCACGTGCCCCACACGGCCGCCCGTGCCAGCCAGCGCCAGTCGGTGCAGAGCCGAGTGACATTCATTGGAGGTTTAAATCCACTAACCTGGCAGGGCTTCACAGAGGGAGAGACATCAGCAGAGAAGGAGGCGTTTGTTGGGGTGAAGGATGAAGTTCGACGTTAATCCTCTCACCTGGTCTGCGGCTGCCGGAGTGACCTGTAAAAAGGTTTTCGAGTCCAGGAGGAAAAAAACAAACAGTGAAGCTCATGTGAGGAACGTTGTCAGGCTGAATCCAGTTAGGTCAGCGATTATTATCAGTGAGCAGTGTTGGCGAGTAATCTATTACTAAGTAATCCACTACTGTAACTAAACTACTTTTTTTTAGTCACGGGGAAATGTAACGGGACTTCTGTGGCAAAAGTGATAATTACATCATAATTACTTTAACAAGTAACAATTCCATTACTTTTCTGAAGTATTTTGCAAGCTGAAAATATGTTATTATCCACAAAATGTCTGAAATTTAGAACAACAACCGAAAACAACAATGTCGCAGATTGATGATGTAGCCGCGCATGCACAAGAAAAAACAGCGTTTGTAGCTGGAAATACAAACATTATTTTGAGTTCATCTCGTCCAAATCAGAGAATATTGTGGTTCGTTGTATGTTATGTTCAGGAAACAACTTAACTAAAGTAATTAGTAATTAGGAATTGATTACTTATTAAACAAAGTAGTAAAATAAGTAATTAGATTACTTTCTAAGGAGTAATCAGTGATCAGTAGTTGGACTACTTTTATGGAGTAATCCCAACAACACTGTCAGTGAGAGGAGTTTAACCACGGCACAGTGTGCAAAGTTGAAGGATCGTAAAGTGTTCACCAACGTGCAGACGGTTGAAAAATGAGAATAACAGTCATGTGTTTGCTGGTCATGTGAGGTGAGCCAGTGCGATCAAGGAGGCAACATAAAAGCGAGAGCGTTTTACTTCGCACTTACAGGCGGACACATGCGGCACACGTGTGCGTTTCTGCGAAGGAACCTCAGGCTCTGGGTGAAAATTTCTCAGGATTAATTTTCCATATCCCCGTTTCCTGCCGTGGCCGCGTTTCACTCAGGCACCTCTCAGAACCTGTCAGGGCTCATTTAGCCAGGGCGTGCCACTTTCTCAAACACCACTTCGCTACACCAATGGGACGAATTCATCCACTCAAACGTCTCCCTGTTTTTTTCTCTCGCCACCTTTAGTCTCAGTTTGGCAAATACACATTCGCTGCAATCGCTCCAGACCAACACAGCTTCACGTGAGAGTAAAGAGCAACAATGAACACCTCAGGTGGACTTTCATAACAGTGGTGTTATCTGACAAGTGTCCTCTGGGCTGATGTCTTTTCTTTAATTACACTAACAAGGTTGCCAGAAATTATCAAAGCCTCAGTGGGAGGAATGTAAATTGCTCACAGACAGTCTGGACCTCGCGCTGGATACAGGTCAGATGTCTGCCAACCACTCAGCTGGTAACTCGGATTAAATAACAAATGCTTTTAGTCAATTTCACTACTGCTGTGGCCTGACTCAGCGGCCGTGTGAGTAAAATAAAGGCTCTGAGGCATCTACTGCCGACTGAATGCGCACAGAAAATGATTTATTACTTCAGACTGTGAGAGGAAGACAGGGAGTGTTGCGTAATACTCTCGTTTGTGTGTGTGTGTGTGTGTGTGTGTGTGTGTGTGTGTGTGTGTGTGTGTGTGTGTGTACCCGACTTATTTTCTGGAAAGGCTCCACGCTTCGTGAAACAATCGCTCATATTGCTTTCCCGATAGCCATCAGCTGATAGTTGACATGGCATGGCGGGGGATGGGGGGGGGGGGTATAATAGTAAGTGGGAAGAGATGACAAGGGGAAAGTCAAGAATATGACACATGATTGGCCTGAGGTGGAGCAAAACAAGGGTGTATGAGGGGGGGAACGGAGTGAATGGGAGAGGGGGAGGCGAAGTGTAAAAAGACGGGGTGAACGGAGAGGGAGAGATATCCCATGACTGCTGTGGCCATTTTCTTTTACCTTTTGTGTGCTCGTAATTTGACTTAATTACTGTAAAACATCTGGTGGAGTTGGAGAACATGTTGGGATCTGCTGGCATTCCAAAGGATGGCTGTTTATTTATAGACATTTTAATAAACTCTATCTAAAGAAACATATACCCTATGTCAATGTTAAATCAACATACAGCGATATGATAGTCAAATCCAAATAAATAATTACAATACAAAAACTACCACAGTGGATGTTCAAAATACTTTCATTCTTTTATATTGTTTTTATGTTTTCTTCTTGTGCTTTTTTTGTTTTAGTTAGTTGTGTGAATGGATTTGTAAATGCGCCTGTGATACTTTTAACCCTGAACGAAGTTCCTTACGGAAAAATAAAGTTCATTGAATTGAATTGAATTGAATTGCATTGAATTCTGGAACAGTTTGAAACATAGAAAGGTTTGTGTTGTTGAAACAAACAAACAAAATTGACAAAATTTCCAAAGTTTTCAGTGAAGACTGTTCACTTTAGACCCAGTGGGGAAATGGTCGGTCAGAGACTTTTTTAAACAACACAAGATTTGGTATATGAAAAAAGACGAGACAAACAACTTAAATGTTGAGGTCTGCTGATATGCAGCCTTTCCGCTCCTTGTGTGATTATTTTCAATCCTCTACCACCTTTTCTTCTGTTCATTTTTAAAGCCCACGTTTTTGTGTCTTTCTCACTTCCCAGCCCCTTCGCCTGCAGGTGGCGCACTGTCCATGGCTGTGACCAAGGTGGGCCACTTGGTGGTGGTGAGGCTTCGAGGCTGTGACCCAGTGCCTGCTGTGTATGAGGCCATTGTGTGAGCGAGGTAAAGATAGCATCTCTGAGCAGACGAGCCATCCATGGACACAGAGCGGCCAGTATTCAGGGCCAGCTGCCCGTGAACCAGAGCTCATCGTCTGGCTAGAAAACCCTGCCCTGCCCCTGACTTCAAGTCTTTTTTCTTCTCTTCTGGTATGTTTTTTACGGCACCCGCTTCTGTCCCCACCTGCCTGTCTGTGGCGCAGTTACCCCACACTCTTCCTCCAGCCGTTTCACTGCCCTGTCATCAAGGTTCTATTGCCACTTGCCTTTCTGGAATGTGCTTGCAGAGCATATTGTTTCTATGCAGAAAACAGTAACAGTGTAAAACATTTCATGAATTTATACTGCATGCTGCATTTTTGACATTTGGTGAAAAGGACACTTTTAATACGAGGCAATTACTGCACAATAATTGGTGTTGCGCACATTCTGGCAGGTATTCCTTCGCTCCCATGGCAACCCTCTCAACCGTAGTCCGACTGAGGTGAGACTGAGGTGCGCTGCTTACCTGTCGTCACACACAAAGCGGCCCCTAATGAGACGTCTGCAGGGAGGCGGCAATAAACGACAAGTTAATCCTCTCTGTCAGACTGCAGGAGGTGCTTGTGCTGCAGGCAGGTGACCAGATGAGTGCCGTCACGGGAAAACATGAAGAAAAGCCACCGAAATGACACCGAGGCAGCAGCATCACCGAGTCGGTGTTTACTCCACACACCTTTTGAGGTTATGTTCCAATATAAAGAAGAAAAAGGTTCTTGCTTCCTAAGTGATCTGTCTTGAGTACTTAGGGCAAAAGTTGCATTTTGTTCTTAGCAATTTAAAACTCCGCCTATATCTAGTAAAGGCAAAGACCATAAAACCAATTCATTATTGTGATTTTTCAATCTATGCTTTTGGTTGTTATCACCAGTGTTGTCTATTACTAAGTAATCCACTACTGTAATTAAACTACTTTTTGAGTTACAGAGTAATGTAACGGGATTACCGTGGGATAACTGGTAATTATACCATAATTACTTTATCAAGTAACGATTCCGTTACATTTCCGAAATATTTTGCAGGCTAAAAATGTCTTATTATCAACAAAATGTCTGAATTTTAGAAAAACAACGTAAAACAACGATGTCCCTGATTGATGATGCAGCCGTGCATGTAACGTCACTGATATGCGACAAGGCACCAAAACAAGCATGGCGGCGGCAAAAGAAAAAACAGCGATTACGCTTGACAGCTGGAAATACAAACATTATTTTGAGCTTGTTGGACGTTAAAAAAAGAACAGAAGTGGATATTTTCGAAGTCAAGAACGTCGTGTTTCCTGCACATAAGTAATTAGTAATTGATTACCCATGAAATAAGGTATTTGAAGAAGTAATTAGATTACTTTTTTAAAAGAAGTAATCAGTAATCAGTTGTTGGATTACTTTTATGGAGTAATCCCAACAACACTGGTTGTTGCCATGTTTTGGAATTTACAGTATTAGCAACATTACCAAAGGTTCACTGTCTGTCCTCTCTGCTTCCCAACGGAATGCTGTGCAGTGTTTTCTGAATCTATCATTCAGAATCAAACATGTCAACACAATCTGTTCAGAGTGTCATTGACTTATTTGAGTCTCTTCTCATCAAGTAAAACCTTGACAGTTAACTGATCCACTTTCGCGTAGAAGTACACCACAACCTCTGTGGACCTCAGCGCATGACTCCGGCTATGTTCTGTCCTTCCTCATGTTGTTCCTGAGACCCAGTGTAGCCCACCCCCTCCGTGCACCACCAACTCAAGTTACTGCATTCCTTTCTTTCCTAACCTGCTTGTTAGGGTCTAAAAGTGAAGGGAGAGGCTGCCTGAGGACGCACTGTGCAAAAAACCTGCCGCAGGGAAAACCTGAGGAAGACAGAGACACAGCCATGAGGGACTTTATTGAGGAGTGTTCATAGCTGCCTGGTACTTTGTAAAAAAAAAAAAAAAAAAAGAACAGTTGCAACATAGTTTTGAGTAGGGAACATCACCAAGAGTGACTGAAAAGAAAAAAAGAAAAAAACTTTCTAGCATTTTCAATGTGTTAATTTTCTCACCACCTGGGGGCAGTGTATCAAGACGTAAAAGATTGATGGGTCACTGCTGTATTGCATTGTAATTGCAAAATATTACAAAAACATTGTCCAAAGGCATTTGTGAAATGACTCCGTTTCCAACCAAATGCTGTTATGTAATAAAAAGACAGATTTTCTCTTATAGTCTCAAAGTTTTTCCAAGGTGCACAGCTGCTGGATGTTCATTGCAAAACATTGGTTGATGAAAGGAAACATGGACCTGTTACAGAATCGAGGCTCCTAAATGTGCTTTTTTTCATACAAAACATTGCCTCATGCAAGCTTATACAGGTTTTTGAGGGATATGGGCATGTTTCAGAATGGAAATCTTACCATTTGTCTCCGAGTCCATTTGCAAGATTGGTGGAAGTCCAACTATCGTCGTGAGATAGCAGGTGGTGAGATTATTGTGATCAAAACTGATTGAGATTGGTTTCAAACACACTTTATTTGTACACCTGCTGTTTGTATAAGTTCTTGAAATTATACTTCTGTGATCAAATCCATTTGGTTCTAATCAAAGTTGGACTAATAAATGTTTCCTTTGATTTAATATCACTCAAAAAGATACCGGATCCATATCTTTGTTGATTTTACTCTTTCAAATACACGTTCCTTTGATTTCATTCCCTCCCAGACGTCACGCACAGCAACTAAGAGTTGCACCATTTAATCAGTAACCCAAAAAAACAATAAGCCATAAGGTGTGTCCATCACTACAGACAGAGAGAAGTCCTAGTGGGTGAGCAGAGGGAAGAGACAAACATCTCTCCCTTCCGGAAACAGGAAGTCTCGACTCAGTGCCCTCTTGCAGATTGAAATTCGCAAACAAAACAAAGTTGTCCAAAGGCCACCCAAAGCTGTTGCAACCTTTGATCATCCCTTCATCTACATCTTCAAATCCTCCCAGAAACAGAGCCGCTTCCAAGTTAAACAGCCACTCTGGAAACTCGCTGGAGAGGGATTGTGCTCGGACCAGAAGCGTCATTGAAATTTTAAACATCCTGCAGTCTCGTGATCAGATTTGGCCTGTGCGATATTTTCACTAACGTTTGCCCACGACACAGTGGGGAGAACAGATCTGATTGTGGTGCACAAAGCTGAAGTTTATTTGGAACAATACCTCCAAAGACCTGAAGACATATCATATGTATTATATACATGCAATACTTAGATTTTTTTTTAACAAACATTGGTATAAATAATTCCTTTCTTTGTTGTTGTTGTTGTTGTTGTTGTTTAAACTTTTTTAAACTTACATCACACTGCCACCAGCAAAACAAATTGGAACATGCCTAAAACCCAGCTTTCTGACTCTTACCCTTTAGAATTTCAGGAATTATATGCTAAAATTTATAACAATAAGCCTCAAATCCAATCTGTTCTCAAACCATTTATTATGAATTTCATTTCGAAATGCAGGAAGCGATTGACTCTTTTTTTTTCATTCTTTGTCTCTGCGGGTTGTGTTACCCTACGGCTGGCCTTCGCCACCAGTAAATGGCTCCAGATCACACAGAACACACTCACTAAATAAAAAAATAAAAAAAGGGGGGGAGCGGGGGGGCGCATGGAGAGAAGTTGTTATTCACTTGTGTCAGCAGCAAAGTGAAAAACACCAGGATCCAGCACAGGTCCCCCTGGCCTTCAAGGCCATATGATCCCCCTGCCCATGGAGGAATCAGATCAGGCCTTTCATTTCCTCCCTGCTCGCCACTCTGCTGTGCAGATGCCTGCCTGAGTGCTAGTCACAGAGAGCAGATCCTGCATGCACAAGAGGCAGGGACCTCTCCCTGTCTGTTGTCTTTGCAGAATTTGCCCCCTTAGTCTGTTTTCAGTGTCAGGGGGGAAAGAAAAAAAAAAAGGTTTCCATTACGAAGGAACGGACATGAATGGTGGCTTTGTTGGTTTGGGGAGCTCTATTAGTTCATCTGTACAACCACCATCGCTGCAATAGACCCGAACCCACCACCGCAAAGCTCTACTGCAATCTTGTTGGTCTGACAAACAAGACGATGCAGTGTTTGTTGCTTTCACCTCTTTATCTCTCATGGTTAAAAGTCGGCTTTTAACCATTTTCATCCATTGGGCGTTGAAGCTCTACAAATGTGAGAGCCACCAACCTGGAAGAAGTCTGTGTTTTCATCTGTCATATTGTTGCACAAGATTCACTTTTGATATATTTCTGTTTTGATGCACTGAGTCAAATTAAGAAGCAGATTACAGATAGTTCATTTGTATCTAAAGTCCCATACATTTCTATGTATTTGTATTGCATTGAATTTCGGATTATTTGTCGTTATTCCATAAGTGAATTTCTAGCCACGAAATGTGTTTTAAAACTGCCTGCCCCACTTTCCTCTTGAGATCTGAGATGTCGAACAGTTTGTTTTCCTGCTCACTCCACTGTTTGGCTGCATTTCCTTCAGCTAATCACAATTTAATCACTTGTTTGGTCCTGCGAAATGTTTTATTACGATGAGCTGTTTACCTTACAGTAGCCCCTTTTTCATCAAAAGGGACATAAACTATGTGGAAAAAAAAACTTCAAGACTTCAACAAAGCAGGAGATGAAAGCTTTGCTTTAGAATGAATGCTTGGAGAAAACAAACCCATGCAATCAGAATGTTTGAGCGTGCAACTGTGTGGCGCACAGTCGACACAGTTGGCACACCCCAGTTTGTGTAAAAAGCCAAAAGAATAACAGTTAATCAACGAGTCCTAAAGTGTAAATCATGTTTTTACAAGAGGTTGTGAAACTCTTACCACCTGTAAGACACAAGAGACTTATTCCTAACTAAACTACATGCTAACGGCCTTAACAGTGGCTGCTCATGAAAAGCGCTCTTGCCTAGTCTCGAAATTCATTTATTTTCCAAATTGCCAAGTGTTTTATTTTTTACAGCTATGGAATGGAAAAGAACAGGGAAAGAAACAGCTGCCACACAAATCCTTTGACACCGGCCTACACCTAAGAGGCTTTGTAACATCAGTGGTCAGAGGGGTCACCGTGGGCGACCCCTGTTTGTGGGGGGGCCGCTGGTCTCCCGGGTACTCGCTTGGAGTAGCTGGACGGACGTGAAAAAAAAAAGGGTTGGGGGCAGACAAACAGCCAGTGGTCAGTTTGTTTGGGATTCTTGAGAGGCGATAGCAGTTCACAAAGCCTTTCTAATGGGAACCAGCTGACCGCTAATAAAGCTATAGCCAGACTGGGCCTATTTGCTTTTGTTGTGGACCTATGGAGGAGGTGGTGGTGGTGGGGTTCTGTTTATTGTGCTTTATTCTCCCAAGACCCTCCAAAGGAGGCGAGAGAAATTTGTACAGGGTCGAGTTTACTTTGAGCCCTGTGGATTTTATCGAGTTTTCCCAGAGCAAAAGATTTGCTGATGCGCATTAAAGTAAAAGTGGGCAAAGCCTCTTGATGTGCTGACCCTGTTCAACAGTGTTTACTCCAGGCAGGGTTTTTTTTTTTTTTTTAAGTCTTACAGTACAATAACACAGACAACATCTGCATCATAACTTTTGTCCAGGTCTAACCTCCATAGAAAGACATGAGCCTGTTGCCTGTGAGTTCAAATCATAACTTTCTCCATACATATGCACCCTAGTGAGCTAACTAAAGTCAGCCACACATATATGCATTTCAGGCATGACTGTCAAGCTCGTATTGTCATCTTATTCATTTAATCTGTTGGCCACTGCAGTACTGTGTGCTTCCAGTGTGTGTCTAGCGGGATGTCAAACTACAAAAAGTCCTGCTGGCTTTTCCATTAGGATGAGTGTTTATGTGAACAGTTATCACACACATCCCACACTGCAAAGCGCTTCCTGAAGTCATTTCTACATGATCAACAGAGCAGTCTATGGGCATGTTTACATTTTCTGCTCTACAGATCGTCCCCCTAGTGGTGAAAATTAAAAACAGCATTAGCGTGTCATTGTGCTAAAAACCAGGAAAAGCAAAAACTTCATGAGCAATAGTAATATTTTGGTTTGTAATAAATGACTGAGGCTTTCGTGGAGCTGTGTTTGGAGATTTCAAAACAGAGCTGATGCTTCGGAAAACCTCTCAAACATGGCTAAAAGGTTTTTACGCTCTCATGAGGTGGTTTTTCAGACGTATCGATATCGAGGTATGTCGCAAAAGTGTCATGGAAACGCTCTTTTCGCATTTACGCGTCAGCTGATGTGACGTACGGGGTCACGTGACCAGTACACTTCAAGTGAAAATGGCGTGTAATGTTTCAACGGAGGAGGAAACGGAATATTTTTTACAAGTCATCAAAGAGGAAAATATAACAACCATTCTTAAACAGCAAGCAAATGCAATTCTCGTGAAAAATCTCACAGGACGACATTTTAGGAGAATTACGGTTTAGGCGCAACACACGATTCAATGGAAACGTCTGCCAAAACCTGTCATGAAAACGCAGCTATTGTTGATCAGTGATGATAAACCTGCAGCTGTCAAGTATAACACCAAGGATGTGTTCTTTTCTGCCTTTGAATGCCCTCATGTTGGAAAAAGATCAAATAAATGATGAGATTTATCAGTGTTCCTCACTGCCAAAGAGCTGCTACTGCTGCCACTGAAGATTCAGTTGTCAGCAAAATGGCCAACTTCTATTTTCCTCTTAGACATAATTTTAGGAATTTTAATGATTTTCAGACTGAGCATGTGGTATCACATTGTATCACTGTTCTCCCTACGGCTGCACTGTTGCTCAGCACATGGAGTGTATTTGTTCGTCAAGGCTTTTAACAGCTTCCTTCCTTTCACTCCCCGATTATCTAAATGTCAAGTTAAAGAACGTTGGCATAATTGTATTGCATGTTAACGATGCGAATCGTGTTAAAAAAGAAAAAAAAAATCTCAACATTTTGGAGACAAGGCTGCTCTATGACTGCCGCCAAAAGGGTAGCTTATGTCCCGGCTGGAGCTGTGGCTCTCTTTAAACATTTGCAGTTCTGTTTGGTGGAGCAAACAGGGCTTCCTAAAGCAAACCACATTTCATCTCACTCATCAGAGTGTGTGCACTGTCAGAAAATACCTCCGCTCCGGAGCTGAGTTTACCTGCGGAAACATCATAAACAGAGGGACTCTTAAAAATCCTCGAATCCTGGTCCGCTCAAAGAAAACAGAGGTGCCGGGGAGAGATTTTGACTCGCTGCTCCCATAATAAACCTGCAGTTGGGTTGAGTTTCCTGACCGGGTGGTTAGAAAACATCTCAACAGGCAACCTAAAGGCTTTCTTCCACCCCGCCCTGAAGGTGTCGCTAAGGCCGTACAAAGATGCTGAGTCAGCATTGCAGTCAACCAAGGTAACAAAGTAAATGATAATAAACCGAGTCACTCTAAATGTGTTTTACTGAGCTCCATTGACCGTTGAGTCAGAACAAGGCGTTGTGTGAAATAAGTAAAAGCCCCAATTGCAGGAAATGGTGCCACTTTTGGCTTTTTTTTTCTCCAGTGGACCATACTCTGGAGATGTCACGTGCAAAAGCCTCAGTAAAACCTAAGTGCTTTGTCTACATTCCTGCTGAAAAGAAAAGTTATCAGCACACTGGGGAAATGCCCAGTGCATGTTCGCTGTGCTCGCTCTGTGTTGATCAAGCAAAATTCAAATGTCACTTTTTGAGTTCGGAAGTGACATGACGAAGGCTGGAGAGAGTGAGAAGGACCAATCATTGGGTTGTATTTTTTTAAATGTTTGCTTTGGGCCTTTCACAGTGGAGCAGCTCTGGACAGAAAACACTGTTTGTGCTCATTCCAAAAAAAAAAAAAAACATTGTTGGCACTTGTTGTCTACTCAAAATCATCCCAAATTTTCAAGTGGATACTAAACAACCACAACATTGTGACATTACAGCAATTTGATGCTCGCCAATGTTGCTTGCTAATGTAGCCGTCGGCAAAGTGCATTTTGGGTTAGGTGTAATGAAAGGCTACGCTGTTGATGAAATAAGAAGAAGATCCAAGAGGAACAGTGTTGTTGGGATTACTCCAAAAAAGTAATGCAACTACTGATGACTGATTACTCCTTAATAAAGTAATACAATTACTTATTTAACGACTTTGTTCCATAAGTAATCAATTACTAATTACTTCAGTTAAAAAAGATAAAGTAACAGTTGATTGAACTTTATTGAAGTGCAAATTTTGCAATTCCAAATATTGCCTCTGTCCTCTTAGCATGAATGAATGTTTGCTCTCTGAACACAAACTGCACATTTCACACACACGCACATTCAGAAAAGTAACAAAATCATTACTTGATAAAGTAATTATGATATAATTACCAGTTTTGCCACAGCAATCTAGTTACATTACTCCGTAACTCAAAAAGTAGATTCATTACAGTAGTTGATTACTTTGTAATAGATTACTCGCCAACACTGAAGAGGAAGTGGTAGTTAACAAATGCTTGTCACCTCATCACTACCGGAGTTATAGAGTTTGAAGAATTCTCAGTCGGGGACTCTTGTGTGTTTCCAGGTTGCTTTTCGGCTTGATTCTGTTCAGCCTCTATTCATGTGAGTTTCTATAGAAGGCCCCGTCTGACTGACCGCAGGTGAACAGAGCAGCTATTCAAAATTATTTCTGCCTCTGGATGGTCAGAGTTCGCTCAGCTAATCCACAGAGTGGTGGGGTCCGTGTTGGAGCTTTGAGGCGAACACAGTGAGTTGCTGAGCAGATGAGGTTGGACCGCTGCGTTTGACAGATAGAGCTGAAGGTTCCATGAGAGCTTTTTCTCTCAGTCGAGGAGGCTGATTGAAATAATCACAATGTTCACAAAAGGAGTCGTGTGTTTTCGGTGTGTTTTCCCAGTACTGTAAAATACACAAGCAACATTTCACATTAAACTATGTAGAAAGTCTGTAATGTCACAAATTAGTACTGCCCCTCAGACTGTTACCTCTAAAAGCCGTGAACCGAAAACTTCAGACTTCCACATTTTACATTAAATCCTCCCTTTGTGTAACTAATTCCCTCATTGTGGCGTAAGCCTATTAGAAAAAAAACAGACAAACATTTCCAGCACTGCCGCTCTGGATACCTGTGAGTTTCTGGCAGGGAACATTTAATTCCTGATTCATCTTGTTTAATGGTGCACCATAATCAGCTTACAGGCGCGCTGCTCCTTCGCAGGAAGCGGCGACGCGCATTCCTTCCACAAGGGGGCGTTTTAAGCCGCGGCGCTTTCCCTGCCGCACAGCGGTGCAGCGTGCTCAGTATTGGTCCTGTTTGTGGCCGCCTGTCCCCTGGTGAAACACACATACACGGTGTTCACAGTGGCGCACATAGTCTCCTTTTAGAAACGCTATGAATTGCTCCCTCTCACATCTGTAACCATGTATGTATAACTATATTTGTGTTCAGCCCTCACACACACACACACAAGCACGCACACACACGCCGTGTTCAATCTTCCTGCTCATGTGCACAAACTGCGAATAACTCCAACCACGTTCCAAGTGGGCTGCTCCGTATTAATTTTTCGCTTGATCTTTTCCGAGAGTTATCAGTGCCACATGGAAAGTGTTGACCGTGGGTGTCCTGAACACTGCTCTTTTGTCAGGGACGGACCCCTCTGTTGGCCCAGTGACCTGCTTCCTCCTGCTTTTCCGCAGCTGGAGGTGGACTGCGGAGCCCCTGTAGAGGCGCTACCCAGCCACTAGCTAGAGAGACACATTCAGTACAGTTTGCTGTTATTCAGCAGGAGAACTGTGGGAGGTGTTTGATGTTGATACTTCCAAGAACTGAAGCCAGTGTGTTTTGCTAACCAATAGCATCAGAAAAGACTGTAAATGACTCTTCCACAGTTTATTTTACTTCTGTTTTTGTTGTTCTATTCTGCACTCATTAGCATATTTGCCAATTGCCATTGTCGTAATTCTCATTATTCTGTATTTACAGTGGTGGAAGAAGTTTTTTGGACTCGCAGTGGATTTGTGATATATTGCGTTGGGAATAACTCTTTAAGTCTACAGGTGCAACTTTTTACTAATACCGAAAGATCGCATTTTCGTCATCTTCAGTGTAATAGCATCAACAGCTCTACTCTAAAGATTTTTCAATTAGGTCTACTTAACAAAAAAAAATGCACTCAGCCCAAGACAATTCTTTTCCTTCTGTGCCTTTCAGGCCAAATCACTGTCAATTCTCCGCATAGTGATCATCCATTTGGGATGTCGAAGCATCTCGACAGACCAGCATTCCTTTTACATTTTTAGACATGGTCTTATATATTGGACTTGCGTATTGGAAACATATGGGTACTGTGTCTGCGTGAGAGGTGTTGATTATGTGTTGACATGTGGGCTTATCGCTGCGGCGACCCAGGTCAAAGTTTGGACCCAGGTCACGGTGGTTCTCTTCTGTCTTTCTGCCCATCTCCACACTGCTGTTGACTTTTTTTACTTGCAAGACCCATGGTCATCTCAACAGGTCGGTAAGTTATTATACATGCCACTGTAGCTGCACAGCCTGGCAGGGGGCGGAGCATGTGTCGAGCAGTTGGAGCCAACTACCATGAGACCCTGCCACTCCTGTTGCTTTTGCCTTAAGGAGAAGCAAAATGCAGGACGAAGCCCCATAAGTCTTAGTGCGCATTTTGGTTGGCTTATCACGCATGGGAAATGTTGTTTGCGAATTGTTGTGGTGAAAATGTGTGACTTTTTTTTAGTACCCAAAGAGCCCAGCAGAGGGCCCTGCCTCTTTCACAAAGAGTTACAATAATAGTTATTTCATGACTGATGTGATTCACTGGACCCAGCAGTTAGTTTGATTGACAATTATCCTTGAGATTGTAAAAAGATTTATTAATAGTAACTTTGTCCGAAACAGAAATTGAGTGTACGATAGCTAGCTAGCTAGATGGATAGATAGACAGATAGATAGATAGATAGATAGATAGATAGATAGATAGATAGATAGATAAGAAGCTTTATTTTCCATTGATATTGACATAGTGTGCATTGTTATTGTCTGTCTACTGGGTCACGGTTCACAAGGGGTCACATGCCAGAGGTCCTGATGTGCAGGTCTGACGGAAGCGCCACACTGTCGTCCGTGGAGAACGTGGGGAATGTCGGGTCTCTAATCTCGAACCTCGTTCACTGTCACCGGGATTGTAAATCCTGCCTGAAAGATAACACAGCCAACACCAAAGTGGAAAAGCAGTGAGCCGAACCAGTAATTTTACTCTTCTTACAGATCACAAGAGTGTATAGTCTGTAATGTAACGTGAGGTGTTGCCTTAGAGAGTGAAAATAATGTCTGACATTTTTGTTTTTGTTTTTGTTTTCTCCATTAGTTTCATCCAAGAGGAGCATGAAGAAAAACTCCTTAAGTAAGTGACCACTTGCCAACTTGGTCTGAACCTATTTTTCCCAATGTGTAAACGGAGTCCTGAGTGCAGCTACGTTAGCTAAAATGCTGCCCCTGTTTGGAACCATCAAAAATCACCTTGCCCTCAGTAGGTCAGTCAGTGAGTCCTGGTCTCCTTCTAGACCTCGGGAGCCTGCTCCGTGTGGGGGAGTCTGTAAACAAATTTGCCATCACCTCAATGTCTCTCTCTCTCCTTCTCTCTCTCTCTCGCTCTCCCTCTGGCACTTGCACGTCTTGCCTTTTCACCTTTTTGTCCTCGTTCTTCCCCTCTTCCCCATTCCTCTTTCTTCCCTTTGCTCATCACCTCACTCACTCTCTCACTCGCTCACTCCAGCAGTGACTCAGCTCCACCTTCTCCCCCAGACATGACAGGCGGCTTCCTCCCACGTCTCGTTCCTCCTCTCTCGCTCATTTGTCCCGCGTTCACCTTGAGCCCTACCTGTGAACTCCACTGTCACACTTTTCCCTCTTCTCCCTTTCTCCTCAAAGCTCTCTCTCTGGTGCAGCCAAATTCTTGAACGTGTTCGTGTCTGGATTCTGCCTATAACTTTTTTCGCTCCCAAAAAAAGAACCTAAAGGGAAAATTGTAACGGGCTGAGAAGATATTTTAGTAAGAAGCAAGAACTGTCTGTTGTTGACTGGGTGAATCATTTTGCGAAACAAACTAGATTAAATTTAACACTCTCCAATAACAGGAAACATATAGTATGCCTTGTATTAAACAGGCAATAAAAATATCATTATTCTGACAACGAAACCATTTCTACTAAAAATATTCTGTAATGTTTTTCAGGTGGGTAAAAGTAATGATTCATATAGGCAAGAAATGTGAAATTTCAGATTGCCCTAAAAAAGAAAAAAAAGTAGCCAACTTCACCTCAGTTTTACGTCCTAGTCCGTCCGTCTTTACTGTACCTTGCTTCCTATCTGTTACCCAGACTTACCTTCCCTCCCTCCCTTCCTTCCTCTCTTTTCCCCCCAAAAATGCCTCTTCCCCTCTCCTCCCCTAAGCCCTACCATCTTTCAGCATTCCTCAGCTCTGCCACACAGAGTCCCATTGTGTCAGTGGGTTAGGGGGGGGGGGGGTAGCAGAATCCAACCCCTCACCATCACCACGCTCCGCCGCTGCTGCCGCCGCCGCTGCTGCTGCTGCTGCTGGACTCAAAACAAACCACTACACCTTCTTACACACCTTGCTTTGTCCTGTCCACGTTTCATCAACATTTTTCATATTCGGTCTCCACCTCTGACTTCTTCTGTTAATTTTTTTTTTCCGCTCACACTTTCTGCACTTTTGGTATTTAGCCCCCACATATAGGGTCCCACGCTCTTATTTTTGTAAAAGAAGAGTGTTTATAACAAAACAGCTATCGATTAAAATCTGAAGATCCAACGCGATGAAGCAGGCAGACTCTGAGGAGCAGAGAGAGGAGGAGGAGGGTGTGTGGGGAGGGATAATTTGAGGGGCCACGGTCTCCTGCATAAAATACCTCAGGTTTCGCCTTCAAGACCTCCGCCCTCTCCAACTTAAGCAAGCTTGTACTTGCTAATAGTGGAAATCAACTGGTTGTTCTCATTTACAAATGCGGTCGGGGCCCCCCAGAGCTGCTTCTTCTACCGGTTTTCAGGCAGGTTTGAGGGCCTGGGATTAAAATGAGACAATATTTAAAACTCTACTGCAGTTTATATATGAAAAAATACATTTCCATTTGCATGTTTGTCTTCTTTTAGTCAATTCAAAGCACAAAAATATCTACAAACCGTAGAACAGTGAACTAAGGAATCTTCATAAATCTAGCTCCATCTTAAACATACATACTATCATGATTTACCATGCATTCTGATACATAAAATCTTGTGTCATTTGTTATTTTCTAGTTATTTTTTCCAGCAGCTGCAAAAATATGACAGTGGTTTGGATTTTGTTCCTCTGCAAGATTACATGATTAATACTGAAGTGCTTTATTTTAAGCTATATTCAGAATAGGATTGAACCAAACCAACTAATGATCAGCATAACACATTAGCCTCAAACTGTACACCAGCTACTTATTCCTCCTTTTATCATTCTATTACAAATTTTCTGTGACACTGTGAGAACTTTTTCAGGACAACCACAAGGGAAAGTCTGTGCAAACCCTGTTGTGTGCTGGTGTGATGCAGGAATTGACCCATTTCACCAGCCCCGGGGTTAATGAGTTCAATTGGACCCATTTGCGAGATTATCACGTGTGACTCAGAAACATAATTCTGTAAGACTCTGAGAGTCCAGAAGGGCCGGCAGTCTGAACAAACACGCTGTTTTCTCGCCGTGGAAGAGCTTTGAATGTTCCACACGGGCGCTTGACCGCCTGTTTCACTGTTGCCACGTCGGGCCGTCGCTGAATTCACCTCATCGACACATTAACTACACAAAAACACCGACGTGTGCGACAACATAAGGGGTGCCTCCGCGGTGTAACATACACAGTGATGCAATTAGCGCGCCCACAAACAAGCTCGGGGTACAATGTCTAACCCGGGAACTCATGCACGCTTTGCACACTCAGTCCGGGTCTGAGAGTTCAGCATTCCTCAGAGGCTTAGGTACCGGCTGAAAAAAAAAAGAGAAAGAAAAGAGAGCAGCCACACAGTGGGATCTCCTCACGAGATAGAGAGCCATGTGGCCTGCTCTCGGCCAGATTACCGAGTCGATCCGAGCGCTCGCCTTGGCCTGAGGTGTGGAAGGAGTCGGGCCGGAGGGAAATACACCTGTTGCAGTGTCGTCGCAACAGGTTGCTAATGATTTTTAATGTATTTTTAGTATGATTAAATGAAACACAGACTGTATATTTTGGGTCGTGACATCGCGTGAAAGATCAGTTAAAGGAGATAGCGCAGCGGCTTTCCTCCCCGACCTGCCGCTGCTAGTCAAACATCCATCCAAAAGGGTCGACGGCGTGATGTCAGCACGTCTCCGCGGAACATACAGTGCATGAGCGAGCTGCGCGGCGGCACTCACGTAACAGGGGTCCATCTACAAGAGGGCACGGAGCCGAGGAAAATCCCGAGGATCTCGGTGGAGTGTGAGGAATGTACGTGTTTGGGAACGGTCTGGCGTCTTGTGTGTGTGAGAGGGTGCGTCTCTGTCTCTGCCACCAGCCTCCCTGTATGACTCAGCGTATGTGTGTATGTGTGTGTGTCACCGTGCCTGAGGATGCGTGTGTTTGTTGGTCGGGGGTGGGGGGGGGGGGGGGGGTGAGGGGCCACTGTTGTGACAGTGACGGCTCTTATTGATTCAGCTGGGGAAGCGAGAGTTGCAAATGTCACGGCTCGACAGCGTCGCAGAGGACGGACTCGGGCGGACAATTTATGGCAGGATTCCGACACAGCTGAGGGCGGAGACACTGTCTTGCATTTTAAGGCTAATAAATGATAAGGCTAATAAATAAACTGCTGATTAATGGCTAATAAATGGCTAATAAATGTGGATATCTGATGCATTATAAGGATATAGAACAGTGCAATTGACAGGTTATGTATGAATAGACTAGCAAAACAATATGTTATAATAGACTGGAGCATGATGTTGATGATAAAATGATGATAATAGAACTTCAAGGCAGCTGGATTGCAGAGTGTAATCCTTGCAAGTGATGCTGGGCCTCTCCCATCAACTATGTAACGTCTCAGAACTTGCTTTTTAACTTCTTTCTAAAGACAATAATGATTTTATTCCATAGGTATAAAATAATTTTTAGGTGTTTAATCGTGCCACGTTGCACGGCCAGCAAGAGAGGAGAGAAGCACAGCGAGGAAGAAGAGAATAACAAGTGACAGTTTAGAACAGGGGTCACCAACGTTGGTGGCCTGTTGGAAAAATTGACCAACTCTTTGAGCTGCGTCTAAAAGTCAGTTTAATCCAACCTTGTTAAGTCATTGTTGATAATTATTGAGAACTCATTAACTTGATGAGCGTCTTCACATAGATGAGTATCATTAATAATAAGATATAACACAGAGGGTTTGTTATTTCCGGAGAGTCTAGCAAACTGGTAGCCCTTCATATGACTCAGGACCCATGAAGTGGCTCTCAGTGCCAAAAAGGTTGGTGGCTCCGGGTTTAGAAAGCCTAGAAACTTTCCCACCTTTGCTCTATAATGAGAGTGTGAGTTCTAGGTGTCAGTCAGCACCTGTGTACAGTGTATGAAGCGCAGTAAAATCAAACGCTTTTTTCCCCCCCTCCTGGAGGGGCAGTTATGACAATCATTTTTGAGCGCGCCTGTCTGGCAGGCGGACAAACTTCGCTCACACCCCACTGGTTTATGTCTTCTGCTTCATTGAGTCAATCAGAGACGGGTGTTTGATTCTGAAGATCAGACACTCGCAAACACGGCAGCGGCAAACTGTCTGCCCCACGGAGGTGCACAGCTGTGGGCAGCTGATTTTGGCATCCAGTTTGAAAGCATAATTACCCACCAAGGTAATCATATACATTGTAGGCAGTACGTCTTGAAAAGTCCAGTGCGATTCTTTAATTACACAGAAAATACACAGCGTGCGCTGTCTTTGCTGTCAACCTGTCACTACGACATCAGAATCAGAGAACTTTATTAAACCCTTTAGGATATTCAATGCAGGGAGCATGCAGTAAAACTACTTCCTATCAACAGTGGGTTATGGAATTTATGCCTCAATTCCAATTTAAGACCTTTCTGTGTGAAATTCAGATGTTCCCCCCTTGTGTCTCCCTGGGTTCTCTACAACTACTGTCACCAGGGGCGTGGCTTGCAACCAAAAAACCGGTGTGAGACGACCTCCCATACATAAGATGTCAATGACAGTACACCATAGGCCAATAGAATCGTTCAAATTATGGCGTCCAGAGACTGCAACTTCCTCCCAGAGACATCCTTAGCAGGCTAATTGGCAACTCCAAACTGTCCAGAGGTGTGAATGTGAGGTTGAATTGTCTCTATGGAGCCCTGTGATGAATAGAGTGTGACCCCATCATGGCAGTAGAAGCAGCAATAGAAAATGAATAGATGGACATTATCACGCATCCATCTTGCCAAGCTCATACCCAAGGCATTTTCACACAATCTTAGAATGAACCTGCTAGCATTATTTTAGTTGTCAAAAAATAGTCACTAAAAAGACCAGAAGACAGGAAGTGATCCAATGCCCAACATCAAATCATCATATCAATGGGAATCCCTGGTCTGTTGCTACCTGGTTAAAGTGACAATGAAAGAACATCTGATTGATCTAATTTGCATTTGATTGACTGATTTTTATTTTTATTTTTATTTTTTTATCCATTGAGTTTGGCACTTTTTTTATTTTGTTTTTGAAGTGCCTCTCTTTGAAATGTTATTCTTACAGACTCTTTATCAGAAAGATAAATGAAGCAATTTTAGAATCTTTTTCGTGAAAACAACAACAAACACTTAAATTTAGTTGGGGAATCTTTTATTCATAGAAAAGCTCAGACAGTTATGGCGTCTAACAGGAGGACAGAAAGAAGCCGCAGGTCTTCTGTTTTTCATTAAGACTCAGCGTTACCTCTCTCTCTCTCTCTCTCTCTCTCTCTCTTACTCTCTCTCTCTCTCTCTCTCTCTCCCTCTCTCTCTCTAACACAGTCCAGCCTCGGGCTCAGCGAATCACCTCGTCTTTGCACCAGCCAGACACGCAGTGCTCAAAGTATCTTACTTCCACGACATGTTTGTGGTGAGGAAAAGTCAAAAAAATTTTTTATTGGTTTTGGAAAAAGTCAGATTCAACATAATATAACTCCAATGTTTTAATAAATTGAAGAGGTTTTTTTTTTTTTCTTTCTTTACTCCTTTTCCCTCCTGGATGTGTCAAACCCATCATTCGCGCTGTTTGAACAGGAGCTGCAGCAATTCTGTCCTTTGTGGAACATTCCATCAGCCACAGCTGCTGCTTTTACTCTTGTGGTTATACAACCTCACTGTAGTTTGAAACATAGGAGTTTTCAAAAAATCAATGCCTGCAGTTTGACTTAGAGGAGGTGTCATTGGACCTGAAAGTAGGGGGCGGGGATGTTATCCTTATCAAACACATTTGATCTTTGTAAGCATGTAGGGATTTGTTGTTAATCAGAGATATATGCTTCCAAGCACGGGATTACATTCCTGTCTGGTAAACCCAATGTCAGACATGTAAACAATGAAAACCTGGCAAAGATCTCCTTGAAGTCAAAAGAAATGAATGTCAATTCATATTTATCCTTCAGATCCAATTGTATTCTATCGTGTTTGCTTCTTTATTGTTTTACTTTTGAGGAATGCATCTGATTCTTAATTTGTTGGATTGATTTTGCTCGTTGTGATTGTCATGCAATGCAAAAGACTGCAGAAGCAACATAATTGCCCATTCGAATGGCCAGGAGGAGAAAAGAATGATTTGATTTGATTGTCCTTGGGAGAACGTCATGTTTGCTCTGCAATATAAAATATTCTCTTTCCTTCCTTCGAGCCTCTGCGCTAAGATAGTGCACCTGCTGTCAGCGGCTGGAACTCCGTATGAAATATTACCAGCTTTAGTTTTCACACTGTACCTGCAAATCAATGTTCCCCACCCCCGTCAAACCTGGACTGTGAGGTCTGGGAGTCTGGGTCACTCTCCTCCATCCTCTTGTTAACTTTTTATTACCCAAAATTATATGCCATAATTCCTTTTCCTGCTTGAACATAGGTTTAACGTGTAAACCTATGTTTGCTCAATTGCCCAATGAGCCGCCACCGTCCCATTTACAGTGGGGTTGTGTGACTGGCAACTGGCATGGAGTGAACGGGTTGCTTTAAGGATGAAAGGCAGCTGCTCTGCTCTTGACTTAATGGCACGTTTTTGGTCAAAACGTCTGTCATCTAAAGGGCTGGCATGCTTTAACCCCACTATTAACCCACTAAGAGGGAGATGCCGTGATTGGTGGATTATCTGACCCACTCTGGGCTCTGCTGTATGAGCCTGTTATCAAAAAAAAAATACAAGAATACCTGGCTGATTCAAAGGCGTTTGTAGCAGCAAGTGCTGAGCTTGTCGGCACAAAAGACCTTTTATGAGCAGCGGAAAGACGTATTTATGTGTTTATGGAGTGTGTGTGTGTGTGTGTGTGTGTGTGTGTGTGTGTGTGTGTGTGTGTGTGTAATGGGGTTTTGGGGGTTAACAGACGTAAAGAGGGGGTGTGTTCCAGGCAGAATCTATGCATACTGTACGTTCGCTGCAACCTGACACCAACCAATTTAACTGACAGTCTGTAATTATTACCAAATGTAGGTGTGGTGAGTTAAAACCTGGTTGCCTCCGAACTTCCTGTCATTTGATAGACAACTACAGATTTCAGGACCTGTGGTCTTGCTTTTGATGATTTTATTTGTGTTATATGTAATTGTAGGCCTTCTTTTTTTTGTTTAATTGAAAGCTGTAGCAAAGAAACAATCCAAGGATCTTTTTTTATTCTTTTCTTTTTAAATTGTCATGGAAATAGTTTTTTGGAGATGAACAGTATTTATTTTACATTGCATTTAAAGCTTTGTTTTTTTGTTTTTGTTTTTTAAATAAATAAATGTATATATGTATATGTATATATACATATACATATTTTCTGAATCAGCAGGTGCGAGAAATGTGGCTGAAGCCTCAAATTTATTGGTTAGTCCAAATGTCTCCACATCATCGTCACAATCAACCCCTCGAGTGTAACATCACTCCTAAAAAAATCTTCCGTCTAAGCGGAAACGGCTTCTACTCAAATGTCTCCCTTCCCCACCTTCATGTTTTTCACTTCCTGGTTTGATCTGCAGGACCTCTCTCCCCCGTAAATAGGACCATTCATGTGCCTAGCTGGGAGTGTTCGAGTGCAGGAAATGAGCACCATACGTGCGGGCCACTGGAAGCCCTCAGTACAGTGCCCCCCTCACAAATATGGCCTCCGGTGTTTTGACAGCGCTAGCTTCATTAGCTATCAGGTGCACATCAGGCAGGAATTGAGCGAAATGCCATCCGGGCGATTCGCGGCAGAGGTGGAAGGCTGGATCAAGTTTTCACACGTTTATCTTGTTTTCCAGCCACTTAAAAGCGATGTCAGGGCAAAATTACAGCTGGCAGTGCCACGGTGCTGAAATGTATTTGATAGCAAGGCTAATGAAAGGATTCTTATTACACACTAACAACACCGGCTGTTTCTTACCTTGCCTGGGGAAAGTTTGGATCTGTCCAATCATATCACAGCTCACAATCAATGAATGACAGCACTTTTTATATGTTGCGCCACAGTGTTTCTAAAACCTTCTACAGCTATCTCCATACACAGCATCTGGGCTTTTCAGACTCGTGGCAAGTCCAAATGTCCCCAGTAGGACAGTAATCAGAAAATGGCCTACTTTAAAGATTGGTGGCCAAATAAAAGAAGTAAGACATATGAATGGCTTTGCCTTTATCCCACCGCACTGCCGACCCGTTCCCATCCAAATGAATGTCAACAGTGTGAATGTAAAACCTAAGAGTCCATGGAGAACAGATGTATAGTGAGGGGGGCCCCCTGTGAAACCTTTCATGGACACTTGAGGTGTCATGTACTCTGGCGGCAGTAGTTCTGAATGCACTGACTGCCGGAAACTGTTATAAATCCAGCACCACCAGGAAAAGAGGAACTGCTTTAAAACATATTTTTCTATGTTAACCTTCTCAACGCAACGGCTGCCATTTGCCCTGGCAATAAACATCATGGCAGGATAGGACGCTGTTGGGATTGCTCCATAAAAGTAGTCCAACTACTGATTTCTGATTACTCCTTTAAAAAGTAATCTAATTACTTCTTTAACTACTTTGTTTCATAAGTACTCAGTTACTAATTGCTAATAATTACTTTACTTAAAAAAATATATAAAGTAAAAGTTGAGATCGTCTTGTTTCCTGAACATAACGTACAAAGAACCACAATATTCTTTGATTTAGTCGAGATGACCTCAAAATAATGTTTGTATTTCCAGCTACAAACGCAATCGCTGTTTTTTCTTTTGCGGCCGCCATGCTTGATTTGGTGCATCGTCACATATCAATGACGTTTCCAAATTTACAAAAATTCGTGGATACAAAGATATTTTTAGCTTGGAAAATATTTCAGGAAAGTAACGGAATCGTTACTCGATAAAGTAATTATGGTATAATAACCAGTTTTGCCACAGTAATCTTGTTACATTACTCTGTTACTAGAAAAAAGTAATTTAATTACAGTAGTGGATTACTTAGTAATAGATTAGTCGCCAACATTGCAAAGGGCTGGACGGAAACAAAATGAGGTGCGTTTATAGCGTTGGAAGTGAACGCGGCAAACTTGAGCGCTGCTGCGCAGAGAGGGGGACCGAAGAGCCTTTCCAAATACTTTGGTATTGAGAAAGAGGTGGGAACGCTGATCAGCCTGATAGACTAACCAGACACATGCAGAGAGGAGAAGGAGAGAGGAGAGAGGAGGAGCAAGCAGGGAGCAAAACTGAGCTGGAGCTTGGAGAGAAACGTCCAAGAAAATAAAACTCCCCCCTGAATTGGACTGGAGGCTGAACTCAGTGCCACCTGCGACACTTTGCCGCCAGGCGAAACGCAGCGCTCGGCACTGAGGCTACCGCTCCCCTCAGTCAAAAGTCTTGGGGGTCTTTGCTTGTGGAGTCATTATATAACAGGGTATACCTTAAAATGCCTTTCAGGAAGAAAAAAACCCCTCTTTGCCTGAGAAATATGTGAGGCAGTTCAGCAATGTGTACGTCAGCATTCACAAATACTCCTGAAATTTCCACTTCTCTCTCCCTCCCCCCAATCCCTCCCTCCCTCCCCCACACGTTCACTCCCCCCTCCGCCGGACACACATGCCAGGATCACTGAGACCTCTTCCAGAGATTTGGACTATTTCACGCCACTTCCCTCTTCCAGACTCTCCTTGAAGAGATTTCCACACACGTTGCCACATTTCTCCCGCTTTTCCCATTTTCCGAATTTGCTCTGCGAGACTCGCCCCGCGCCGACGGCGTGTGTTTGTTGCCGTCTTTTCCGAAATGTGCGTCCTCTCGCTCGTGAGGCATCGCCTCCTCTTCGCCGTGAAAGGCTGCTGGCTTTTTACCCCCGCTGGCTCTTAATCGTTTTTTAAGACTTTGCCTCACACTTGACGCTTTGCTGTCAACTGCCTCAAAGTCAAACAGTGAGGCCCCTGTGCGAGATGCTCATTGGCTTGTGCAAACATAAATCGGTGCGCGTTGTTGACTGATGTGCTCCGAGCTAGACGGGCCGATGTCCCTCAGCCCGGATCAGCCAGTTCACGGGAAAAGGCATCGCAAAATCAACTCGAAATCTTCATTCTCGATGAAGAACGTCACAAAGTAATCTGAAGAAAGTGCTTTAACCCATTGGGCATATAGGTTTCGCACGATCGTGGGTTCAAAATGATCATCATCAGAGGTTCAGTGTTGCGGCAGCCGTAAGCGTAACAGTGGCTGCTTCCAAACGAAAGCCATTAGGCCATTTGCTTTAAAGACCACAGCTCTTCACGGAGAATCAATAAACCCTTATCTTGAAGTGAACACAGTTTATTTGGTCGAGCTGGAAAACCATAAGAGAGTCGCTTCCCAGTCTGTTTAGTGTTGCATCAATAAACATCTAAGTACAAATGAAAACAACGCAGATTTTATTGGTGCTAGGCAAGGTTTACCGCTTAAGTCTACTTTTTTTTTTATATACCGTAACATTTGCTAGCTAAGGTGTAACTTAGTAATCGGACGTTGTATGTCTACAGTGTACTCTAGTAAAAAAAAAAAAGAAAAGTAAAAAAAGTTCAAAAAACAGTTATCAGTTGTCATTAACTTCACTGTGTTTCTTTTCATTCTTAAGACAATTATGGTGCACGGGTTGCTTTTACATGACAAATATAACAAGCAAAATCAGAAGTTTTCCTCAATAGAAAACAGAAGACGAAACACAAATGAGGAAAGAGCAAGAAAGCACGTCACTGTTGATAAATCCATAACAGCAGAGCATGCTTTGGGACATCATACCGACGATGGGAGAGCCTCAAAGTTCTTGCAGACATTTCTGCTTCTGTGTCTTTTCCGTGATGGAAACGACAACACTCGTGCATTCATCCCGTTCGATCCGCTGGCTGCCTGCCGTCGCTCGGCTCGAGCCTGCTTGGAAGCCGAGTGTGTTTTTGGACCGGCCGGTTACCTGCCTGTCCGACAATGCGTCCTTTCACGCTGGGAGCGGCCGGTGACGTCGCAGCGTTTGTTATTTCAGCGGCAATCACACATGGCCCCAGTTAGAGCCCTCAGTGCCATGTGCACCCCTCTCTCCTCACCGCCGCTCCCCCTTTCCACTGGCGGCGTCCCGCCCTCCCCTCCCCTCCCCGGCCCTCCCCTCCTCTCCCCTCCTCTCTCAGCTGTCCCCGTGCTTTACTCCCGCATTCCACCTCTCCCACCCGCCCCCTCCTCTCCTTTCTCTATTTTTCTGCCATTTTTTTCCCTACCTGTGCCCACCCACCTTTCTCTCTCTCTCTCTCTCTCTCTCTCTCTCTCTCTCTCTCTCTCCCACTCTCTGTCTGTCTTTTTTATTATTCCTCCATGCTCTCTGATTATCTTTCCAGACAAGCTTCATTCCTGGACAACTTCAGGCCTATATTCACAGGGCTCTTCCCATAATTTTCTGCCCCCTTTAAAAATGCGCCCCTTCAGTGAGAGGTGTGCGAGGCCGCGCCGGATTGAACTTCCTGTAGCTGTAATTTGTCACCGCGTCATAAATTCAGAGACACCTCTCCTCAGCTGGCACTTGCAAATCGCTGGAACACAATTGATGTTAGTCTAGAGAGAATTATATGCCGTGTGTGTCTTTATTTGTATTGTTTTGCTGTCCCTTTAGGGCAGCAAAACATTTGTATTGTTTTGCTGTCCCTGTAGGGCAGGAATGATCTTTAAGTCGGAGTTTATTTTCTCATTCACTCACATTAAGGACTCTGACACCCATTAATCTGGAAACTGCTTGGGAAAGATCACTTGAGTTCAGCACAGAGACATTTTAAAGACAAATAGCCAAAGGACAGAGCAGACGGTCTTGCAGACATAATTAAGCTTTGCAGGTCTGAATCAAATTCTTCGTCTTCGCTACTCGACATTGATCCTTAATACTCAAACCACATGTTGCTCTGACTCTCTGAGACGTAGCGACGGACGAGAGCACAGAATGGCTTCATCTCGTCTTCGTCTTTGACGCTTTCAGATAGATAGAGCTTTTAAATATCGCTTGTATCCCCCCCAAAAAATGAAGTTCTTTCATTCACTTGGTTTAAGGTGAGCGGACAAGGTCTCGAAACTCCGAAGGCAGCAGCTGCTGCAGCCAGACTTCCACTAACTTGCGGCAATGATCCGGAGCTGCGGCTGATTTTAGGTCTGACGCCTATGAATAGATAATGGTTGGTTAAGTGTTTTAACAAGTCTTTCATCCTTGCATGGAGCCCAGTTTAAGGGCGCAGAGCGACACTTTACCAAAGGACGACAATTGTAATTTGCTCGGAAACACTGGCACACGTACTGGTTGCGCAGGGTCAAAATGCGAATGTCTGTGGAGAAGCTGAAGTTGAATGAGCTCCTGCTGATGCAGGTTTTAGCATCTTTATTTCATTTTGGACCAATAACAAGCACCCCCAACAGCATATTTTCCTCTGTTTACAGCCTCCTGCAGAACAAACACCTACCTGGCTGGCATTGTTGCCACTACCCTCCAGTGGGGTGAAGGGTGAATTCCAAAATCAGATAAAATGAGAGAGAGAGAGAGAAATATAACAGTTGGGTAGATTGAATCTTTACATGAATTAATTGACAAACTACAGACACATAAGGATTCATTTTGTATAAAGTGGAATTTTAATACAAATGTCATACAAGTACAATACAATGTGTTCTAGGAACAGTGTCAAACAGACAGATTTGTCGGGGTGAACGACATCAGTCGGCAAAAAATTGGATCAACCGCCGTAAAAAAGAAGCATAGAAAGCTTCTGTCCGCCCGCGATTACCCTACTTGCAGGTGTTTACAACAGGGAATTCCACACGACACCGGCTTGAACCTGGACTCAATAAACGACCCCCTCAAACTGACGTGCAGTAGGATTCCCCGACCCGCCGGACGACCGCCGCTCTCCACACAGAAGCCGCAGAGAAAGAGCCCGGCGCTAATGCAGGGCGCAGCAGCTGCTCCAATAAAGTGCAAGGGCGAGGTCAAAGGTCAGAGATCACAGGCCTCAACCTGCTGCCAAAGAGGGGGGTCGAGGGATGGACCCTTCTTAAAAAACGATGCGACCAAACTGTTCCTTGCCATTTATATCTGGCGTAGCTGCGGTGCCAGAGTACAAGTGGCCCTCGGCGGCACCATTGTGAGCTCTCATTTAGCGGCGTAGATTTACGACAATGGTTACACGTGTCGGGTTAAGAGTGGGTGACAGCGCCAACACTAAACATGACATTAGTCCCGAGGGCTGGTGGCTTGTTTGCCTTGGCCGCTTGCCCTCTGTGAAGAGGAGCGGCCCTGGAGATTATCATGATAGGAGCCGCGCAAAGTGTTGCGCAAAGTGCTGTTTTGACTTTGGAAATAATGAGCGGCAATTAAATGCATTAATTTGCAGTTGAAATGGCAGCAATAGATATTTTGGAAACTGTCAGGCCGACTGTTACCTGCAGCCGCACTCGGCAGTCAGACAGACAGACAGACAGACAGACAGACATTATTTCAATCATATATTTGCCTGTCTATTCACTTCAGTTGCAAAATGAATAGGCCACCGTCCTCTACCTGTTCAACCTACCCATTCAGAATGGTGTGATAGTGTGCTGTACTGCAGTCCCTCAGATCATTTATCCTCCACAGCCTTTGTTTGGATGCCACTGTCCCCCCCATTAGGTCCAATCCCTTCTCTGAGCTTTCATCCAGCCCACTGAACACTCAGGTCAGTGCAGCTCTTATTACAGCCAGTAAAGACAGTAGTGGTCAACCAAGGTGCCTTCAATGTTGTAATGAGGAAATAGGGGGGGGGGAATAACTCAGAGGCTAAGAAATAATTCAAGTGTTTGTAGGCATTTTCTCAGAGGATGAGGTGTTTGCAGCGGACATATTTTTATATATATATATATATAATACGGATTTAACAAATCAATCCTGTAGTCTGTTATGCTTAACCCAAACAGAACTTGCAGCTGGGGGGGAAACGAATAAAAAAATATAGAGAGAAATAACAGATAAAGAAGTGAGGTATTTTGTTTGTGGTGGCTGTTTATGATTTTGTTCTTTTCTTTCTATTTGTTGCTTGGATGGCACAGGCAGGTGGTGTTTAATTCTTGCTCGCTGACATCGATTCGAATTCTGTTTGCCTTCGTCTGGTCATCTACACACAGAAATTTGATGTTCTAACCCAAGTTGAATAGTTTCATACTGGCCAACATGCCTTAAGGTTGCTTAAAGTCAGCCTACCAGATACTCACTAGTTGTTATAATGAACTTTGTTTGCCCAATTATCCAAATAAAAAGATGAATTGATAATTGTTGGTTAAGTGTTAAGTCTTCCATGCATGGAGCAGACGGTAACTGTAGTTTGCTTGGAACTGCTGGTACAAATGGTTGAACATCAGTCTTTCTGAAGAATTTTTTTCAAGTTTTTTTTTTTTTTTTTTGGAACGTGTGTGTGTGTACTTTTATGGTTTTGAATAGAAATGAGGTACTTAATTAAGAACAGTAACTTTCATGATACACAACCAATGACTGACTGATGCCAATTGATTCACTGATGTCACACCTTTTCCTGTTCAGAGCGACTTTACAAAGTGGATTCTGCTAAAGGATTTTGCTATCGTGACCCTGCGAGTTAACTCAAATACCTTCAAATCCATTTCATTGTGAAACTATTCTACTTCAGACATTTCCCAGCAAAGTTTCACTCCAAACATGGATGGAATCAATTACCCATCTTCAAGGGTATAGCTCACAAACACAGAGGCCAATTACTCAATTATGGAAAATGGGGCATTTTTGTGTGATTTCTATGAACAGGAATCGGTGGGGGCAGCGGGGAGGGAGAAAGTGGGCGGGGCATGACGCTCTTTTTTTTTTGGGTTCGGCAGCGGCAGCACGTGTGGAGAGGAGTGGTCTGATTGTGGAAGAATGGAACCTGTGAGACCGAATGGGAGGGAAACGGGGCTCAGATTTCAGCCTGACGGGGGGCAAGGGGCCGGACTGATATTTGGGAATATACGAAGATTCATTGAAGGCAGCACCGACATAAAACTACAGCGGCTGGCCTGAAGTGGTCGGTGCTGAGTTGGTGCTGCAGGTCCGGGTCCTGCCACTGGATTTTGTGTTTTTTGGGGGGAGACAGAGGGGTTGAGTTTCGAATGGTTCGGCGTCTGTAACCGGTGGGACTCACACGGCAAAGTACTGAAAGAAAGCTCCGCTCCCTTCTTCCTTTTCTTCACCCCTGGCGGCTTTGCATGTCTAATATTTAGACATGTTCAGCTTCGTGGATTCCAGGACTGTACTGCTACTTGTAGCATCCCAAGTCTGTCTATTAGCCCTCGTGAGGTGTCAAGAGGACGACCGTAAGTGACAGCTGCTTCTTCTCCCTCTCTCCCTGTCTGAACTTTGATGCCACGCAGTCAAACTTTTCTTCTTTTTAATTTGTCAGAGTCAAAATTATGTCCATGCAAAAGAAAAGAAACGTTCCTGCTTTTGGTGCTGTTGTAACTTTTTTTTTTTTGCGCGCGCGCGTATTATTCGGGAGAATATTGAAAATCCTTCATTTGCGTTTTTGTTTTTTTTGTTTGTTTTTTTTAAAGAAAATGTGAAAGGGGATGTTTTGTCACGAAGCACGAAGAAAGTCGTTTGTGGTTTTATCTGCACATCGCGATGTGACGCGACACGCGCAGAGGTGTCGACGTGCGTAAAAGTGATGAAAAGTTTGGAGATGTGCGGCGACTTCAAAGGGGAGAAACGCAGAGTTTGGTGGACTTTTCTGTTTTTTTCTGCCCCTGCTTCGTTATAATAAATTATATTACAGTCTTTTAGGTACTTTGTGTGTTGCATTTGATTGTGTAGAGTGCAGGGTGGTGCAAAGTGAAGAGGCTCCGCTGACCTCCGAGCCTGACCCTCACCTCCATCGATCCGCTGCCCTGCCTTACGTTACTGGACACCTGTGGCCGCTTTAACGGCCCTCGTTTCACTTAATATAGAGGCGAAGGAGGGTGGGGTGGGCAAAAAGCGAAAGGTGGTCAGGCTCAAGGGCCTTTGGTGAAAAGTGTTCACATTCCATTGCTGTCAGAGGGCACCCGGGCAAATCCCGGCTTGTTGAGACAAAAAAAAAAGGTGCACTAATGACCAAAATTCTCATTTAAAAAAGGTGAGGAGGGGGCTCGAAGTGACAGCTTTCATATTCAACCCCCGCAAGACTTTTGGTGAGTCTGATGCACTGTGGCAGGCTTTAATGTCTGTGGAGGGAATATCCATCCTGCTTATTGATCGTGCTGTCCACAAGGGACACTGGAGGGAGAGTGAGAGTGCACCAGCAGGTTGGGGCCAGAAAAAAAAAAAAGTTCCATACAGTATTTCCATCTGCTTAAAAGATCACGGATGACAGACAGAGTATAGAGAGGCAAAGCCAGAGTGCAAAAGAGAGGTGATTGGAAAAGAAATAAGACCTGGAATTTTTTTTTTCTTTCTTCCTTTTTCTCGGTATTTGCAGAACTCAGAAAGTCAGAGTTGGCGAGCAGAGGAAAGGTGCATTTTCCACACAGATGACAGTGAAAAGAAACGTGGGTGAAAAATATGGCCGAGCAACTGAAGGTCTCGGGTTACTTCAAAATAGGCCCCGTAGGCCATAAAGCAAAGGCCATTTTTCTTAGTGTTTTTCAGGTAGACGCTGAGATGGTAAAGGTTTCTCACTGTCACCACTGCACAGTGGGCGTAAACGTCCCCCAGGCACCCAGAATGGACAATTTCTTTGATTCCCATTACTGGGGTCACTGCCCGAGCCTTCACGCAGGTGAGGCGGGCGGCCAACAGCTCGTCTGAAAGAAACAGAAGAGATGAAACCTCTCCGGTGTCCCCTCCGACACTCTGGGTTCACTCTCAAAATGTCTTTGTTCACTTCCACTCTCCTGGAAAACGGCGCGGCTGCCAACTTATGGGGGGAAAAGGAGGCGCACAAATTATCCCGAGCGACGAAAAGCCAGATTTCTGAGAGCACTCCCTCGACACAGAGGGCCTCCTTGTTTCCAGAATATTCCCTATCAGGAGAATCTCTCGTATGTGTCTCAGTGGAAGGACAGGTGCGGCCTTTTATTCTTATATTTTTTCCACGAGCGGAACGATCTGAAAAGCGCGAGGTGTCTGCATGAAAGCTGCCTGTTTTCTTTCATGTGTTTGCGTTGGCCTGGGACGCGGCTATAGCTTCCAGATGGAGGGGGGTTAAAATGCGGCCCCGTGTTTATACAAGGCAATAGTTTGTGAATTGCCCACTCTGTATCGCTCCAGAAAGACCTCATTCATTGGTGCCGAGGTCCCTCAGGTTGCCCTAGACTTAAGTAGAGCTCAAAGGTAAATATGGCTACTGTACTCGCTCCCGACGCTGCTCTCTCCCTCCGGCCAGTCTGCGCGCACCCTGGCCTCTTTGTTTTGGTGCGTCATTCATCCCTTCGGTTCGGGTTCAGCGGCTCCACTCGCTGCCTTTCCAACTATTTGCCCACCATGTTTAAAAGTCTGCTCCCCCCAAAGCCAGAGTGCGGGTAATCGTCAAGCGCATTGTTGCATTTTCCCCCCCGAGAGCTGCAATTTACGACAAGTACAGTACCTGTATTGAAGCGTCGCCCCGCCTCCGCAGCCCTCAGGTATGCACGCTTGGCCAAGCTGTGCTGTCAGGGAGGGGGGATGAAAAAAATCCAAACTTTTTTTTCTTCTTTTTTTTATCATGTGAATGCAAAGTCTGTCTGTCTCCGCTGCAGTAAATTAGGGAGTCTCCCGCAATGTAAACTTGCCCTATATTTAACTCTGGGAGGAATTTGGGCGCATGGGCTGCTGCCCCAGTGATGTTATTGGAGGTTTCCTGCAGGTGTTGCTCAGATCCAGCGGGATTGTGTGATTCAACACCGCCCCCCTGTGGTGATGAGAGGTTTTTTTTTTGTTTGTTTTGTGTTTTATTCAACGCATGGAGCCTCCACACTCATTGCGGATTAATGGATGTCGGAAGGTTTTGTTGTTTGTTTTTAGATTAGTGTTTGGACACTTCTGTGTGTTTTGTAGAGCAACAAATATATGGAGGGCTTCTGCTGATGTTGATTTTCACTGGTTGGAGGCAGATTCGTCCATTCGCTTTGTCGTCTTCAGTATGAACTGAGAGTTTGGAAACATTGTTTGTTCAGTTTGCAAGCCGTATTTCACTTATTTTTCTTCAAAAGTTGATAAATTCCTTACTTCATAGAAAATACTGTTGCCTCAACCGTCATTGAAAGTAATATTCTTCTGATAGCAAAAAGTAACAGCATCGACAACCCTTTTTCTTTTTTTTTTTTTTTTTTTACAAAAACCCAATTTAGATTGTTTCATCATTTAACAAGAAGCAACTGAAATTAATTGGTCTTATTTTGACTTTTTATTTGGGTACATTATTTTGAAATGCACAATATTTTGAAATGCACAATATTTTGAAATACAAGTTATCCAGTGTCTGTGTTTTCCACCTGAACAGTAGATGTGGGACGTGTGTTGCTGTTTGTGCCATACTTTAAAAAAAAAAAACAGAATCATTATTATTTTTTCAAGTTTTCCTAACAGGTGTGTAACCATCTTCTTTACCCCCACTGTCTTCCCCTCTGTGCGACCTGACGCACAGAGGATGTTTTTAGCTGCATGCAGGACGGACAGCGCCACAGCGACAAAGACGTGTGGAAACCGGAACCTTGTCGCATCTGTGTGTGCGACACCGGCTCCGTCCTGTGTGACGATATTGTCTGCGAGGAGCTAAAAGACTGCCCCAAACCCGAGATCCCATTCGGAGAGTGTTGCCCCATCTGTGCTGCTGACCAGTCTCCACCCATTGGTTGTAATTTATTTATCTCGCACCTCTCATAAATAAATTACCCCATTGCCACATCATGTTGCTTCGTTTGGGGAGGGAAGCGACGGTCCGGTATCGATCAAAGGTCGGCCGCGTGAAGTTTAATCGCTCGTTGGCTGGATGCGTTCATTAATTCCGCGCCGACCTCTGATTGCGATGCGGCCTTCCGTCCTCAAAGGAAACAAATGATAGGGACTTGAAAAGCGGCAGTGACACTTCAGAGCAGAGGCTACCGTTGATGTCCTCCTGTTTCCACCGCTGGCTCACCTTGGCCCCAGCTTGTTTGAATATTCTCTCCTTCCCAGAGTATCATGAAGACATGTGGGAGTCATTAAGGAAATACCTCAGCCGAGCAGACGCGGCCTCACATTTCTACCCCGTAGACTCTCCAAGAGCCGGGGGGGGGGGGGGGGGGGGGATGCGACGATCCATTGAGACTTTTTTGACTGGGACCTGACAAATCTCCCGCCCGCTAAACAAGAAGCAATCTGGCCAGATTTCAGAATCAAAGCGTTCTGAGAGTGGAAATCAGCAGTGTCACTGTTTGCTTTGCATGCCTCACAAACTGCTTCCATTCTGCACCATCGCTTCAAGACAAACAAAGCTCAGTACCCTTTAATACCTACTGAAGAGTCCAGGCTGTGTCATTAACAGTTAAGTTGGCATTCAAGAGTAAGATCAGGTCATTCCTAACATGTTTTCTGCAGCTATACAGCCGCAATGGCTGCCTCGTTTGAAAAAGAAATGTGTGCTAATGCTATCGCTAACCCTGAACAGGACAATGCTAGGCCTAGCGGGACAGATCCGCTTCATTCAGACTCGTCTATTGCTTTCGCTCCCTTGCGCTCCCGTATGGGTGCTTTGCTTTTTTGCTCCGAGCTCTGCCAACACTTCATCCATCCTGATGGGCTCTTTGGGAAGCTCCAAGCTTATTTGGTGGTGGTCCACTTTAATATAGCAAGACACAACCGGTCATAAGCGTGTGTAGACTCTTAGGGAAACTACTCA
This sequence comes from Nelusetta ayraudi, assembly GCF_046127955.1. Lineage (NCBI taxonomy): Eukaryota > Metazoa > Chordata > Actinopteri > Tetraodontiformes > Monacanthidae > Nelusetta > Nelusetta ayraudi. The sequence goes on along the minus strand of NW_027466067.1, from coordinate 9,510,114 downwards.
GGAACCCTGTTGAAGCGGCGCCATGTCTGCACCATTCCACTAACTGTGCTGTGTTTCTCCTCCTCCACCTGTGCTGCCGCAAAACAGGAGTCCCAGGAGCAAAGGTGAGAGCCTGCGGGATGTTAGCGTAGCACGCTATCTTGTCCGCGCGTGAATGTGTCTGAGTGTGGTCAGGTATTGTGCCTCTGTGTGCTGCTAAATGATTATTATACCCGCGTTGGTCCGAGAGGGCTGATATCAGCGCTGCAGCAGCTGCTCTTTATGGATTTAGGCCAGACGTTGATATGAAAGAGCCTTTTCCAGATGGATGATACTTATTTCCTCTGTGAGGCTGCGGGCTGTATTTACGATTCTCCTCGGCTAACTGCAGGAGATGCTTATTGTCGGCAGTGTCTCGCTGACCGGTTGAACATTAGGATTGAGATGCCAATGAATGTGTTTGCAGTCTAAATCCTAATTGGTGTTTTTTTTGGTTTTTCTTCTTCCTCTGTACCATCAGGGCCAGAAAGGTGAACCCGGAGACATTACCGATGTAAGTCCCACCGCATAGAACCCATCAGTGACATCAATTCAATTCAGTGGTATCCCATGTGATCTAGACAGCGATCCAAACGCTTGCAAACCCTCTTTTAGAGTCCACAAATTAATTTGTATATTTTTTTTGATTTTGCGAGAAATGTTTTTATGTGTTATTGAGATGTTTGTTGCCAGAAAGGAAGTTCTGCTGCTGCGTTAGAGCTGCACCTGGAAATGGTTTAGCCCGTCTGAGGAAATAAAAGTGCATGCCAGGAAAGGAAAATACCTTGTTTATAGTACTAGTTTTCTTAAAAAGCTTTGCCCGAAGAGATTAACAAGTAACAAGCCTGCTGTGATGGAAAAACAAAAAAAAAAAAGATACCCACACACACACACACACACACACACACACACACACACACACACACACACACACACACTTGCAGGGCAACCAAATCTGATTGTGTAGCTACATCTGGAAAATGAAAGCTGAATCTCAGGAATAGTGGGATTGCATGCTCCGACGTGCCCTCTATAATGCTATGTTGGCTTCAAAGATGAGAGATAATTGACATCTTTACCTATTTTTTTCCTTTTTTTTTTCTTGTACAGGTTGTAGGACCAAGAGGACCAGGTGGCCCGATGGTACGCCATTTGTTTTTTTATTTTTTTAAATGTTTTTTTTTTGCATTGAGACTTTTGGCTCAATTTCCTCCTCTTTCAAACAAACAAACTGTGCGCTTTTGTGAAAGGAGCTCCTTTTTGAGCGTCAAGGCCGTTCGTTGACCTGCCGGTCGCGGCCACAGGAAATGGAAACGTGATCTGACGTAGCGGTCGCACTTCAGGCTGCGCGGGCCGCAGCCCCTTTTTCTTCCGAGGCGGCTCCTGAACTTACTGACGCCTCCGCCGCCTCCTCCTTCTCACCAGGGCCCGCCAGGAGAGCAGGGATCACGTGGACCCAGAGGAGATAAAGGAGAGAAGGTCAGTTTGAAAAGTGAAATCCATCCTTTCTTTTGCCGCTGGAGGAGATTTTTTTTCGCTCAGACTTTGGGATGTGAGACGTACACGTCCATGATGAAAACTCCTGCACTTCTCCGGAATGTCATCAACGTGTCGTCCTTTAAAGATTGCGTTGCTGTATCATTGAGCAAGAAAATAAGGCCACACTGTTAGATTTTTTTTTCTTTCTTTTTTTTTTGGTTTCGTTTTGCTTTGCCCGTTAAAGCGGTTTTAGGTAATCTGAACATTCTTCACGCTGGGTCTCCTCGCAGGGTTGTTTGTCGCTACATGCACACAGGTATGCTAAGCAGCCTGATTCACCCTGATAAATCATCAGCACGCTTTAAAGTCTCTCCGAGGTGGGGGAAAAAAACAACATTTCCGTTTAAATTGCGGAGACGTGTCGTCTTTTTCCTTCAGAAGTTTTGCTGTCGTCACTGGCTTTCGAGGATTCTTCACCATTAAATGGCTCATTGCCTGCCGTCAGGTGTAGTGGAGCTTCTTCTGTTGACGGCCAAAATGCTTTGTGAGGGCTTCTGTCAGCAGCGTCAGGCAGGCAAAACTAAAATGCCGCATCGGCCGCAGCCGTCTAATGGTTTCTCTGAAGTACGGCTGAAGTACAAAGGCCAGGAGTCAGACTGATTGTTTGTTGAACACCTTCCTGTTTGATTGGCTGTGTTGAGGTTTTTTTCAGAGGGGGCATAAACATTCATTTTGTTTTTCAGTTCTTTTTTTAGGCTATTTTAAGGCTTTTCAGTTGTGCTTTCCTTACCAAATGGGTTTGAAAAAATATTTCAGTTAAAAGTTTTGCATCTTTAAACCACATACAGTCTCATCCATGTATTTCATTCCAGCTCTTCTTGACCAGAATTGCGTATTGTGTGCAACTTTCAAACGAGTGGATATTGTTTTCAGGGAAGCTCTGGGCCCCGCGGAAGAGATGGTGAGCCTGGCACCCCAGGAAACCCCGGCCCCCCTGGACCTCCAGGACCTAATGGACCCCCTGGACTTGGCGGAGTGAGTATCCAACCGACGTGGAGGCGGCTAGAACTGAGGAGCGAGCTGACAGGTCGAGCCCTGAAGCCCGACTGGAAGTGGGGATGGGGGGAGACAAAAGACGTGGGAGGCAGCGGCAGGAGGAGGTGGAGAGACAACAGCGGGGCAACTCCGGTAGAGTCAGCAAATAGGCCGCATGCCTCTCATTCTTTGCAGGAAGGAAGGCAGGGAGGGGGCCGATAGTGGCAGAGGGGATGGAGGGGATGGAGGGGATGGAGGTAGTGTGATGGGCTCAGGGAGAGCCGGGAGTTTTCCCTCAGGAGCTGGAACAAGGAGGCTCATTGTGAGAATGAGAGGGATGGCGGCTCTGTCAGCATCGGGACTCTGCTGCTGAACTCTCCTCCAATGAAATCGCATCCCTCAAACTCTGATGATCTGATAAGGACGTCACAAAGCATCGTTGAACTTCATTTTTAGACCAGAGCGAAATTCGAGCCGCTCAGCTCCCACATTCATTCCATCTGACATCTCATCTCGGGTTTAGTTTGACTGAAAAATTCCAACCGTGCAAGAAGACAAAGCTAACTTGAGAAAAAGTGATTTGTGAATTATGTTTGTCTCATGCTATCAAGCCAATAATGAATTTGAACGCTGCCGTCTTCCTTTGCCCAGAACTTTGCTGCTCAGATGGCCGGTGGTTTCGACGAGAAGGCTGGCGGCGCACAGATGGGTGTGATGCAAGGACCAATGGTGAGTCAGATACGATATGACCCACTTCAGGTTTTTTTTTTTTTCTATAATAAGTTATTCTGCTCAGTTTCCACTCTGTGGGCACAGGTCAAACTCAAATATTGATCCTTCCCTCACAAGCTTCTCACCTGAAACCTCAAATCATTACAAACTGCAGGAGTGATTTTTATGAGGAGTGTTTTTTTTTCTAATCTTAGCAATTTGACCGTAATGAAGGGATTTCAACAGCCTCCCATCACCATAAAACTAAAACTAGCTAAACAAGAGTAAGTCTGTAGTTTCAAAACCTTGAAAATTGTCCTTTTAAAAATCCTTTTTCAGGTTCACCGATTAGTTTAGTGACACCTGCTGGTGGCACAGGATATCCAGCTGCCCTTTAATGGGACAGTTTTGGTTGGCCCTCAGTAGAAAACACATCCAGTCTATACAGACAGTAGTTCTACATCAGGCCACTTAGGGCAGTGTGACGATGTAACAGGCTTCAAGTCAATAATTTGACAAAAAAAATAAAATAATAATGACTTTTATTGGCCCTGCGATGAACTGGCGACTTGCCCAGGGTGTCCCCTGCCTTCGCCCTAAGACAGCTGGGATAGGCTCCAGCAGACCCCCGTGACCCTGAGCTTGGGACTAAGCGGGTATGGAAAATGAATGAATGAATGAATGACTTTTATTTTTATTATTATTTTTACGCGTTTCTTCAAAATAAAAAAGAGGTCTAAATGATTTTCATATTCCATATAAGCTATTTTCTATCATTAAAAGCGGAGGAAACGGACGTCACACATTCATGACCACAGTCCCTGTGATCTGCAGCTCGCCTCTCCGTTCCAAACTCTTTCAGGCGTTCAAAGCAAAAGTAAACGCTTTCAAAGTGAGCAGCCTCTGGATGGAGGACAGAGCTCGCTGGGCTCCCATGTTAAAATAAACACCGCGCGCGTGCGGAGCGCACAGGGGCAATTTAATCAATTGAGGAAGCAGCCAGCAAGAAAGTGGCCGCTGCAGTTAGTGCGTACTCGCAGGAGCATAATGGGAGCTATTTTGGTGCGGAGAGCCTGAGGAGGAGCCGGTGGCTGCTGGTGGGGGAGCCGATCAGATGGGCACCACCAGCAGCCAGTCAGTGTGGCGGCTTCCCTTCCACACGTCACACAGCTCGGCCCCACATTCACTTTGAAGATGTGAAAGAGAGTCTTGTCAAACTCCACCGTGTCAGAAATATGCAGCCTTTGCTGTAAATATATGCAAACACACAAGCGCACACACAGTCCTATATACCTCAAGCACACCTCCAGCAGCCCTGGAGATACAGAGGCCCCTTTCACATGTTTCCTCAGGCTGTGGAAAACGCTTCCCTCCGCCTCTGAAAGACCACTTTGATTCGCTCGCGAGGAGCCCCGCCGCTGCGCTTTCTCTTCAGCCAGCGTCCACTGTTTGTTTTATTTTATGAAAAGCACAAATATTAAATGAACAATATGAAGTGGAGCCAACCGACCCAATCCACGCCGAGGCGCACGCCGAGTACGACCAGCCGCGGTTTGCGTCCGTCCGTGTCGAACTCTGAGCGAGAAGTGGAGGCGCAGCAAGAGGCACAAGGCGTCTGAGATCCGGCTCATCACCTCCGCAGAATGTGATTTTTTTTTTTTTTTTTTTCCTCCTCTGGGCCAGTGAGGCGTGAAGTGGAGGCAGAAATTACCCTGGCGTGTGACCTGGAGCGAGGCTTCTCGCTGAGCAGATTAGCATTCAGTCAGGGAGACTTTTTACCGCAAACTTTCAGGGGAGGATTTATTTCCTTACAAAAAAAAATTAATTAATTAATTAAAAATAACAGTTGAACGTTCAGCACCTTGTTTTTCACCCAGTGTCGAGACGCAAAGAGGGAAAAAAAATCAAGTAGAGTTCAAAAATAAAAGCATGAGAGCAGAGCAGAACCGCTCATGACCTTTGAACCGCAGAGTGTGTGTGTGTGTGTGTGTGTGTGTGTGTGTGTGTGTGTGTGTGTGTGTGTGTGTGTGTGTGTGTGTGTGTGTATGTGTATGTGTATGTATGTGTATGTGTATGTGTATGTGTATGTGTGTGTGTGTGTGTGTGTGTATGTGTGTGTGTGTGTGTGTGTGGAGGGAGGGTAATGAGGGGGCGAGGTGGAGCTCTCGGGGATGAAAACAGAAGCCCAGAGAGCAACAGAAAGTCTAAACGCCACTCAGGAATTTTAAACGACTTATGGATTTGACAGGTAGCCCCGGGGCGAAAAGTCAGCGAAAGTTATTTTTATTGTGCCGACAGAAATCAAAAGGGAAAAAAAAAAAATCATAAAAACGCTTCTCCTTTCCTTTACATCCACTTTCAGCACTGTCCGATTGCATTCTGAGAATCTAATAGCCGACTGTTTTTTGTTATGTTTATTGGTAAAGAGAAAGCGACTCATCTTCAGTCGACTCACTGCCTGCGTCTCTCTTTCAGGGCCCCATGGGACCCAGAGGACCACCCGGCCCCTCCGGATCTCCTGTAAGTACCCCCCTGGCGAGTCCCAGACAGCAAATTAGCTTAGCACCGCCGCACCTGCGGACGACATCCTGCGCGACGGGGAGACGGACGACGCGCTCCGCTTCAAATCTCATAATTGCACCGCGCTGCAGTCTGAGTCCTCCGGAGTGGCTTCGGCCACATCAAGGGCCACTTAGCGGGCGCCGACGCCAGCCAAGAGCTCGAGGCTTCATTACTGCTGTCTGCCGCTCCGCGCTTCACGCGGAGACAATGCTGCCGCAGCTGCACGCGCACGTCTTCCCTGACACGCAAACACCTGTCAGAGTACCGCGCGCAAAGCCTCCAACGACATGGATCTTTGTTTTTCCACGAACCGAGCTGCACCTGAAGCCCCCTCCGCCCGTCCTCGCAGCCTCTGTAAAGCTGCACAGTGGCAGGCCGTGGAGGCGGACTTGCCCCGACCTGATTGGTTTTTACTCTCCACGACCTGAGGGATCCGTTTATTCCCCCTTCCGACACCTTTAGCTGCCCTTAGATCCAAGCCGAGGGATATTAAAGGGGAGTGTTTACACAGGCAGGGTGATATGATTTGACTTAATGCGGCCACACTTTTGGGTCATATCTACTTCAGTTTACGTTTAAAGCAGTGCATCAGGTGACGCTCAAGACGAAACCCTGTTTCTTTAGCAACCAACAACAATAAACATATTAAAACTTGTCAACACTTACTGACAAGTTTTTCATGTGTATTTTAGTTTCAATGTTTTTCACTCAAGCTCATAATAATCATAATCATAATCGTGATCATAATGTGTCTGCTTGTGGATTTCAGGGTCCACAAGGTTTTCAGGGAAGCCCAGGAGAGGCTGGAGAGCCTGGACAATCTGTGAGTATCTGACAACATCTGGGAAGATCTGCAGTGTAATATTGTGAACTCTGTCAAATCTGTTTTCAATCCATTTACTTTTTCAAACTTTAGTTTTTCGTCACAAACGCCTGCATCCACATCTGTTGAGACAGTTCTTTAATGAACAGATTTGAGGCTATATCTGATGGTGACCACCTCAGAGTGATCGTGACCGATTGTGTTGCAGAATTGCAAGTCCCTGCCATTCTATTTTCTTCCCACCATCTTACTCACTGCTTGCACTGTCTGCTGTCTCACTTCCCCTATTTGAGTGGGTCCTTAACCTACTGTAAGGTTTTTTTTCCCCTTGTTGCTACCCAGTTTTCCGGCACTCTTCACCCTGACTTACTCCCACTTTTCTTTCCAACCTAACTTTCCCTCTGTTCGCTTCTCCTCCTCCATCCCTTCCTTCCTTCCTTCCTTCTTTCCTCCCTTCCTGCTCCCTCAGCAGGTAGACGATGCAGGGTCTCCGCTCCGCTGTGTTAATCTGCTCCCGCGGGGTTCAGATGTGCAGCCCTGGGCTGACCTCTCCTTTAAAAGAACGTCATTATGTTTGATTAAAGTCAGGATTCCTACCTGGAAATAGTGCCGACAGTTTAAGGCTGTAAATTGTTTTAATCTCTGAAATCGCCGTGAGTGAAGCGCTGCGTTCTGCCAGGGCACAAAATTACCGACAAGTGGCCCTTAATTAGCCAGCAGAAAGGAGGATTATTTCAAGTAACATCATATAACCTTTCTATGACCTTGTTTTAAAACAGAGCTTTATGTGGCAGGGCGTTTTTTTTTTTTTTCTTCATATTTTCCTCTGCCGGCTGGGTCAAAGCAGACTTCATAGAAACAGGAGAATAAAACAATTATGAAATTATGAAAACCTAAGAAGCCTCATCAAAAAATATAAAAAGCTCTGAAATGCAGTCAACAATGGAAAAGTAATAATCCTTGTTTTAAGGATTTTATACAAAACCGCTCTTCTCCGTGGAAGGTGGATTATTTAGAATTGCAGCTCTTGTAATGGCAGCAAATGTATTTTAAACAAAGCCCTCCTGTTATTTAACTACAGCTGCACTAAAATGAATGTGAACTCTATGAGAATATTAAGGGCTGAGATTAAATCTAAAATGTGTGATGTGGTTTTCTGCTGCTCCTGGTTGAATGTTTCCCTCACCTCTTGCTTCTTACCTCTCTGCTAATAGGGCCCCATGGGACCTCGTGGCCCCTCTGGATCTTCTGGAAAACCCGGAGATGATGTAAGTGTTTGAGTGGGATCACACTCTAGCCTGCTCATATGTTTCTGACCAGCACTTTACGTTACAGTCTGTCCTCAAGAGGATTCATATGGAGTCGTAGAGTGTAATATCAGCCTGATGATCAACATATTGTCAGATTTTGAAAGCTCCAACTTTATTGGACATTTATTATGTTACGGTACTAATTACTTAATAATTTAAGGCAATAATTCTGACAGAAACATAAAAATCACGTGATACCACCAAAGCAAAACACGTATGACGTCCTTTGTTTTCCTTCTTTACATCAACTTGTTCCTTCCAGACGGAGCGGCTCATTGATTAATGCAATTCGCACTGTGAGCCACATGATGGCAGCAGAGGCGACGCATCACCGAGCCCTCGCTATTAACTTTTTTCTTGGGAAATGATTGCTTACGTGCAAGGTCATGAACTGAACATGGTCTTTTTTTTTCCTTTTCAGGGTGAAGCTGGAAAACCTGGCAAATCAGGCGAGCGCGGACCCTCCGGACCTCAGGTCAGACCTTTACTCTGTTTATTTTAGAGCTATTCAAGATGGAAAAGGAGAATGTGTCCCTGTGAATGACCATTAAATGTGGTTCATCTTGTGTGTGTGGTTTTTAAAAAAAATTATATTCATATAAATGTGCATTTCTAGAAAGAAAAAAAAAAATTCAAAACCATGACATTTTCACATTGCATCATAGGGAGCTCGTGGATTCCCAGGAACTCCTGGCCTGCCCGGCATCAAAGGACACAGAGTGAGTGTCTACATTTTTGACTTCAACTTCATTCCTCTGTTATTAAACCAGCTTTACTTATCACAGTCTTTGCTTTATGAAATTATGTAATAAATGTCCTAATTCTTTGCTCTCCTCACTCTCTCTCTCTCTCTCTGCAGGGTTATCCAGGTCTTGATGGTACAAAGGGAGAGACCGGAGCTGTTGGGTCCAAGGTCTGCTTTTATTGTTGCTCTGTTTTTGTTCCATCAGTAAAAATATTATCCAATATTGTTGGTGGGTTATATGTGGTGAACCCAATAAAAAGGAAGCTCATCTTGGTGAATTGCCCTTTCTTTAGGGGGAGTCTGGTGCTCCCGGAGAGGCTGGCGCTCCTGGACCAATGGTGCGTATCTGTGCACTTACCCCTTCTGCAACATTTGAAATATAACAGATGCAGTCCAGCCTCACAAGTGACAAAAGCGTAGTGATAGTGAAGGTGTCTTTCCCTCTTCCTCTCAGGGCCCTCGTGGTTTGCCTGGCGAGAGAGGCCGTTCTGGACCCAGCGGTGCCGCGGTGAGTCGCATCAGTTGTTGTTGTTGTTTGTTCAAGGGGTTTTTAAAGGCCCGCGGTGAAATATTTCAAATAGATTGACTACAATGAAAAGGAATAAAAACATGCATAGGTGCGCTTTCAGTTAGAAACGGCAAATATCTGTGTTTTCAATTGCAAAATGCTGCATGTAAATGCAGGAGGTGAACCTGCTCAGGGTTTGGTGACTTCACGCCCACCTGCTAGAGATCAAATGGGATTGCTTGCAGCAATCCTGACCGTTTGATGATACTGAATCTCACACACACTGCCAGGCCTTAAAGGATTAGAGGAGATATTTTACCATTATTTCTTTTGACAAAATCAAGTAAGGTTTATTCATTCTTCTCAGGGTGCTCGTGGAAACGATGGTTTGCCCGGTCCTGCCGGTCCTCCTGTGAGTATACCGAGTCTTCCTTGTCAACATTCATTCAGTCATATTGAGTTTTCTTTATTTCACTTCGAGCTCGCTACACAATAAAAATCCCAGGTCCACCTCCTCCTGGCGCATAAAACTGTCAGCAGCATGACGGTGGCCTCCACACCTGCACCTGTGAGTGATTTGCTGCTGAACTGACAGCCTGTCTTCTCCTCTGCAGGGCCCCCTCGGCCCCTCAGGAGCTCCAGGCTTCCCTGGCTCTCCCGGTGCTAAGGTAAATTCACATTCTTACCGCAATCCCTCTTTGCCTCCACCTTTGTCTGCTCCGAGGCGCAGAAATCGAGAGAAGATCTTTGTCTTCAGCTGTGTCTGTCTGTATGTGTGTCTGTGGTGGCAGGTACAATAACACAGCGTTAGTGCTTTTTTTGTTGTGTTAAGACTTTTCCTGAATCATAAGATGTTGTTAATATGTGGGTAAAGGTGGCACGCAGCTTAGCGAGGATTCAGCGGGGATCAGTGGGAATGTTTTGGTGAAATCAGAGAAGACGGCCCTGTGTTGAAAAGCCCTCTTAGCCTCCGTCTGTGTGGAGAGTGAGGCGGGAGAGGGTCAAGCTCACTTTTTGCCTCACTCTTCTTTGGGTCTGATTTATTCCTTCTGCTGCAGACAGGCTCGGCTCTGTGCCCCCAGGGCCCCCTGCTGGTGACTCACTGTCCTCTTTGAGCCCCTCGTTGGGTTTGAAGATCTTTATGTATCTCGACAGAATCCACGCGGTTGAGGTAAACTTGACAAGTTTGTGGTCAAGTTTGTGTTTATGAATCGGCTTCTATGCATCAAACTGTAGCCTTTTTAAGTGACTCAGTAATATAACATGAAGGAGTCCCAATGAGGGCTGTTAAAATCTCCTCTTCCAATATGGAGCTGCTCCTCCAGGAGTCGGTCTGAAGCACAAAACAGATTGTTTTTCATCTTTTCTTCTCTTGAACCTGAGAAAAGTTTAATGAGTGATAGAATAAAAACCCGATAAACAGAATCAGCATGGCTTCTCAGCTTAGAGGTTGGACACAGAGACAGAAGAATACATTTGTATTAAGAAACCAGCTTGCTAGTTAGTCTCAGGGGGGAAGAAATTATTGTAATTTTACAATGTTAGGGACAAAATTAAGAGAGTGAGCAAAGGAATTTCCCACTGTCATGAATCACTGCCTTGGCGTCCATAGGGACTGAAGTATAGTTGCCGAAGGTTTGTTTGTTTCGTCCAACCAGTTGGTCCACCTTTGATTAAAATCCACTATTATCAGGAGTACAATGTACACTTAAGTTTTGTTTTTTTGTTTTTTTATTAAGTAACACTGACTATGGAAGCAGCAAGAAGGTTGGCGTCTTTCTGTGATTCTATGATCTTTCTGGGTGTGGGTTTGCATGTTCTCCCTGCTTCTGCGTGGGTTCTCTCCGGGTTCTCCAGCTTCCTCCCACAGTCCAAAAACATGCGTGTGAGGTGAATTAGAAACTCTGTAGGTGTGTGTGTGTGTGTGTGTGTGAGTTTGAATGGTTGTTTGTCTCTATGTGGCTCTGTGATGAACTGGCGACTTGTCCAGGGTGTCCTTCGCCTTATGACAGCTGGGAGAGGCTCCAGGTGACCTCCGCAACCCTGAGTGGGTATTGAGGATGGATGGATGGATGGATGGATGATTATGTAAGATAATCTATGTGGGACCAAAAAAGAGCCAGATTGTTGTCTCTTTACATTGTTCTCTCTCTCTCTCTCTCTCTCTCTCTCTCTCTCTCTCTCTCTCTCTCCCTCTCTCTTCTGTTGAGTTGAAAAGACAGGCACTAAATTGTTATGATTTAATATTAATGTCTGTTTTGCTAGTGTCAGTTTACAGGTATTCAGTCTACATTTACACTTTCAAATATTTCTGGTTAAGCATGGACTTCTCTTTTTCAAGCGGCAATGTTTTCCCCCTCTTGTTCAATAATGTGTTGTTTGCTGAACAGTAGGGGGCAATCATGTCCTAATAATGCAAATTGAGACCTGCCCTTCCACATAGGAGATCTACAAATCTCCTATTAAAAATATTGAAACTTCTGAATTGTTTCTGTTTCTGTGTTTCTGGTGCTGTGGTGGGTCTTGTAAATTTATATAATTTAAAAATGTGTATCATTTAATAATACTGGCAGTTGCACTTTTTCGCATTTCAGATTTCAGATGAACGGGGTTATGTTGATATACTTCGAACCATGTGTGCCTTGTATGTGGCGTTTGGTTTTAATTAAAATGCAAATAATTGACTAGAGGGGAATCTCTCCACCTGCGGGTAGTGTTGGTTTTATCATTAATCTTGTTTGTAGTGTTGGTAAACTATTTTGTTCCATGTCTGGCTGAAACTACGCCATATTTTTTATCAAATGTATCTGAGAAGTCGAAACTTGTCCTCAATGTGGTTGTTTGGATTCAGAGGTGGCTATGGATCTCAAAGCCAAAAGATTTTCAGGCGCAATAAAACTGCATTCTAATTATTGACCACCAGGGGGTGTCTGGAGTCAAATACGTCGCAACGTTCAGAATTCATATTATTCCCCGCTGCGGAGGACTTTCTTATGACGCTGAATGGTTCCCTTTATTATGGGTATTCTGACAGTAACAACAGGTAACCGCCACTACTGTCCTGCCCATGCCACCAAAGTATCCTGTTAGGTTGAGCTGTCCCTGTATCTCACAGTTAATGTCATGACATTGAAGTGGTTCACCTCTAAGGTACCCGTGAAGCATTATGGACAAAGGCATTGTGGGTAATTTAATTACATTACTGACACATATGGGCATCCTTGAAAACCTGCTTGTCTGTCCTTGGATCCTGGAAGGTCTTGAATCCTAAAAGTCCTGCGGTAACATACGATTCTCCTCCACCATGGATATATATATATATGTATATATACAGTATAAACCTGTGTGTGTTACTTCACTTCTTTTCCCTCCTCCAATACCTCCTCTATTTGAGAAACACTCAGTGACTGCTTTGTCCGATCAAGGCTACTGATGCTGAGACCTGAAGGTGTTTTAAAAAAAGTACATGTTGTTTTATTTGTAATGAAGTGATGGCTTAATATTCTGAATATATTGCATTATTTCATTCATCTTGATGTAAACTAGGGAGAAGCTGGCCCCACTGGCGCTCGTGGACCCGAAGGAGCTCAGGGACCCCGTGGAGAGTCTGGTACCCCTGGATCATCTGGACCCTCTGGAGCTTCTGTAAGTGACAAAACCTATGGATTTAAAGAGGGGAAGGGGGGGCAATACTGTTGTCAATTCCAACAGATTGCAATTGCGTTATATTAAGATTGGAATATTGAACAATAACTGATGACTTTACACAGACTGTGTCTTTGTTTCCGTGCAGGGAAACCCCGGTACGGATGGTATCCCTGGAGCTAAAGGATCAGCTGTAAGTATCTAATCATCAGTCACATGCATACGGAGACACCATAGGACTCACTATGATGCACTGCAACAAGGCATGCTCACACTTAACTCTTGTAACCACACTATTAACCTTTTGAACCAACCTCACAAAATATCAAAAAGCTTGATAGGCAGGAGGCTGCAGTTCCACCAAGCAATGCAGGAGATCCACAGACTTTATAGCAGTTCACCAACAATATTAAAGTCACAGTGATGGGAACAAAAATCTGTCGTGAACTATTGTGATGGACGATTGAACTCTCGCCATAGGGTGCTCCTGGTATTGCTGGTGCTCCTGGTTTCCCTGGACCTCGTGGACCTCCTGGGCCTCAAGGAGCTACTGGACCTCTCGGCCCCAAAGGAACATCTGTATGTCATCACTGGATGATTTTTTTATTTCAACGACAGAATGATGCAGCAGATCTGGCAGCTGCCGCCGTCTTCCCTTCTAACTCGCTTGCCTCTCACTCTCTCACTGCGCGTGTGTTCAGGGAGACCCCGGTATCCCAGGGTTCAAAGGAGAAGCCGGACCTAAAGGAGAATTTGTAAGTTTTTTGTCCCTTAATCTTCCCACTGTATGCAGTCACCCTGTGGAGTGTTCCACAGTTGGATCAGTTATGCTGCTGATGCTGGTGCTGATGTTTCCCCTGCACTCTGAGGAGTAACTGTCGGCCATTGGATGTGTTTTCCAGGGACCTCCTGGCCTTCAGGGACCTAATGGCCCGCAGGGAGAAGAGGGAAAGAGAGGACCCAGGGGTGAGCCCGGTGGTGCTGGACCACTTGGACCTCATGGAGAGAGAGTAAGCCAAATTCATTGAATGACAAACGTCATTTTATAAAGGGGATATTAGAGTTGCGGATCAATGAATGTCTGATTTTTGTTTTGTCCGGTTTTTGTCGTGGCTGCTGAAGTTTTGCTCAGAAAAATCTGTACCTGAGCTTCTCAATTGCTGCTACTCAATGGATTTCTCATGTTTGAACAGTGTACATTTGGATATATTATTGCTAAGGTCTATTGTGCATTTTGTTCGTGCTGCTTTTGATCAAAGTCGCTCTTAAAGCTGTATTTTCATTTCATTATTTGACACCTTAATTCAGCGAGGCTGTTTTACAACTCTGACTCACCTCGTTCATTCCCTAGGGATCCCCTGGAAACCGTGGCTTCCCCGGCCAGGACGGTCTACCCGGTCCTAAGGTGAGTGCCTGTGAAATACACTCACTGACTCGCTCAATACCTAATGAAGCGGCTATTGCGTGTGAGAAAACTGGAATTTTTTTTCCCCCCTCATTTTGCGTGTCTTCCCCGTGAACCCGAGAGAAAGTCCCAGTAGATCAGCAGTTTGTGAACTACCCCCAACCCAACAACCATGACGCGTCCCATTTTACTTTAATCCCCTTGCTTCCCCATTCTGATGCTTGCTTTGAACTAAATGCATTTGACTTGTTGCTTTGGGATTAGCTTATTAGCCGTTAGCTATTAGCTATTTGTGTTAAGCAATTGAACATTATGCCTGGTGATCTGTTCTCGGACAGAAAGAGGCAACTGTGATGTTAATGGGTGATGAAGATGCGAGAGAGCGAAGGGAATGAATAAATCCGTGCAACAGATGTGGAATATTGTTATGCGGCAGGGGGGGGGGGAATGCGAAATTGACAATTAACCTGTTCCATCTGCTGCGTATTGCATTTTGCAAATTGCTAACATTTTTGAATTACCACGTACCGCAGGGCTGCTCACAAATCACATTGCCTCCCAATCAATTTCATTCATTTCGACTTGGTAACCTTTAAATCTGTTCAGCGAAGATTAGCGCGGAAAGTCGCTATTTTTCCGACTCTTCATTGCGGCTTTCCACCGAGAAAGTCAGAAAGCACAATGTGATTAAAGGCAACGTTTAGGTCATCTTTTATTTATTACATATTTGATTGTTCAAAGCCACATCAAAAACTTTCGGGGGCTCTTTTTTGTTCCAGGTTTTTTCAGCATTTTTTTCAACATGTTCAATTTGCTTTGATCCATGAACGCTATAGTAACCAGAAACAATGAAAGACGAGTGAACAGTTTTTCAAAGAGCGAATGAAATTGAGAGGATGAAAGAAAAACAAAGGATGATAAATAATAATTTAGTAATAAAACTGTTAATTAGTGTTATGTTTCTCCGGGTACTTAATTAGTCCAGGGTTTCTTTTAGTTGCATTTTATCAGCATAATTGCTGAATGTAGTAATAAATATTCAAATTGTTATCATTTTAATATTCTGTATTTCAATATTAAATCATGTTGTCGTTTCGGTCGACATGCAACTCCGCAAGCTAGCCACAAGATGGCATTGCAGTCCAGAACGGCACTGCCAGAGTGACCTACATGCCTTACCTTAATTTTGCGAGGCCATCTTGTCATTAAGCTCCAAATGATTCCATCAGAATTTAATCTTCTCATCTCCTGCAGGTCAATAAAACTTCTCCAGTCTGTCCCGGGGGGGGGCAGTATTTTCTCTCAGGATTAAGAACATAACATCTCTGTAATCTGGTCATTCACTGTGTTTTCTTTATTCTCCGCCTTGCAGGGTGCCCCCGGTGAGCGTGGACCTAGCGGTGCCAGCGGTCCCAAGGGAGCCAATGGTGACCCAGGGCGTCCTGGAGAGCCTGGTCTTCCTGGTGCCAGAGTAAGTTCATCACCGCTTTCCATTCATAATGAACCATTAGCAAGACTGTAGACTGTAGAAAGGCTAGAGCACCCGCAACAAATCGCACAATCAAAAAGATGCCAGATCAGATCGGGACCATCCATCCGTGACGAAGGGCAAAGTGGTTTTTCATAATGGGTTGAAGGGTGGTGCAGTCACCACCCTTCAACCCATTCAACCTACTCTTAATGTGTTGCAGACATGCAACGCTAAGTGATGAATAAATCCCGGAACAAATTCATTTTTTTCACATGCGTGCACTTCCAGTACGGCAGCAGTTAGCCAAGCGTAGCATTGTACATAAAGATGTTGCAATTAGCATGTCTGCCAGTTATCAGTGAAGAGTGGGCATCCGAAGAATAATGATGAGCGATGGCCTTGACACTGGCGGACGACTTCAACAAACAGTGATAGACACTCTCCAAAGATTGGAGGCAATGAAAGGAAAACGCGAATCATCACAGCGTCCAGTCAAAGGCTGAAGACGGACAGAAAGCAGTTCTTCCATCAGCTGTTGATTGTGATGTCAATGTCGAATATAAATCTGACTATACTGCCCAGAAAATACAGGTTCAGTCACATCATGAGACGCAAGACGGTGTTGGGTGGTTTGTTTCTTTGCGTTTGGATGTATTAAGATTTGTTTTGTCAGAATTCAGAATCATTTTTTTACACAGTCCTCCACCGTCCAAGGCCTCTAACAGTGTCCATAGCACTTGCACTGAACAGTGATCCACAGCCATATCAGCGTCTAGTTTAATATTATAGCTTAATGTGCAATATAGCAAAGGTGCCACGAGTAATTCTACTAATATGGGGCTAAGGTTTCTACCAATATGAAAGTAAAGGAATCAAAATGACACCATTGATTAAAGATTATTCATTTATTTATTTATTTAGTCTGAGCTGGTCAATTTTATCCTCATTTGATCACAAGTTTATTTTTGAAATGTATTTTTAACTGGGGATAAGACATCTGTCCAGGTCCCAAATGACTTGAGCGTCAGACTGAAAGCGTTCACACTGTCTTCGTTGATTAACTCTTAGAGTCTTTTGTTCAGACAATATAGAAAATGTAGGAAAGATGTCAAAAGCAGGTGAAACGTCTTTGCTACATTTCCTATATTGTCTGAACAAAAGAATATGAGAGTTAATATGACTTCAGCATCGTTTTGGGCTCCAGTTGCTTGAGCCACTGCTTGATGCAGGCGGTACTCATCCAGAGGTGTAGATCCAGGGGTCGGCCTGCTGCACGTGTGTCCACACAGTGTCATGTGATGACTGGTTTGCCTGTCGCTCTCCTCCACAGGGCCTGACTGGACGCCCCGGTGATGCCGGGCCTCAAGGAAAAGTTGGACCTTCCGTAAGTTCGGCGATGACGTGCATCTCTTTGTATCTATTATCAACCTTCACATTATCTCAGCATGACGATATTTCCATTGTTTGTGTGTTTTGATATTGAATGAGCAGTATGGGACGTATCATTTGACTAAATGGTGCTCTTACCGCAGCGTGACGCATAAATGCTTTCATCAAATCAAATTGAGGGAGGTTTCTCCCCCCCCGATGACCATTATGCACCGCAATTCTGTTTCTACCCATCACACCAAATAGAAATAATAAGCACACATTTTAGTTAAAACACATTGGTCAGATTTCTGGATCGCAAATGGGTTTTTCAGTGTTTCTCACCCCTGTTGAGATGTGCCTGGAAAAATATTGATTCCTCATTGAATTATTATTATTATTATTATTATTATTATTATTATTATTATTATTATTATTATTATTATTATTGTTGTTGTTGTTTGCTTTCTACTCTTTTTTGGGGGGGGGCTTTTTTGTGTTGGTTCCATTTTTTTGTTCTCTCCTGATACAGTGCCAAGATTTCATTCATTGATTATTTCTTTGCTTCCTTGTCTGGAAGTTCACCCCTGATTGGAGGAGCAATAATTTGCCTCATTTTGACATATTTTGGTAGTTCATACGAAACCCACTTAGTACCAAAGGGCTGAACTGTTTGTCTCTCTTTGGAACAGGGAGCTCCGGGTGAGGATGGTCGTCCAGGACCCCCAGGACCACAGGGAGCTCGTGGTCAGCCCGGTGTCATGGGATTCCCCGGACCCAAGGGAGCCACTGTGAGTCGTAGCACCTTTCCTGAGTCACGTTAGTCACATCCGCTAACATGAGATATACGGGCTTGTTGTCTACAATGCAACGTGTGAGTAAGGGGGTCATCATACTTTACCTTCCATTGATTTCTGCAGGTCATTGTTTCTACACAACCCTTTCTGTTGCTTCTGTTGTTTCTTTCTTGAAATATCTGCAAAAACAGCTAAAGAAAGAAAAAAAACCTATGCTCAACAAATTGTGAGCCACTTCTGAATAATTGAACGGCCTTTTGAAACCACCCATCTCATGCACCCAATCTCTTGTCCCAAAATGGATGCAGTGGCGGACAAATCAGCCACAGTCCAGTGACTGACTGCTGTGTTTTGTGTCTCTTGTGTTCAGGGTGAGCCTGGCAAGTCTGGCGAGAAGGGTCTAGGCGGTGCTCCTGGCCTCAGAGTGAGTTATTGCTCCATTAATGTTTCTAAAGCAGCTGCTGAAACCAGCCAGCCTGGATAAATATGTGTAATATACAAAATGTGTGTATATCGTGAGTGAAATCTGTTTGAATAATTCAGCAGGAGGAAAGTGTGTTTTCTCAGAATGCCGCTATCTGTTCTGTGCGATGGATTTATTATTATGATATTATCAAAAATGATTCATTAATTCGGCTCAACTGCTCCGTCCCGGTCGTCTTGTACTCTCCAGCCATTCAGATTCACAGGGCATCAATTTTTCATGCTGCGGTTCAGTTACGGCTTCCTGAACTCTATCGAGGAAGTCCTTTTACTTTGCCTCCACTGTTTTGCTATTTTTAACTCTCCTCCCCTTCCCCTGACCAACCCAGGGTCTCCCTGGCAAGGATGGAGAGACCGGCCCTGCCGGACCCCCTGGCCCTGCTGTACGTACCCTCATTTCACGCATCGCACTCCAGCTAAGCGTTGACATTAATGTGGTCTCACCCATTTCTATTCACTATCCTCATTCAACAGCCTGATCTTGGTGAAAATCCCTCCAAAAAAAAAAAAATCCCTCGTGTAATTTAAATACGGAAGTCATGTGCAAGCATCCACTGTTCAACTGCTGAACAACACTGAGGGATCTTGTTTTATTCTTTTGTTTGTTTTTAAATGTTGCCAATTGGGTTAAACCCTGATTTTTACCTCAATATTTTCATGTTTGTCTTCTGTAATTTTTAGACAGACAAACACAATTCAAATCAGTTCAATACCACACGATAAAACCATCAGGTGCTGTCCGGAACCTGCATCCGCTTCCAACTGCTTCCACATGTCTGACGTGTCTGTGAATGCACGGCTGATGTCGATCCGCACGTCAATGCTAATTTGAAGTGATTGTGTTCAGGGCCTGGCGGGAGAGAGAGGAGAGCAAGGACAGCCTGGCCCCTCCGGCTTCCAGGTGGGTTCATCTCCGTCTCCAATCAGCTCAATGATATCGCGATATCAGAGCACCATCCGCTCAATTCATCACCTTCACTTAGCCGAGCGCGGGTTGCAATTTCTGAGTGATTCTTCGTGTTACTCTGCATTAATTCATTTTTTTTCCCCCCCTCCTTCGTCCTTGATCATCTCCCCGGTACTCAGGGTCTGCCTGGACCTCCAGGCCCCCCTGGAGAGGGAGGCAAGCCCGGTGACCAGGTGAGGAAATCACTTTGTGTGAAAAATGCCGTGCTGTTCTGCGCTGAAGTCCTGAGGGAATCTGCTGTTATTTTAAGATCATATATATCTTTTTAACTTATACAAAACTAGGGTAGTTGTTCCAAGATTTCAGCGATGTTTTTTGACTCCTCCTGCGGCCAGGAGCGATGCTCTATTTTCAACTTGCGTCTCTCTCTGCCTCTCAGGGCGTTCCCGGAGAGGCCGGAGCCGCCGGTGTCACGGGACCCAGAGTAAGCTGACAGTACCGATTGTTTTTGGGATTGAACGGGCTTGTCAGACGTGATGCTGATTGCCTCCGTCGTCCGTGTTCAGGGGGAGCGCGGATTCCCCGGAGAGAGAGGAGCGGCCGGCCCCCAGGGCCTGCAGGGACCCAGAGGCCTGCCAGGAACTCCCGGAACCGACGGACCCAAGGTGAGGCAACCATCTCATCTGAGATGATGGATTATGAATTGTTATCGCCCGCAGGCGGACACACACACACACACACACAGTGGTTGCAAATATGCTGGCGCAACGTTTTCCCATGTCTTGCTTATCGCCGGTGGCAGTGGCGAGTCGCTAACATGAGTGCGCGATAATTAATAATCCCACTAGGTGTGCGAGTCGGGTCGAAAATGTTGATAGCGGCAACATCCTGGTCACCTTCTCATTAGTTTATCAAGTGGCTCCTGTCAACAGGAAGTGGGAACAAATGAGAAAAAAAAATGACATTGAGTGACATTCAAAATTTTCCCACCCACTGAAAACCACTTTATTACAACTAGAATTTATTTTGAATTTAATCATTATTTAAATCTAAATTTCTGAATTTATTTTATTTAAAAAATAAATGTATTTTATTCATTTATTTTAATACAATAATAAATTCTGGGTTGGTCAAAAGTAGAGCATTTTTCTTCCAGTGGTCCCGAGGTGAGAGAGACATGACAAAGGTGAACAAGCTCCACATGAAACAACCCTGGTCAAAGTCTTTGTTCAGCTCGCAATTAATAGATGTAAATGTACAGATGCAAAGATACATTTTGGACAACGTTATTTGACGGCAAAGAGGGGAAGTGCCTCTAAGAGCCGCAGTGTTTTCTCTCTCTCTCCACTCCAGTGGCCACGGTGGCTCGCTCTGCGCCACAGATAGCCTCCTGCTTATCAGCAGACAACAAACTCAGGAAGAGCTCAGCGCCGCTTCAATTTCGGCCCCTTATCTGGCCAGATGTTAATCCCACTTTATAGGTTTTCTTTGCCCCGGGGTCAGACGGCAGTGGGCAAAGAGAGAGGATGAGGATTTAAGACCTGACACGCGTGTGACGGGTACGGACGGGCAAAAAAAATAATAAATAAATAAAAAAATAAGAAAGTGGGGAAGGGTTGAGCTCTTAAGCCAGTTTCAAGGATTCAAGGACGGGATTCTCTCGGAACAGCGTCCGCAGAACGGCGGCGACGTCGCATTGCGACGCAGCGCTGATGAAACCCAACCTTTGCCGTTTTCACTTCAAAGACCGCATGCTGGGCAGAATTCCCTGCGCAGAGGGTTGGCTCACAACAACATGCCTCCCCAGATAAGGGAGGAGATCTTATCTCTTCTTCTGAGATGGGAAGCTAATGTTCGCAGGCACAAACAGAACATTAGGTTGCTAGCATAAGACGCTGCAGTCTCCCGGACATGCGGTCAGTAACGCTTCTCCTGCAAACTAGTGACACTCACCCGTGGCCAGATGTTCATTTCCGCCCACTCATCCCACCTCGCATCTGGATTCACGACCAATAAAGCATCAGTGAAAACATGGAGGATATGAAATGGGGCCTTTTTTAAATGCGGTTTTAACAATGGAGCAAGATTTGGAAGATAAAGGACGAAGCTTTCATTTATAAGCTACCGTATGCAAACAATTCATTTGGCAGTTTGCATGTTCGAACTGTGTCTGCGTGGGTTCTCTCCAGGTGTTGCCCCAAGTCAGTTGGGACAAGCTCCAGCACCCTCCTCATTCTGTAGTAGTGTAGGGATGTCAAACTCAAACACATAGTGGGGCCAACATTTACAAAACCTGTTATTAATAAACTAGTTATTGATGGAACAGATACAGCAGTGAACCTTTTTACATGGACCCAAACAAGTTGTGCTTCAACACTGAAAATAGAAAAAGCAAACTTGATACTACACAATAAAAAAAGAACTTCATAGTACACACATTCGAAATGACATTTCAAATTGAAATAAATAAAATATGAACATGCCTGGATTAAATTTCAACAGTACCCCTTTTTCCACGGGCTAATATTCAATTTCATATAAAACAAATAACAATAATAAACCAATGATGTGATAATAATATCCCTCAACGAACATTCTCTCCTGATTGAAGCGCCAAAATACTAGAGCATTCTGGGACATGTAGTATTAGTGATACATGTGCTGTATAATACAGGTGGGCCAGCAGCCCTGGTAGTGATTTTTGTATTGCCAACCAGAGTTTGACCTCTGAGAGGAAGCTGGTGTAGAAAATCAATCAATGGATCGATCAAAATCAATGAGTCATTGAGTCCCTGATTGATCCCCTGTAGGGAAACTCGGGTGTCTCGACCACACAAACACAAGACAGACAAGACAGTGCAAGTAAGGCCAAGGCAATAAAAGCAATCGAAAGCGTTCAGCACAAGGCCAGCATAGTGTGCAATAGAAAAGCAGCGTGGAATGTAAGTGTCTATGAAGATGCAGTTTATTTATTTATGATCTATAAATTGAATAAATCATGGCTGTTTAATAGCACAAAGACAAAAAATGCTTGTATAGATTCCCAGTCAGGAACATCGTTTAAGTGCTGGACAACAGCTGGAATGAAGGATTTACTGTGGGGCCCCGCGACGATGAATACATGAATGAATGCAACAATTAGTCCATCATAACTGATGCAAAGTTGTTATTTTGACGAAATTACTTCACTGTATCATTATTTAGCGACGGCATTTCAACAAGTCCTCCAGTGTTGCACACAGTGTACACCAGGCAGAGCAAGAAACCTGTTTTTTTTTTTGTTTGTTTGTTTTTTTTCTCCAAATGTGTCTCCAGCCTGCGCAGAGATGATTAGCCAGAGATGAGTCTGTCCCTCCCGGTTAAACTCAGTGCGCGACAGACCCAGCTTGCCTTACTTCTCAGTGGCGGTGAAGTACGAGGCTGGGCTTAATGCCCTGTCACGTCGCGACCTGCCGCCTCGCACCTTCAGCCGCCGTGCTCATTGATCCGCTCTTGCAAACAGGGAGCCATCGGGCCTGCTGGTGGCGCTGGAGCACAAGGACCCCCCGGCCTGCAGGGAATGCCTGGAGAAAGAGGAGGCGCTGGCATTCCTGGACCCAAGGGAGACAGAGTCAGTGTTGACCGATGATTGTCTCACCTCCAACGCTAAGACCGGCGTCCTGTCATTTGATTGGTTTTTCCACCTTTTCAATTGTCGCAGGGTGACATTGGAGAGAAAGGACCTGAGGGCGCCCCCGGTAAAGATGGTGGCAGAGTGAGTGGCTCTCATTTTATTTTCTCTTTCACTCTCGCTGCTGCTGAAGGAAAAGGATTCCTATACCGCCAAGGTTAGCAACATCTCAGTAAATGTTCAACATGTTTTTTTTTTGTCTGTCTCAGGGTCTCACTGGTCCCCTTGGTCCTCCTGGTCCATCTGGTCCCAACGGCGAGAAGGTCGGTGCTGTAACCACATGAGTCAGTGAAAACACTGATGTGATTCATTATGAATGAATAAAGGACTTTATTTTGGTTAGAACAAAGCAGAAATAAAAAGGAAAGGTTAGCATAAAATATCATCATGTGTAACCAAAGCCCAAGGCTTATTTCTGCCTATTCTGTTCCATCCATAATACAATAATAAGACAAGTAGTTGGTTCACAATAACTTTATTTAAAATCCTGATAGCTCTTTTTTGTGGAGTTTTGCTATCAAATGTACTATTCCCTACTGCACCTGCTGACGCTCTCCTCTGTTCTCTTCCCAGGGTGAATCAGGTCCTGCTGGTCCTACTGGAGCTGCCGGTACCCGCGGTACTCCCGTGAGTTGAACGCTCCATCACTTCATCACCGCTTTCCATTTTTACGAAAAAAAATCGCTTCTGCAGCTGAGCCGACGTTGTTTCTTTCCTGAGATGTAACTTCCAGTGAGAGAAAATACCAGACAAAGTCGGGGTTTTTTTTTTCTTTTTCTTGCCTCGGCTCTCAGTTTGAAAAATTGCCTATAGGAGCGTTCAAGGTGCGCAGTGCCGTGAGATAACTCTGTTGTGATGCGGCGGCATACACAGCCGTCGTGAACTGAACCGAACTGAAGCAGAATCAGATTTTTTTTTTTTTTTCCGCATTACAGACGATGGCGCAGATTAAAAACCGCCTGCGTACACGCTTTTCGTTTTTGTTATCGGAAGTTTTTTTTTTTTTTTTTTTCCTGTCAGGCTGAACCAAAAGAGTTTATTGTCCCCTTTCCTCTTTTCTTCAGGGTGACAGGGGTGAGACTGGACCTCCCGGACCCGCCGGCTTCGCTGGACCCCCTGTGAGTAACAGTAACGCTGCCGAGCTCTCGGCTGCCGGAGACCTCGAGTCGGTCGGCACGCCGTTTACCCCGAAGCCTAAAGTTGCAGCCGCAGAAATAGGAAGCTGTCACAGTGTTTTAGCCGCTGGAACAGAACCCGTCAATCGCTGTGAGCAAACTCTGCGCGCCGCTACGTAAAGGTCTTTCATGACACAAATTGAAATTTTCGCCCTTTGGAGCTCCCAAGCTGGCCATCAATCATTGATTTCGGTGTAAATCCAAATGTTCCCACATTAACGTTTAATGTTATATTAATATATATTTTTAATCAGTCTATTTTTGCCCAGCATGGCTCCCATTTCCCTTGAATGAATGCGCTGAAAATCAAAATGTGTCACGTTATTAATCAATTAAGTTTCCATTGAGGACTTCACTTGGATATTAAATGAGTGATTACGATAAGATGCATGTCTCGAAAAGAATTTAGTATGTTTTTTTTTTTTTTTGAGGTGCCCCATAATTCATCATGCATTCTTCTCTTGGTTGGCTGGTGATTAATTATTGATTTTTACATCAGCGTGATTAACATCACAGTGTGTCTGAGTCCCTTTCTGTTCCCGAACTGTAACCATCCGCTAGGTCGCTCATAACCTTAACCTAAATCCAAATGAGCTTAAATTGCCATGGAAACGGTCTGAATCTCAGATACAATGCAGCTGAATGGATGCACAAGCTTTTGCATGTTTAACCATTTAACAACTCAAATATTGGAAATATTATCTGGGCGTGTACGTATACATACGTACATGTTTGTTTGTGAATTGGATTGAACGCGGGTCACCGACACGTGTCTGTCAGTAGCTGCTGGCATTTCAGATACACACACCCAGATACAGAATACTGAACAGAACCGAGATGTTGAACAAATCAGTTGTCTACAAACCTGCTGCCTCCCCTCTCCGTCCTGCAGGGTGCTGATGGCCAGCCTGGAATCAAGGGAGAGCAGGGAGAATCTGGACAGAAGGGCGATGCTGGAGCCCCTGGACCCCAAGGACCCTCTGGTGCCCCTGGACCTGCAGTGGGTGTCTTTAGACATGTTTTTCTTTTTAATTGATACTGATTAGTTTAATTTTATTTATTTATTTTGCCTTTGGATGATTTAGTGATTGAGAGTGTCCTACGTACGTGAGTTGTATTTGAGTCTAGCTAGCTTAAAAAGATGCCAGCTCAAAAAGAATTCAAAAACGAATAAAACACTGCGTCTGTTTCAGGGTCCAACAGGTGTTTCTGGACCTAAAGGTGCCCGTGGTGCTCAGGGACCTCCTGTAAGTGACACAAGTTACACAATGACCGTTGTACCGTCGTACACAATGCTTTTCGCTCTTACAAAACCGCTATCTTTATCTTTCAGGGCGCAACTGGTTTCCCCGGTGCTGCTGGTCGGGTCGGACCTCCGGGTCCCAATGTGAGTTCGGAACGACTCCCCTCAACCCATTTACTCCACCTCGCCGAGATCCAGCCGCGTGTTTTAGTCACGTGGTGTGAAAAGTGGCTTTGATGGGTTTTGCCTTCACAGCAAAGTGGCGCCGCGCAGATGCAGCCCTGTTTTTGAAAAGCCTCCCGACTCTCTGTCAAGCGTGCTTCTTTTTTTTTTTTTTTTTTTAATTTGCTCTTGCAGCGACCTCATTCTTTTCACACACACACACGCTCTGAGTGCGTCTGACACCCCGCGTCTGCTGGAGTCGGTGTTGAATGCATTTTAGCGGTGAAGCACGGCACATTGTGACAAACAATTCTGCACTTTTCATATGAGATGTGCTGTTCAAAAAAAAAAAAAAGAGAACAAAAGTGCATTCACCTCCTTTAAACTGCGAAGACCAAAATCCCCACCTTGTGGAATTCACTCTAATGAACTGTCACATCATGTCTTCAGGGTAACCCTGGAGCTGCTGGTCCTGCCGGCCCTCCTGGTAAAGACGGACCCAAGGGCGTGAGGGGAGACGGTGGACCGCCTGGCCGACAGGGTGACGCTGGCCTCCGTGGTGCCGCCGGACCTTCGGGAGAGAAGGGAGACGCTGGAGAGGACGGTCCCCCTGTAGGTTCTTCCTCACCTGCAGCGCGGCTGTGATTTTGCACTTGAAACCCGTGAAACTTACTGACCTTGCGGCGCCCTGCTAACGCCACAGCTTTTGTCACACTTCTTCCTCACACTTAAAAAAAAAAAGAAAAAAAAATAGCATTGCCGCCTCTTATCTCTGCAAGGAAAATCATTCAAATCGGGGTTTTTTATGCTACCCTCCCCCACCTCAACAACATAAATGTTGACTTTTCAGCTCTGTTGGCCCCCAGAGCCAATTTTATCAGTAATGGACAGCTGCAGAGCAACACTATCCATTAATACAGCGGGCTGTCGGTGTCCATCACTGGCTGTAATAGCGGACCTCGACACATGACAGCGCGGGGCAGCAGCAGCACAATGACAGGCTAATAACAGGGCCCCTGGGCTTTTACCTTGCGCAGCTACGCGCCGCAAACACAAGAATCGGCTCCCGCCAATGCGACAAAACGTCACAGAGAACTGCAAACTAGAACGATGACCTCCGTGTCAACTCCCGCCGCAGCCGCCGACTGTAGATTGTGTACATTAAGGTCCGGGGGGACGGCGTATCGACACATCAGTGTGTCAGTCAGCCGCCCGGCGCGTCGGAGCTGTCACCTGCCAGCTGGAGTCGGCCTGGCGTTCCAGGCAGGGGGAGAGACTGCGGTTGATGAGGTGTACTCATGAGGTGATGGAGAGATCGATGGTCGTTCCGGGCCGGCTCACCCGAAGCGACAGACTCCCGCAACTGCAGCCTTTGAGTCTCGCGCTTTCTTTTTTTTTTCTATTCCGCCGTGCTAATCAGCGGCTGATTGTAGCTTCGCTTTCGACACACCTCGGCCGGCGAGCGCGGCTGATTTTCCTTATCTGGTGCGCGTCCGCGGCGAAGCAGATAAGCGCTTTTTTCTTTCCCCACTCCCCCGCACCCCATACCCCCCCACCCCCCCACCCCGAAATGTCACATCATTCCTTCAGCGCCAGGATGTCGGGGTTGAACACGGTTGGGCCAATCAGCTGCGACGACGATTTGGATGTGTAAATGTCAGGAGGCCTGATTGTTGCGCGCTAATCTCCTGCCGGTGCTGCCACCCAACAGGGAGATAAAGGCGAGGTCGGGCCAAAGGAACATTTGAGGGGAAACACCGCGGAAAACCCTGACATACTTATTTGTTTCTTTCCATTTTCAGGTGTCTTCATTGAGTTTGAATGGCTATTGCGGTTATTACAGGAAAAAAAAAAAAAAATCCAGAACGGATAAAAACAATGAAATTAAACGTGGTAATTGAATGAAACGCCACTCAAAGCATGAAATAAGTGTGTCTTCTCTCCTGTCAGGGTCCTCCTGGTCCTTCAGGGCCTCAGGGTTTGGGTGGCCAGCGCGGTATTGTGGGTCTGCCGGGACAGCGCGGCGAGAGAGGATTCCCTGGTCTGCCTGGACCTTCTGTAAGTTCCACTCCCGTTCTATCAAAACCCATGCACGAACAAACTGCAAACAGTCTGACTGTGAGCCGGTTAGAAATGATTCGCTATTCATGTTTCATGGTTCTTCGTCCTTCAAACAACAGCCACTAGCACAAGATGTTTCGATATAAGTCGCAGTTCGTGTGACCTTCCTCGCTTTGGGACTCTCAATAGCCGGCTGCTATTCAGATTCAAGCAAATTCCATTTTAAAACGCTGAAGAATAGGAGCCAACTGTTGTTCGAGTTATTGCCATACAGTGTGATGACAGGTAGATTCGCCGTTTAAAGGAAAAGACATTTGCCGCGCAAGATAGACTGAGGGCTAATATTTAAAAAAAAATCTGATTAGACTCGTGGATTTTTATTGCACAGATCTTTGATTTCATTATTTATTTATTTTACTGATAATCACAGAGGTTGAAACAAAAATGTTCAGCGGTTTGCTCAGCCGTATAATATAAGATGCTCTGTTATCTCCAGTCGAAAGAGCCAGAAATCATTCCTCATTGTTAATTTGCAATTCAGTTGACTTTTCCTTTCATGAGTAATATGCAGTAAAGTACATTTCTGTTTGGATTAAGTGTGCAGCTTCGACTCTCTTTAATAATGAGCTGGAAAGCTTTGACCCAAACCTTATTGTGCAACTCTGGTTTGAGGACTTGGCCGACCGGCAGCGAACGTGCTTTGCAGGTCACATTTTGACACATGAGAAAAATATTTATTACCATTTAGTTAATTAAGTTGGTAACAATCACCTAATTTAACAAAACATTGCATAATGAGGCTGCGTCAAACTTGAAACTGATCCACTTGGAGGTCAGACAGAGGTTTTTCTGTGAAGTATCAGAGCACTATGACACTTGGGGGTGAATCCAGTTAAATAACAGACATGTATTTCCTTCATCAGGGAGAGCCTGGAAAGCAGGGAGGTCCTGGCGGCAGCGGAGACCGTGGACCCCCCGGGCCTGTCGGACCACCCGGTCTCACCGGACCTGCAGGAGAGCCTGGCAGAGAGGTGCGTCTGTGTGGAAATGCGGTGTCGTTGTGAGGACCGGCGTAAGTCCACAAGCATTTGCTCAAAGTAAAGAGCAGATTTGGGCGATTAATTTTCGGCTAAAGAGGTTTAATTGGATCACACAAAAGAATGAAAGTCAGTGTGACCGGCAGTTGCCAGCCGTTATAAAAAAAAAACGCTCACTGAAACGACGGGATTGTTGCCCAGGAACCCACGTTGGATAGGAGCAGAGGCCAATTTTCCGTCACGTTTACATTAGCATTGTGTTTTGTGCTGCGATTTTAATGTGCCTTGTTGCGGCGTGTTTGTTATGCGGCGGATCAGCATTCAACAGGACATCTGGCCTGGTGGGAGGCGCAGGCTGTTAACCGTTTTGTATTGTGCTGCCATCTGACAGGGAAACCCCGGATCTGATGGTCCTCCTGGAAGAGATGGTGCTACTGGAGTCAAGGTGAAAAACACAAATATATACCCAGTTCCCTTGTTAATTGTTGAAAATTTAAAATCCATCACTAAGACATTTTATTCACACATCTGACTTCTCTTGCAACCATGTCCTCTGTGCCTCAGGGTGATCGCGGTGACACCGGATCCGCTGGTGCTCCCGGTGCCCCAGGTGCTCCCGGTGCTAACGGCCCAGTTGGACCCACCGGCAAACAGGGAGACAGAGGAGAAGCTGTGAGTAAACACAGCCAACATATCTCCTCAACTGTGGCTTCTGTCTGTTTATTTAAAACCTTGTCGAGCTGCTAGAAAACTACACAGCACCTATCAACTTTGTTTTCTTTGTTCAGGGTGCACAAGGACCTGCTGGACCCTCGGGTCCCGCTGGAGCCAGAGGGATGCCTGTAAGTTTGGTTTAACAATCAGTGCAAAGTTAATGAAGTCGTGATTGCTTTTTTTGTCCTTCAAAAGAGCAAAACCAATCACGCTTCAAACGGAGTAATAGGCAAAAGTTTGCGGGATAACCACATTTTTCTCTTCTCTTAAATTTGCTCAGGGACCCCAAGGACCCCGTGGTGATAAGGGCGAGGGTGGTGAGGGTGGAGAGAGAGGACAGAAGGGCCACAGAGGTTTCACTGGTCTGCAGGGTCTGCCTGGACCTCCGGTAAGCAACCACACTGAAGCTGCATCCAAGTGAATCCAGGGTTTTAATGTTGACTGGACATATTAATATAGAATAATCACACGGTTGATTGGATGTTTAGTTGACAATAGATGTCAAACTTAAAATTCTGCTCTCTTAAATGTGTAGAATAGTAGAATTTAAAGCCAGAACTGAACAAATTGGCCTTGCCCATAATGTTTATTTTTATATTTATACGTGGCATTAAGACGGTCTTCAAAAGTCTGACTAATGTCTCAATCATATCTGTTCAGGGTCAATCTGGAGACCAGGGTGCCACTGGACCTTCTGGACCTTCTGGAGCAAGAGTGAGTACCGGTGCTAGTAGAACAAAACAATCCATGTCCACTGTCAATTTCAGTGCCTGTCGATGCTGAGCGCTTTCCTCAATATCTCAATATACAGGGAGCACCAGGACCCGTCGGCCCCTCTGGAAAGGATGGAGCCAACGGTCTGCCAGGACCTATCGGACCCCCTGGACCTCGTGGTCGTGGTGGAGAGAACGGTCCCGCTGTGAGTAAAACGTCAACTTTCACACTTCAGTCATGAAATGCCGCCGCCGTACCTTCCACACCGCCGCAAATCATTTTTTCACGCTAATTTCACCGGAAGAACGCCGACACATTGGGAGAAGTTGCACATTCAGAGTCAGAGCCCGAATAGCAGGTGCAATCCAAGCTGTTGTTGACTGGTATGGCGCTCAGCAGCGTCAGGAGCCTTTTTATGCGCCATATGATGTGACGCACTCACACATACTACTGTTTATATTCACCAAAGCTATTTATATCCCTTCTTTCCTCATTCTGTGTACGTAGGATGAGTGATTGCATAGTCTGTTGCAGACGCTGATAAATAAAGCCTGATACGACTACAGTGTGCACTAGGGGTGGGGAATATATTGATTCTTAGATTAATCGCGATTATGGCATTGCCAATTAAGAATCGATTCACAAATTTAAAAAAAAAAACATTTTTTTTTAATGAGGCCGGAGGTCATGCACCATACAGTCGCAAAGGGCGAGGCCAATTACGAAGTCTAATGGGACGTTGTTGTTTACGCTTTGGGTAAAACAGTATATGAATCGTGATAAATCGCGATTCTCGATTAATCGCGATTAATTGCATCGTAGCCCTTGGAATCGAATTGAATCGCCAGGTACCTAGCGATTCCCACCGATTCTGAACGATTTATATTAACACAAGCATCAGGCACTAAACCTTTGGGAAAACTTTGCATTCAATCGATATTTGGCTCACAGTTCTTTTCTGGGATGAGATTGTAGCAATGTTTGGAAACTTTGGTAAGTCAGAACTTTGTGCACGTATCAGAATTGTGATGCCATTCTGGCAAAAGGTTTGCACACAAGCACAGGCAAGTAAAGCGATGCCACTTGTATCACGGAACAAAAGCGTAACTAAACAGAGTCAAAAGGACAGATTGCAAAGCAGACGGCAGACTTTCCTTCACACATTGTGGCAGAGAGAGAATAAGCGAGAAATGACACTACGCAATGTGTGAGGACGGCGCAAACCTCGAAATCTGAAAATAACACTGGTGTTGTTCTTCCTTTCCTACCAGGGTCCCCCAGGAACTCCTGGCCCACCCGGTCTACCCGGACCTCCCGGTCCTGGCATCGACATGTCTGCCTTTGCTGGCCTTGGTCAGACCGACAAGGGCCCTGATCCTATGAGGTACATGAGAGCCGACCAGGCCTCTGGAAACCTGCGTCAGCACGACGCCGAGGTCGACGCCACTCTCAAGTCCCTGAACAACCAGATCGAGAACATCCGCAGCCCCGAGGGCTCCAAGAAGAACCCGGCCCGCACCTGCAGGGATCTGAAGCTCTGCCACCCCGACTGGAAGAGCGGTGAGTGACGGAGGAGAAGAACTGAAAGTACCACCAGTGTTTATGAAATCTCGTCCATAAAACCAACATTTTTTTTCTCCCTCTTCACCGCAGGAGAGTACTGGATTGACCCCAATCAGGGCTGCACCATCGACGCGATCAAGGTCTTCTGCAACATGGAGACAGGAGAGTCCTGCGTCCACCCCAAACCGTCCAGCGTCCCTCGCAAGAACTGGTGGTCAAGCAAGAGCAAGGACCGCAAACACATCTGGTTCGGAGAGACAATGAACGGAGGATTCCACGTAAGTTTTACTTCCCTTGAGTCGAAACTCCATCCAATCGTCTGCCACAGGTGCTAACATCCCCTTCCTGATTCTCCTTCCTTCCGTTTTGCCCCTAAAAATGCAGTTCAACTATGGCGATGACAGCCTGGCACCCAACACCGCCGCCATTCAAATGACCTTCCTGAGGCTGCTGTCCACGGAGGCCTCGCAGAACCTCACCTACCACTGCAAGAACAGCGTGGCCTACATGGACGCCTCAACGGGCAACCTGAAGAAGGCCGTGCTGCTGCAGGGCTCCAACGACGTGGAGATCAGGGCCGAGGGCAACAGCCGCTTCACCTACAGCGTCATGGAGGACGGCTGCACGGTAAGACGGCTCAGGCCGAGCGGGGGCAATTCCTGGAAATATTTGCGGCGTAGTCAAGTCCAACTTAACCGAGAACCAAGACCAGTTGAAACAAGACCAAGAAGATCAGAAGAAGTTGTTAGGTTTGACAGGGAGCTACCACTTCCAGGTAGAACAGAAGCGTGTGAGCGAGGTCACCCAACTCTTTTAAATAGACGGATCTTATTGGTTGAATTTTGAGAAAGGGGGTGTATATATATATTGAGGCTGCACCAGGACCAGCTTGCATGGGTTTTGAGACCCGCTGGAGACCCCTGGCTCTGTGTTCAGGTCGAGACTGAGACCAATGGTCTCGAGATGGGCCTGCAGACCGGTCGACTGCAACCTGCACCGACCTGAGGAAATACAGAGCAAAATAGTTTCATGGTGTTTTGTTCCTCCTCAAAGCTGTCATCCGTCTCCGGCGGCATTGCCACAACAATTTTTTTTTTCTCTTCAATTTCCCAGCAAGTCAAAAGATCGTCTAACAGTTGTTGTCTCCCTTTTTTTCTTTCTTTCTTTTTCTTTCTTTCTTTCTTTTCCTCCCCGCTGCACAGAAACACACGGGACAGTGGGGCAAGACAGTGATGGAGTACCGATCGCAGAAGACCTCTCGCCTGCCCATTGTGGACATTGCCCCTCTTGACATCGGCGGAGCAGATCAGGAGTTCGGAGTCGAGGTCGGCGCAGTCTGCTTCTTGTAAAGACCGCGGGATGGAACCGGAAGGAGGAGAAGAAGAAAAATGAGAGAAACGAGGGGAGGAAATAAAGAAGAAATATAACGAGAGAGGAGCACACTCAAGATAGAGGAGGAGAGAAACAGTGAAAAAAAACACACAAAAAAAATCGAGACACTTTTTTTTTTTTTTTTTTTAATGGGACTTTTTTTGAAGTAAAAAAAAAAAAAAGTGCTTTTTTTTGTCCAAGTCAAACTCCGTAGGATATCTGCACTGATTGGCACCAGCAACTGTCATCTGTGATTCATCCAGCGTTGCTTTCTGTCAGCTGGCAAGCCCCTCCCCCGCCCCCGCCCCCGCCCCTCCTCCTCCACACGCGCAATCCCAACCCCAGAACCCCCTTTTATTTACCATAGGTGAACGGCCCGCCAAACCCTCCCCGCCCCGCCCCGCCCTGCACCTACCCTCCCCCCCACCCGCACACACACATAAGAGGAAGTCTGAGGAGAGGAGAGAGGAACATACCAGGGAACGAGAGAGCGGGAGCGTGTTGGTGTTATTTATTTATTGTGTAGGTTTTGGTCCCGGGTGTGGTCGGACTGAGTTGATCGCTAAGCAAAATAAAGCCCACTGACACATCGTTAAGGGAGGGAAACGAACAAAAAAAGAAAAAAAGAAAAGAAACATTGTCCAGCAGCTTCTTGCTTCACTTCCTCCTCTTTTCTCAACACTACCTTTTTTTTTTTTTTTTTCCACAACAGCATGCGTACTTCTTTGAAACCAAAAAAACTCTAGCGACAAGGAAAGTGCAGGTGTTCCTATTTCTACTGCTGCAGTGTGTATCATCAAGTGTATTATAATAAAAATCAATGGTGCTATTGTTGTTAAACAGTCTTTATTTTTTAACAACCGAAAGAAAAACTCATGCGTGTGTACATATATATATGTACACGTGTGTATGCATATATATATATACATATATATATACGGACAGATTCTCTCGGAGAGCCTGTCGCCCTGGTAGCTTTGACTTCAGGTTGATAAATGTCCCCGCCTCACCTCACCCTCCTGCTTCAACACCCCGCAAACAAACCCTCGCCCTAATGAATTTTTAACCAACCCGTCTAATATGGCATCCATACAGCTTTTTCCAACCCTCTAAAACGTAGTTCTCCCTATGATGTTCCAAAGCTACCTCAATCTCAAAAAACAAGACTTCACGAAGCCACCGAAAACCTTCTTGCCTCTTCGCATTATCTACGCAAAAAAAAAATATTTTAAGCAAATATTTATGGGCCGAAGTGTTGGACCCTGCGCTTGGTCATAAAAAGCCTCTGCGGCCCTGATTTGCTGTTCCCGTTACCCCTCAGTTCCCCTCTACGTCGTCCCCTTTCATCCCCTCACATAGCGCCTGCCCTCTGCCTCGGCTCTCACACACACGCGCACACACGCAAGCACACACACACACACAAACACACACACACACACGCACGCACTCACAAACCAAAAGGATTCAAGGCATGGTTTCTGCAGCCGCAGCGCAGAGGGCTCATTTGTGTGAGGTTGTGTATATTTTTTATTATTAATAATAGTACTATTATTGATAATAATAGCATTATTATAATATTATGATCATGACTTGTTTTTGTTACGTCTTAATTAATGTAAATTGGAAATAAAAGACAAAACCAAGTAATGTGCTGACAGTGACGTTTTCATTCATTCCCTTTATCCATATTCTGTTTTCTGTTGAGCAATATCCGGGGCAATGTTGCAGATAAGTCCTCAAAGATTAGCAGAATTTGAACCGGAAATCAATCGTAAACCTTTAACTGTGCCATGATCCTGTTTTGCTTCTACAGGGAGAATCTTTGGAGAAGGTTCAGCATGGGGACATTCTAATCTATGTTGATCTGTTCGACGAAAAAAGGGAAAAGGTTTCAAAAGGGCACTGTAAAGATTAAAAGTGCTTTTCATATTTATATATATATATAAAGTAGTTTCTTCAAAGGTCTTTTTAATCGTTTACTCGGAACAAAAGGGAAAGTGGACACAAAGCCCTGACCCCCAGAAAGGGGTCAGACATTCATTTCATTCATGTTATTTGCAGACCTTTTCAGTCTAAACGCAGTCGGCAGTACAAGGACTGGATGTTCAGATGTCTAAGTGCTAAACGCAATTCTTCACTGGTGATGACAAGTTATATTACTTGGATCAGTTAGATGAGAAAAGCCGGCTCTTTGGGCTCCCAAACGGCTCTTCATTTTACCACTTACGTCTTTTGTAATGCAGCCACATTTGGACCTCTTTGAGCTTGTGATTTGTATGTTAAATTATTTATAAATGATCACATGATTACTCAATAAATCAGGTGTACTGACATATTCAAAGATAATGTTTTTGCAAAGCATTCATAGGCCAGTGTAACTCTGAAACCTCCCAGGGAACACAGATAGAATTGCAATTAAAGCTGCAAGCAGCGGTCATTGAGTCCGCTGCCATTGTCGACACGAAATCTCTCAATAAGTATTCCGTGGCATGATTTGGAGCATGTTCAGTGGGCGAAATATGTACTGAAAAACGTCTAATTACTCATATGTGTAAGCAAATTACGCAAATTGTGCACTTCCTGTTTGTTTTCAGTGAAGGTTGTCATGTGTGACCTAGGCCTTGTTTGATGACTCTAGGACACTCCTAATGGCAAAGGCAGCCATGTGAGTGTTGCAGGCAGATCCTGCAGCAGCTGCGCAATGTCTCCCCTCTGAATCAATAGCAGAGGCTCGCTGATAGTTTAGTTTTGAAACCTGGAAGACAAACACTTGCGTATCTGTTTATTGAACTGTTTTAACATACTATATAAACACTTCTAGCTAGCCTATTTCTTAGTGAAATTGAAAAAATAAAGATAGCTGGAAGCTATGGGTCCAGAAAATATAAATATGTCACAGTTGAAACATACTATAGTATGACTTCTACTATAGTATTTTTTTTCTGGACCAAAAAAAACAAAAAAAAAACACTAATCAGCACAAAACTTATCAAAATGAACATTCCTGTCATAGTTTGGCATGAGGAGTGGTAGAATTCAAAATCTTAACGTGTCCGAAAATTAAAAAAAATTCAATTTTCCTGGCGACAAAATAAAAAACTTAAACAGTCTGAAACTCACCAGAATGACCATCCTGACATAGTTTAGCATGAGACATACTGGTACGATGCAAAATCTTGTCTAATCAACATACTTTAGTTTTTTTTGTTTGTTTGTTTTTTTTAATAAGAATATACTTTAATCAATCAGAAACTCACCGAAATGGCCATCTCATCATATTTTAGCATGAGACGGTGTGGTAGAATGCAAAATCCCAACCGAAAATTGTAATATCAGCTTGTCCTGTGGGTAAAAAAAAAAAGAAAAAAGACTTTAAACAGCCCTGGGACAATATGTGGAGTTCAAGCATCCAGTTAAACTCAAAACATTAGATAAACAAAGTCAGTCTCACCAACGGTACAAGTTTATCCACAGACAGTTTAATTCTGAAACTCACAAAACACAATTTTCCAACCTTAAACCCCTGGTCTCAGCCAAGTCCGGGATGAACAATAACCAGTAATTAGTACATTAACAATATGGGTCCCTCATAGTTAAACACATTCTAATTCTATTGCCCAATATTTCCTGCCGCTGAGAAACAAAGTTTGACAAGAACCACATTAAACATATCACAGTTCACAGAAACGTCCTACTCAGTGTTTTGGGTTTTTAAACCTTTGAGCCAAATAACCAGCTAAAATGGATGTCGCGAATGTTTTACGGACCTCTCAACCATTAGAATGGCAAAAACAAACAACGTGTAATACATCAATCACAGAGAGAGGAGCCAGACTAAAACCAGACTAGTGTCGAGTGCAAAGCCTGCAGTGCACAACATTTCCTTCTGGTGAGAGTGATTACACAGTCGACGACATGTTATTATGTTTGTCCCCATTAAGCTTGATTTTCTACTAAACCGGTTCAGTAATGCTTTGGTTTTCCACCTCTACTTACAGCTGGTCAATCTATGTTTTAGCTAAATGCAGCGAAATGTTTCTCCACCGGTTGAAATGCAACAGGATATCATGACTTCAACTGCGGCGGAGCAAATGTGTTGCTTATTAATAGAAACAAGTTTCTAAAGTGAAGTACCCTATATAATGTCAAAGGGGATTTTCTTGGCTGTAATAGGTCACAACAAGTGTGTGAAATAGTTTGGCAAGGCTTTATATGCTGTGGGGGATTGCGGATTACGGCGGAAATTGAACCTTCTCTCTGAACGTCTGGAGCGTTGAGCTCCATCTTGATCATCAGCGGCAGCCAGGATTCACCGGTGACGGAAACAAGAAGCTGACAACAGGAAGTGTCAAAGCTGACAACAGGAAGTGTCACGCTGTTACCAACTTCACCTAGTGGCACAGAAGACCTCTCATTCGCGCATTTAGAATTTGACAGTTTATCCGATTGTCTTCCACATATTCTTTTTTTGAAAGGATTGCACGAGGAGTGCTCTAGTCAGTTCCGAGCTCGGATGAGTCAGTTTGGATGAAATAAAATGTCACACACAGACGATTCCTAACAGTCAAAGAGTCAAAAAAATATCCTGGAAGACAGTTTCTTATATGTCTCTGACCTGTTGTCGGTTAAAATTACGTTTAAAAATGGAGGAGTAACAAGTAGGTTAAAGGTTAAATCCATGCTAACGGTCATGTTGTTGACTGCATCAGGTCCATCATGTGTTGGTCTAACACTCAAAGTCCAACCCTTGATGCAGAGAGCCAAGCAGGGAGGCAGTAGGTCCCATTTTGGCCTAACCCGTCCCCGGACTGAAGGCTCACTTTTTTTGGGTGTTTTTTTTTTATTGGTACTAGAGGCTGAGACCAAAACATTACATTCACCGCATAACAGTGATAGATGAGGAAAGCCATTGTGTTAGGGGCATTATCATTCTGAAGAGGAGGGTATCAATATCCACCCTAATGTTGAACAAGTGAAACAGTTCAATAAATACAAGAAATATTACCGCGACAATCCACACTTTGCAAACGACAGTTAATCTTGCTCACACAAAACACGGAGGACTTGGGACAGTGATTAATGGCAAATGCGCATTAGCTACGTGAGACACCTTCCCTTTAAAGAGCAACGCTTAATACACCCACTGCAGACACTCGGTGTGATTAGACTGCTGATCCAGTCGGGTTGTGTTCCATTAATGCACAGTGAGGGAGACGGTGCACAACAAGGAGGGTTATCATGGATGGTGTCAGCAAAAACATTCCGTTACGGTAAATAACTCAACGAAATGTCAAGGCCTTGATGAGAAATCCTCAACTAAACGATTCAAAGCCATTAAAAACAGACAAATGAAATGGAAAAAGCTCGACCAAACAGACAACTTGAAGATCAACTAACAGCTTGACTCGGGACGAGTGGCTTTTGTCTGTTATAACAGCCCAAGTCTAAATCTGGATCCGAGAGCTCCCAGTGACAGTTACCACAGATGTCCAGATATTTTAGAGCCGACTGTTGCCGCTTGGAGACAAAATAATTCCTTTCCCCTCTCTAATGGCTTCCTGAGAGTAAATTTAGATTGGCCGTCCTCGACTCTCACTGAAACAGGTGGCCCAGTGATGAGGTTCAGGAAAGATTGGCTTTCGAGGCCTGTAATTACAGTTTATAATGTAAAAATAATGTGACAACGCACAGAACGCCACAGACTTGCACAACACGCATGAACACAAAGTCACCGGCGAAACAATTAGAGACACAACACTTGAGTTTTCACTCCTCATTGACCTTATTATCGCACTGCGGCTGATTAGTGCTCTTCGAGTCTTCATTAAGGGTCAGTTGGTCAAAGACTTCTAATTAGAGCTTAATGACAGATAAAAGAGGCCAGTCTTGGTGGGAGGCATGGTGGGAGAAAAAAAGAATTGTCAGGGGAACAGAGGCAGACACAGGGTTACCACCGTCACCTCCCTTTGTGTCTGCGCTTTCATCTCGCCAACATTTTTCTTTGCCCATTTATCTCCATGAAACGCTCGTCTTTCCTTAGATGGAGGGACATACAGTTGGTGAGGAACACACCAGCACTAAGGCTGTGAGACTACAAAATAAATACATAAATAAATAAGTCAATAAATAAATAAAGTATTGTTGCAATCTCAACACACAGCTGGGAACGGTTCACTCCCTGTTTATCAGCTACAGGGAGTGCATTTAAATGTTTATCTGCCTCCAGCCGGTAAAAAAAATAAATAATCACAAGGATTATAATTTAAATTGAAATCACCAGCCGAGCATGAACATCTCAGAAACCAGTGCTTAGCGTGTCAGTCTCCGTGGGGGTCTTCCGTGGGCTCGGCAGGCTCTTCAGGTACTCCAAATGCCTGCGGGCCTCGGCTTGGTTCTGCCTCACGTAGTACACCACGTACACGATGACCATGAAGAACCACACGAACATGGTCACCAGCATGGCCACGTCGGTGGTCTTCCTCTGCAGGCTGCAGAAGTTCACCCCGGAGTCCAGCAGCTTGACCAGCGACTGACCCGAGTGCTCGCCGGGGGAGCCCGGGTCCTCCCAGCGGCTCCCCTCGCCGGGGCCCCTCACCGAACTCTCGCAGATGATCCCGTTGACCGTCTCGGGCTCCAGGTGCAGGGTCTCCATCAGCTCCTGCAGGGCGCAGTCACAGTGCCAGGGGTTGTGGTAGAGGCGCGTCTTGGCGCGGGTGGGGCCGAAGTCCTCCCGGCTGGCCTGTCTCAGCAGGTTGTGCGAGAGGTCCAGCAGACGCAGCTCGGGACCCAGGTGGCGCAGGGCGCCCGAGGCCAGCGAGTCGATGCGGTTGTGGGACAGGTAGAGGTCCCGCAGGTGGACCAGCTCCACGAAGGCACTCTCGGGAATGTTCCGGATGTAATTGTGGTCCAGGTGGAGGGAGACCGTTTCCGGGGGGATCCCCTCGGGGATCTCTCGCAGCCCTGCGGCTGAGCACAGCACCGTGGCCGTGTCCCAGGCGCACTGGCAGCTGTCCGGGCACTGGGCCGACGCTCGGCCCCACAGGGACAGAAGCAAGAGCGACACGGGCAGCCATGAGCGGCGATGGCCTCCTCCTTCGCCACCTGCGCGCCCGCTGGTGCGTCTCTCCTCACGCCAGCCCGTGCGCATCGCCTCACCATAGCCCCCCGACGCACACTGAGGTCCCAACACTGGACGCCACCAGCGGCTGCTGCACCAGGACCGGTCTGCAAGGGATTGAAGAGGAAAGGTCAGTCGGACAAAAAAAGAGGCGACTGTGTCCGTGGCGCCTGCTGACATGGCAAGGCCTTGGCGCACATGCAATCAAAAATGAAAGGGAGCAGGGGGGGATTACGTTTAGGAGGAGAACAAAGAGGAGGAGGAGGAGGAGGAGGAGAAAAAGGGTCAGTGGGTAAAAGGATAGACGACAAATGAGATTAAACACGATTTTTTTTCTGTTGGATACCGCACAGGGAGAGACAGAAACAAAAGTACCAACTGCTCTGCTCTGCTTCTGTGCAAAAACACACAATCTGTGTATAGCATCCTAGATGGCATGATATTTAAGGGTGGGCCAGGGCATCATAGGGAGAAAAAAAACGGAGGGACAAATGAGACAGAGCAGCTATTGATGACCTTAAGTGATGCATTTCTTCTGGCCTTAAACAGACACACCTGGAGGCTTGGAACCCAGCAGGGTGTTTAGAGATTTGAAGAACACCTTCTGCTTCAGTGGGACGAGACGAGAGACGGCCCGCAGAAGAACAAACCAGGCTGAAAGAACTGCCACCTCGTTCATCTGTGAGCGGTGTCAGAAAGACTGCCACTCCCATATTGGACTTTACAGTCACAAGAGGAGACGCTCCAGCCAGAACCCGAAGCGCTGATCCAATGGTCCTATGGGACTTCGGAAGCCCACTTTGAATGTTTTTTGAAGGTTGAGCATTATGAGCACATTCATCATGGTCGTAAAACATGTTTGAAATGGTCATTATCGCACGAGACAACCTTGTGAAAGTGGTGGATGTTTAATACCAGCAATAATGTTCCTTTCCAGAACCTTAACCTTCAATATCTCCTACGACGCGTTGCAGCATTTTCATCTCAGTTTTTTTTTTTTTTTTACGACTGGTGGTTGCAACATGAAATATAAGCCAAGAGCCCTCAGACCCAGATTCCTCCATAAAGCACTGCCGTCCCTTTGACGCGGATGTGTGAAACATTGTGAGTGATGAGCTTTTAACACGTTCGCATCCACCACTCATAACCCTCCATTGGGTTTCCAAACTGGATAATGAATTCCACAATATGCTTTAGCAAGCAGTGTGAATTTGACTGCGCTCAGAACAACATTAAAGGCCGGGAGAAAAGCATCACTTGAAGTCATCAATACCTTCCCCGTCTCATTTATCCCTCCGCTGTGATTCTTCTTTTTCTTCCCATGACGCCCTTGCCCCTCCTTAATCATAATTCGGGGGGAATGGAGGGAGGGCAGGTTAGACAGAGAGTTGCGATCGATACCTCAACTGATGCCTGCTGCACTATTAACGGCGAGAACATCAATCCTGCCCGTGTCCCAGCATGTCAATAAGTGACAGAGGTGAAAAAACATGGGAGCCAGACCCGTCTGGGTGTCTGCACCCGATGGCGCCTCCTCCAACCAGAGGAGGTGGAGTCTTCCAGTGATGGCGAGTAATCTATTACTAAGTAATCCACTACTGTAATTAAACTATGTTTTACCAAAAATGCTAATTATATCACAATTACTCTATCAAGTAACGATTGCATTACTTTTCTGAAATATTTTGCAAGCTAAAAATGTCTTATTATCCAGAAAATGTCTGAAATTTAGACAAACGACCGAAAACTACGATGTCGCAGATTGATGACAACGTCATTGATGAAAGCAAGCATGGCGGCCGCAAAAGAAAAAACAGCGATTGCGTTTGATAGCTGGAAATAAATATTATTTTGAGTTCATCTGGTCTAAATCAAAGACTATTGTGGTTTGTTGTAAGTTATGTGCAGGAAACGAGATGTTTTCAAGTGTCACTTTATCTTTTAGTCATCTAAAGTAATTAGTAATTGATTACTCATGAAACAAAGTAGTTAAAGAAGTAATTAGATTACTTTTTAAGGAGTAATCAGTAATCAGTAGTTGGATTACTTTTATGGAGTAATCCCAACAACACTGTTTACATCCAATGAGCCAGACCATCAGATGATTTTTATTTATTTATTTTTTTAATCTAAACTTCCATCTGCTGCCTCTCTGCAACCATGCACTTCCGATCCAAGTTCCTATCAGGTGTTTCCAAGCGCGATGCTCTGGCCGCAAAAATTGAAAAATTTCTCATTGGATTTGTTTGGAAGAGCCTCCTCTTTAATAACAAGCGGTCGCTTATACTGCAATCGCCACAGTGTGGGCGCCACCGGCTCCCTGCGCACATCCTGAAAGGGCTTCAGCCCCCCATTAGCACCGACCTAGATTTGGGTGATGATGAGCCCGGAAAGGTGAGTGACAACCCAGTGCCACGTCCATCAAGTATCTGGCGCGCGGAGGTGAGGGTGCACCTCATTAAACGCCCCGATGAATATGCAGACAGGATAATTACCAATTATCAATAATTGTCATCTTTAGAGTAATGAACACATACTGCCAAAAAAAAAAAAAAAAACACCCAACGCCAATCCGTGTGACTATAAATAAAGAATAATTTAATATCGAAAATAAGAGTTTAAATTGATAAGATTACCAAAGCTGCGCCCCGTATCTAATTGTTCATAAAGCAGATAACAATCATAAAATGATCTGCAGTCGAAGTGGCTTAAACGAGGTGCTTGCTTTTGTCTTTAGGCATCAGCGTGTGGAACAAGTCAAGCAGCGATTCTAAGACGTTAAAACCTTTTTCCCCCCCCTTTTCTCTTTAGTCCGAAACAAATCGGATTCACTCCGCACTTGGCAACTCACCAATCCCGTTTAGTTTGCGGTGCGCGTGAGGAGGAAAGCCTTCACGAGCCGTTTGGGGGACAACGAAGGTTTCCGCATTTATGGCAACAACAATAAATAAATAAATAAATAAAAACAGCCGTGCGTAAATTAACAAACCGACAGATAAACGCTATTCGTTTGTCCCTTTTGGCGGCTCGACTCACCTGTGAGACGAATCCGGGAGGCTGCAGAAGTTCAGGCGCACTTTCTCCACGGAGCAGCGACAGTCACCATCCTCTCCGCCGGCGTGGACGCGCGTGAGTGAAGATCATCGGCGGACACCGCTGGATCCGAGTCTCGCCGCCCGCAGCTTCATGGCAACTAAAGATGTGGGGCAAACTGTCCCCCGTCTCTCTCTCTCTCTCTCTCTCTCTCTCTCTCTCTCTCTCTCTCTCTCTCTCTCTCTCTCTCTCTCTCTCTCTCTCTCCCCCCTCCTGTGATGCTCTGCTCCGAAACACCGACACAAGGAGGCTGGAGCATCATCACTCCTCCTCCACCTCCTCCGCCACCACCATGCAGCGACACCATCAGTCTTCCCAAGGAGACACCGGTTGCATCAGTGCACGATATTAACTCTGTTAGCTGGAGGTGTAATTAGATTCGTACAGTCGTCCCTTCCTTCCAAATTGGATTGTGTCCCTGGCAGGTATTGTTACAGGTGCACGCACGCCGCGCACGCACTCGCACACAAACACTCGCACACAAACACAAACACACACACACACACACACACCACTGTAACCGATACGTGCAATGTCACTGGCAAAGCTGCGGGATCAACCTTTTCCATTACAGGTGGCTGCAGTAGGACGAGCGGCGTGGTGGAAAGTGAAGCGCTGAGCAGGAGGATCAATCTTCTTCTCTGGTGTTTTCTTTTGACAGGTATACAGCG
Organism: Nelusetta ayraudi; assembly: GCF_046127955.1. NCBI lineage: Eukaryota > Metazoa > Chordata > Actinopteri > Tetraodontiformes > Monacanthidae > Nelusetta > Nelusetta ayraudi. The sequence continues at coordinate 9,466,256 of NW_027466067.1, read as the reverse complement.
AGAGGTCAAGCCGCGAGTGACCCCTGTCTAGGCGCTGACGGGGAGATCAGAGATTATTCTATATATATATATATATGTTTAAACCGTGATGCACAAAGAGGCATTTGTAACATGTAAACAGAGAGTGGAGCAGCTATGAGCACAACCGGATGCATTTAACAGCAGAGGAGAGGCTGCGTCTCCTTGAGACCCACACACTTTACCAGGGTTACAATTTCCATATAAAAAATAAGATATGCGTGTGTGTGTGTGTGTGTGTAATATGTATACACACACACAGCGGTGCAAATGTTACATGCTGCATGTTGCATTGCTAATGTTATTCATGGACTTTCACACACGTGCGCGGCGTGGCCTTCCTTCTTGCCCTCTTTGGAGCAATGCGTGTCAATCTAGTGAGGAGCTCCGAGGAGATCTCACACAGAGTCTTCAGCTTGTCCTGCGGAAACAAAACGCATCCTTTTTGCTCCGGTCAAATTAAGATCCAGAACGCCGCGAGCGGAAGGCGATTTTTTTTTTTTTTTGAGCAGCTTTTCGCAACGTTTTTTTCCCCTTCTTCTTTTTTTTTTTGTTGCCCTTGATACACTATTGTCTCCACGGTTGCCAGAGGAAACGCAGGTGATTTCTGCAGCATTCTCGGAGTACAAAGGGTTGCGTGATGAGACAATACGGCGCACGGCAGGGGGGGGGAGTGGGGGGGTGGGAGATGGAGTCGACCTCCCCTCTCCAAATGTAGCACGTATTGTTTTTTTTTTGTTTTTTTTCCTTCGCTTTTCCAGGTGACCAAGAAGACAAGCGAGAGATTTGGCCTACGTGCAGCGTGCATCTTCTAAAAAAAAAAAAAAAGAGGATGCAGTCAGCTTCCAAGATGGAACAGATTGGCGACGACAACTCTGACAATGTGAACGTTCACTCCTGCAAGAGCGAAAACTGACAGAGCCATAGAGACATTCTTAAACCAATGCAAGCAGCAAAAATAATATATATACTTAGTGTAAAATAATAGATAATATATATCACTTGCGGACATGTTTCCGTTGGTTCGGCTTGACTATCATCCTTGCTGCGGAGAACAGAAATGCGTTCCCAGTAACGCCTGCCGGAGGAGGAGGACGAGGAGCGAGAGCGAGGAAGATAAAAGCAGGGGAGCTTTTCTTGTAACCATCCCGTCTCCTCCTGGGATTGAAACCACTAACAACAGGTCAGGCTGGGGGCAGGCATACTGCTGAGGTTCCCACTAGCCATTTTTCCAAAGCGGAGGGGGGGAATGTGGGGGGTTGGGGGGGGGGGGGGCACAACTGGGACTTGCCAGGGCTTCGCAGTTGTCTCAAAAAACTGCTTACAACCCAGGATCAACGACGACAGAAGCAGACAGAAAGAAAAAAAAAATCATCCCTGTTGACAGAACAGGGTATTAAAAAAATGTTGCTTTGTGTGTAAATCTGGTGACAGGAGTTGCTGAGTTTGTCGGGGGGGGGAGAGAAAAGCAAAGCATTGGCAGCCCGGGGAGGAAAATAAAAATCCCTCCCAAAAGTAGATACGTCTTCTCGTTCCCAGCGCGCGGCACACGAGAACGATGATGAGCAGGCCAGAAATTGTGCGCGTAAGGGTAAAAGTGCGGCTGGGAAGTCGGGATCAATACGTATTACACTTTTGCCGCCCCTTCCACTTTGATTTTTCTCTCATCGCGGCCGCAATTACACGGAAGTGGCGAATACAGCGTTGCCTTTTAGTGCTTTCAGCGAGTTAAACGCAGAGGAGGGGGGGCAGAATACGGTCTTCTGCTCTGTCTCCCATGGACACCAGGCAGCATTTTGCCGTGGTTTTTAATGAGAATGAGTGCCTGTTAAAAAAAAAAAAAAAAAAAAAAAAAAAAAGCAGACCCGAATCTGCATAAATCAGAAAACCTTGGCTCGGGTCCAGCAGATTCCACACCGAGTGTGTAACACCACTAACATGCCTGCATGCACGGGCGATTATGAACAGAGACGGTGCGGAAAATAAGATGCAAGACGCAGCGCGCCGCGGCCCAAGTTATTAAAAATAGCAGAGCCGGAAGGCGGGAGTGGTGGGGGGGCGGGGGACAACTGAGCTGACGAAAATTGAGAGTAAATATAGATTAGCTGTGTCATTACGCCGCGGCGTGTCACCCGTCTGCGTTTTTACGCCATCAGAAGTTTCCGTATGTTGCCCGCGTGAGTCACAGCCATCCTGAGAAGGACCGGAGCTCCTTCCGCCGCGGCGAGGAACAAAAGGACGGCAATAGAGGGAGAACAAAGAGAGGCGGCGAGACGTACTCCCGACTGAAGAATTAACAGTCCGCACCAATGAATCACATCAGCAACAAATGAACAAGGGGGGGAGAAACATAGGAAAAAAGATAAAAGGGAAGCAGAGAAAGACGAGCAGCATGGAAGAAGGAACAGAAGATGAATTATTAGTTCTGCGACGTCCCATGTTTGACACGGACGCTGATGGAGGGAGGCAGAAGCCATTAAATAGTCGGGCAACATGTTGGGCAGAAGGCCAAGCAGGCTTGGGGAAAAAAAAAATTCAAGGCACATCCTTCAACTTTATTACGGGGGAAATTGAGTGGTCAGTCCCACGGCTGCCGACCTCGTCGCGTCTGAAAATGCAATTTTGCGGAATTAACCAGGCCTTATTATCGACGCTTTGATGTGGGAGGAGGAGGCGCCGAGCGAGGCCCCCGTCGCTCTTTTGTAGCAACTGCATTTAATGTCACGGGGCGGCCGATCAAACGGAGAACCACCGACCCACCAGATGGCTCGCGTGGATTGACGGCATGAAAGCCGAGACCGCCGCCGCCGCTCGCGGACCTTTTGAAGACACTTGTTGCAGAGACGGACACCGCCGAGCTCAACTCCCGCCCGAGCAGCGATAAGCCGCCGTCACCAAAAAAAAAACACAAAGCATTCTGGATCTTGGAGCAATGGGCCTTTAATACAAAGTATTTTATTACGAACAAAGAGCCAAACAGCCGATATCTACATCAACAGGAAGTGAAGAAGACATTTGGACAGTGTTGGAAAGGAGGTGCTGAGGGAACTGGCCCCCATGCCACCTGGCTGCCCTTTCCAATTTGCAAAGGCGGAGCAAAACAATATTAACCCCGGCTGGGACAAAAACAAGCAAGGCGAGCTAGCTCAGGAAACGTAATAACTCATCTTTTGTTTTGATTTTTTTCCCCCTATAACTCCAAAGGCGGAGCGCCACCGGGTGACGGCGTGCTGCTGGCCGCCGTCCTCGCCGAACCCCGCCCCCGCCCCCGCCCAAACCCTTCAGCTGTCGCCGTTCGCAGGTGAGCAGGCGGCCGCCTGCAGGGTCCTCCGGGCCATCTCCAGAACGCCTTCCTGGGTCTTGTTCCCGCCGATGAATCCGCTGGCATGGACGAAGATGCAGTCCTTGATCCCGCTGAGCTCCGAGAGCGCTTGGTCGCGGACGCCGCGCCACTCCTCCAGCAGCGACAGCCTGGAACAGGGGAGACAGGAAGGGGCAGGTTGGTTTCCAGATGGACAGAGCGCGGCCAGCACGCTCGCTTCCCGTTGACTCGCTTCCGCAAAGCACCCGGTGGGCCGCGCACACTCGGACACAGCGGATTGAAAAATGTGTGGGTGACGTAACCAGTTCTGGCCCGAGCAAGTTAGGAAGTAAAATCAGTAACATTATGATAATTAAATAAATACATGGAGAGATGTAAAGGGGGGAATCAATGGGAGGAGAAATGTGAATATTCTC